>NC_072384.2:31524889-31827919 GCF_028885625.2 Pongo pygmaeus | reverse complement strand
CCTTCCCAATTAAAAATGATGTCTGCTCAATGTGTATAAAGCAGCTGCCTCACATGGACTGCCTGGCTGATTTCCCACCCTCTCTGGAAAGTGAGTGAAGATCTGTCCCCTTAACAAGTGGCTGTGATGTAGAACCTAGAGCAGTCCAAAGTTAGGGAGTCACAGAATATCACTCCTGGAGACCAGGCCCTGCCATGGCACAGAGGAGGGTGATAGTGGCAGGAGGCAGACAAATGCCTAGGCAGATAGGGGTGGGTCCCCACTGAAACCCAACTTTCAAGCCAAAGACAGTTTATAGCCTGAAAGCCAAGCTACAAGTCTCGGATAAATCCACAGACCTGATTGAGAACCTCTTTTCCCGTTGGGCATACTTTCCGCTGATTGGTCCCCACCCTTCACCTATTTTACATATACCTACCATTCCCTAATTGGCTTTTTACACTGTCATGCCCACCTTTGAGGGATGCCTTTGTTTTAGCCTCTTTTGCATACTCACAAACCAATCAGCATGCACTTCCCATTATGAGCCCATAAAAGCCCTGGGCCCAGCCACACAGGGAGAGAGACCACTCAACTTCAGGTGGTCTGTCCTCTGCCCTTCTCACCCTTTGGATTGTCAGTATAACCTCATTCTTCTTGGACATGGGACAAGAACTCAGGAACCACTGAATACAGGTACAAGCTGTAATGCTGGCAGACTGGCACACACCAAGCCCAACTGCAGGATGAGTGCAGATCCCATGGTAAGTGTGGGATCTGGGCTGGTGTGCAAGCCAGGCGTGGCCCAGCAGGCTGAGTGGATGGAGTACCTCCTGCAGCAAGCCTGGCACAGAGCGAGGCCTGGGCAGGGGCATGGACAGCTGGGGGTCTCCAGCTGGCAAAATGGCCAAGAAAAATCCTGCATCAAGGGGGCAAGCATGTGGAGAGCTGAGATGACCACCACATCCCCCAATCCAGCTGGCCTGGGCTGATTGATCAGGGACTAGAACCCAGACTTTGGACCACACTACATATGAAGTACTAGTTTGTCTCAAGATGGCCTGCCTGGCCTCGTAAGCATGGAGATAAAGAAAAATCTTGAGTCCCTTCAAGGGAAATTCCAAGCACCCAGGTAGCCTTGAAAAGCAAACAAGCAACCTGGTAAGCAGGAAGATAGTAACAAAAGTCTCCCAGGCAAGCCAGAGTTGCAAGGTGTTTTGCTTCCCTATAGAAACTAAAAGATGACATCTTAACATATGTTCTTAAGTTGTGAGTTGTTTTTAGAAATCCCCACAAGATGGAAAGTGCTGACCACTATCACTTAATGCTCAGATAAGGGGGAACTGACAACTGAACTCTGGCTGCCATTCTCTGTTCTAAATTTCTTCTTGAGGAGTCTGGAGAAAGTCATGCCACGGGCCAAAACAATGTATAACCTCTGTGTAATTGGTTTACAATTTTGTGTGCAATTTCTGCTTTCCTGAAATGTACCCCTGCCTTGAAAAGCCCTTGATTGCAAGCCGTTGGGGAGTTCAGGTGTGAAACATTAGCTGCCTATTCTCCTCGCTTGGTGCCCTGCAATAAATGCCCTTTTCTCCTGCTGCAAATCTTAGTGTCAGTGTCTGGCTATACTGAGCTGGGTGAGCAGACCCCAGTTCAATTCAGTAACAAAGATCCATTACAAATTCCTCTTCCCCACTTTCTAACCCCCATCATCCCTGTGTTTATGATAATAATGTGGCTGCTAGGACCCAACCCAACCCAGATAACATGGACTTAAACAAATAGGTTTCTATATCTCTCATGAAAAGTCCAAGGAGGCAGGTAACCTAAGGGTTAAAGTGGCACTGTTCCAGTGATCACCCAGGTTTCCTATCCTTAGTATGTTATTGAAAGGAGTTAGCCAGCTTGCTTTAGGAAGATAGTAAGGGAAGTGTCCCTGGAGAACCTCTGACCTGCCCCACAAGTGCTTACACCAGATGTTTTGCACAGATAAGGGAACTTGCATGGGGGCTTGCCTAAACATGCCCACAGTGGAAAATTCCATTCCTTAACACATACATGGTAAGGGAAGTAAATCAATATGGAGTGGCTCAGTCTAAGGGCCTGAAAGCACACTGGAAGGATGGGGTGGAGCTGCCAAGAATTCACGCCTTAATCCCTGCTATTCAACTGTGAAAGGGGCAACCGGAAACCTGCTTCAGGACACTTCTCTTTGCTGAGAGCTCTCCTTTTGCTTAATAAATTCTACTCCACTCACTCTTTAATGTCCACTTGCCTAATTCTTCCTGGTCATGAGACAAGAACACAGACCTAGCTGAGTTAAGAAGCAAAAAGTCCTGCATCATTATCTCACGCACACAGTGGAAATTGAACACCCACCCCCATACTGGGTTCCAGCCCTGGGAAGGTAGAATGATTAGGAAGAAGGCAAGCAGCATCTTTGTAAGAATGGGACCCTGAGCTGCACACAACTGGCTGGAACTCAGACACCTACCTTATTGAGTGGCAAGGGAGGCTGGGAAGCACCAACTCTAACTGGGTAGTCTTGTGTCCAGCTCAGATAAAGGGGACCCTACTGCCACAGAGAAGGAGAGGAGAATGGATGTTGAAGAACAGTCTGTACCCATAGCCCATGCTTCTGTTAAGTGAGGCAACTGGGAGTTTGATGTTTCTAGTGATTTTTTGATGTTATTATACAGAACAATGGCTACGCACGATGTGAAGGAAAGGACACCAGGCCAGCCTCCATGCAGCACTCATCAGTCCCTGTATTAACAAATGCTGAGCTTTGTAGCCTCTGTGCCCACAACACTTCCATGCACATATTTCCCCCTTCCCCTTCCAGGTCTATGATAGGAGGTTCTCCTTGACCTTGCATTTTTCATAGCAGGCTCATAATATATTTTCTAGTAGAAGGGGACTTAGAAACCAACTACTCTAATCTTCTTAGTTGGTAGGAGGGGAATTCAAGGCTCAGAGAAGTTAAAGAGTTTCCCCAAGGTCACAGAATAGTTACTGGTAGAGTGGGGATCAGAAGCCAAGCTTGCCAATGGCCATCTGACATGGCAGGCTTTCCCTTTTACCTTGCCACCTCACTATTTCATCCTGCCTTCATTTATTCCTCTATAGTAATAGAGGTAGTGACAGCAAACATTTACTGAGTGTTTTCTATATTCCAGGCACTATTTTTGGTGCTTTCCATGTATCGTTTCATGGAATCTTCCATTCCACCTGCTATAGACGGAATGTGCCCCCAAAATTCATATATTGAAACTTAACCTCCAATTCAATGGTATTAGGAAGTGGTGCCTTAGGGAGGTGATTAGGTCCTGAGAGCAGAGCTTCATGAATGGGATTAGTGCCCTTATAGAAGAGGCCCCAGTGAGCTGCCTTGCCCCCTCCACCACCATGTGAGGACATAGCAAGATGCCATCTATTAATTGTGTCCCTCAGCAGACACTAAACCTGCTGGCACCCTGATCTCAGACTTCCCAGCCTCCAGAACTGTGAGAAATAAATTTCTGTTGTTTTTAAGTCACCTGGTCTGTGTTATGCTGTTTGATCAGCCTGAACAGCTAAGACACTGCCCTATGAGGAAGACATGACTATGATCTCTACTTTGCTGATGTCACCAAAGCCCAGAATGCACAAGGCTTGTCCAACTGCCTCTGTATCCTGCACAGGGGGCTGTGGCAATCAATGAGGCAGAAAGTGCAAGCCTTCTGCCTGCACCCCACCACAAATGACCCTATCCTCCTCTGGGGGTTACACACACTTCTCTTTCCCCTGCTTCCTGGGTTTTCAGTCCACAGACCTGGCCAACCTGTGCCATTTTCCTTCACTTTTCAGTTGTCAGTGAGGAAGGAGAGAGCGGCATGGATGATAGAAAACCATAGAATATCCAAAACGTGTTTCTTTTGCTCTGGCAATTCAGGATATGATTTTTATTTTCCAGACAGTTTATGATCCCAGCCCAGGCTCAGGCTTGTTATAGAAAAAGCCCATGCTGGCCAGGCGTGGTGGCTCACACCTGTAATCTCAGCACTTCGGGAGGCTGAGGCGGGTGGATCATCTGAGGTCAGGAGTTCGAGAACAGCCTGGCCAACATGGCGAAATCCTGTCTCTACTAAAAATACAAAAATTAGCTGAGTGTGGTGACACACACCCTTAATTTTGGCTACTGGGGAGGCTGAGTTGAGAGAATCACTTGAAGCTGGGAGGCGGAGGTTGCAGTGAGCCGAGATTGCGCCACTGCACCCTAGCCTGGTTGATAGAGCAAGACTCCATCTCAAAAAAAAAATAACAATAATAATAAGAAAAAGCCCAGGTCTCCTTACCTGGCCTCAGTTCCCAGAGGGAAAGGGAACCTGGGCAAGATGAGAGGCAGGCCAATAGGGCAAGAGGGCCACCACAGAGAAGCCACCAAGCTGATGATCCACAGGGAAGCCTGGGGGTTGGCCACCTGTATGCATCCCCAGTCAGATTGATTCCCAGGTTTTACAGAGATTCTTTTCCTTTCAAAAGCAGCTCATCTGGAGGACAGAATCCAGCCCCAGCCCAATTTCAATTTCATACCACACTCGAGCAAGAGGATGTGGGTGCCCCAGCTCCAAGTCAGCCGACAAACGCAGCTCTCAGCTGGCATTTCACTGCAGTAACACCAAGATTGCCTTTAATAGCACCCTTGCAGCTGATGGGCAGTGGCTGAGACAAAATTACAAACCCGCCAACCCAGGTGGCCAGGCAAGGGCTGTTTTAACACACAGAAATAAAAATGCTCCTTGGCGGCTTTATCCCTGACCTGTCATCCTAGCCAAGTTCTTAAAGGGTGACGCCCTGGGGTCCAGCTCACAAACACCTGCAATACTGAGGCCCATGTGGCAGACAGAGGTCTCCAGCAGGAGTCAGGTAATGACAGTGTCAGGAATGGGGAAAACCAAGGAGTCAGTAGAGACACTCCGGTCTAGCAGTGACCCTGGGTTCCCCTGTGAGATGGAGATGGCTAAGCTCCTTCCTGACTATTGCTCTCCCCAGAGTGCCTCCTCTCCTCCCCTCCCCTGATGCTGCAGCAGAACCCTGGGGCTCATGCTGCCTTCCTGTTCTCACAGCTAAATCTCTGGAGAGCCCCTGCTGTCAGCTTTTGCAGGGCTTAGTATGAAAGTTTTAAGTTTTATATTTTGCATTGGAAGGAAAAGTTTTCTACATGTGTTAAAGAAATTTTCAGTACCTGTATATGAGTACAAGAAGTTTAGCAGATGAGGGTACAGGAAGTTTGGGGAATGGGGTACAAGAACCTGTTTAGGAGACAGGGGGTGTAGGATGTGAGTGAGGGTAGACATGGATTTTCTTGGTCTTCTTAATAGCAACTTCCTTTCCTCTGTGGGGTGCAGAGGGGAAGATATTATTTTGGCCTCTGTACCACATGTTTTCTACATCATAATTCTTTGGACTGGGGTTATAGATTCCTCCACATGAGCATCTGATCTGCCTGGAAGCCTCCTATGTGAACCGTATTTTCTAAAGGTGGTCATGGCATTGCCCATCCCACAGGCTCCTGTGATGAGATCTTGCTGCATCCCCTCAAAGGATAGGACCAGTTTCCCTCCCCGTCTTATCTGGGAAGGCCTTGTGACTGCTCTGACAGACAGAATATGACAGAAGTAGATGCTCTGGCCACTCCAGCTAAGTTCCCATGGATCAGAGAGGAACCACCCAGCCAAGCACTCCCCAAATTCCTGGCCTGCAACATTATGAACAAAATAAAATCGCTGTTTGAAGCTACTACTTGGGATAGGAGGTACTTTATTCAGTAGCACTAAGTAACCAGAACAACTTCTCTATCCCAAAATATTCTCCCTAAGAGTCTAGCACAGTGGGGGCCACAATGGCCAAACAGAAATAGCTAAACAGCTCTAGTCTGCTGCTCCCAGCAAGACCAATGCAGAAGGCAGGTGATTTCTGCATTCTGAACTAAGGTACCCATTTCATCTCATTGGGACTGGTTAGGCAGTGGGTGCGATCCATGGAGAGCAAGCAGAAGCAGGGTGAGGCGTCGCTTCATCTGGGAAGTGCAAGGAGCCTCGTGACCTCCCTCCCCCAGCCAAAGGAAGCTGTGAGGGACTGTCCCACCTGCCCGGGTACGATACTTTTCTCACGGATTTTTGCAATCCACAGATCAGTAGATTCCCTTGTGTGTCTACACCACCAGGGCCCTGGGTTTCAAGCACAAAAATAGACCACTGTTTGGGCAGGCACTGAGCTGCAAAAGTCTTTCATACTCCGGCAGTGCCTGGAACTCCAGTGAGACAGGAAAACCATCCACACCCCTGGTAAGGGGGCTGAAGCCAGGGAGCCAAGTGGTCTCGCTCAGCAAGTCCCACTCTGACACAGCCCAGTGAGCTAAGAACCACTGGCTTGAAATTCCCACTGCCAGCACAGCAGTCTGGAGTTGGACTGGGATGATCAAGTTTGGTGGGGAAAGAGGCGACCTCCATTGCTGTGGATCTAGTAGGTGGTTTTCCCCTGACAGTGCTAAGGAGATTAGGAGGTTTGGACTGAGCAGAATTCACCATAGCACAGTGAAGCAGCTGTGGCCAGAATGTCTCTAGATTCTTCCTCATGGGGCAGGGCATCTCTGCAGCAAATCCAGCAGCTCCAGTCAGGGCCTTACAGACGGAATTCTCATCTCCCTGGGACAGAGTACCCGGGGGGAGGGATGGGTGCTGTCACAGCTTCAAAGGACTTAATCTTTCCTGCCTGCTGGCTCTGAAAAGAGCAGCTGATCCTGACAAGGGGGATTCTCCCAGCACAGCACATTAGCTCTGCTAAGGAACAGATGCCTCCTCAAGTGGGTCCCTGACCCCATGCCTCCTGACTGGGAAACACCTCCCAAAAGGGGCCAACAGACACCTCATACAGGAGAGCTCTGGCTGGCATCAGGCCAGTGACTCTCTGGGACGAAGCTTCCACAGGAAGGAGCAGGCGGCAATCTTTGCTTTTCTGTAGTCTCCACTGGTGACACCCAGGTGAACAAGGTCTGGAGAGCATACCCAGCAAACTGCAGCAGACCTGCAGAAGAGGGGCCTTGCCTGTTGGAAGAAAAACTAACAAACAAAGTAACAATAACAACATCAACAACAACACCAACAACAAAAATACAAAAACCTCATCTAAAGGTCATCAGCCTCAAAGATAAAAGGTAGATAAATCCATGATGATGAGGAAAAATCAGGGCAAAAACACTGAAAATTCCAAATGCCAGAATGCCTCTTCTCCTCCGAATGACTGCAACACTTCTCCAGCAAGGGCACAGAACTGGACAGAGAATGAGATGAACGAGTTACAAAAGTAGGCTTCAGAAGATGGGTAATAACAAACTCCGCTGAGCTAAAGGAGCATGTTCTAACTCAATGCAAAGAAGCTGAGAATTTTAATAAAAGGTTACAGGAGTTGCTAACTAGAATAACCAGTTTAGAGAGGAACACAAATGACCTGATGGAGCTGAAAAACACAACACCAGAACTTCGTGAAGCATACAGAAGTATCAATAGTCAAATCGATCAAGCAGAAGAAAGGATATCAGAGTTTGAAGACCATTTTGCTTAGATAAAGCATGCAGACAAGATTAAAGAAAAAAGAATGAAAAGGAATGAACAAAACCTCTGAGAAATATGGGACTATGTTAAAAAGACTGAACCTACGATTGATTGGCGTACCTGAAAAAGATGGGGAGAATGAAACTAAGTTGGAAAACACACTTCAGGATATTATCCAGGAGAACTTCCCCAAGCTAGCAAGGCAGGCCAACATGCAAATTCAGGAAACACAGAGAACACAAGACACATAATAATCAGATTCTCCAAGGTAGAAATGAAAAAAAAAAAATGTTAAGGGCAGCCAGAGAGAAAGGTCAGGTCACCTAAAAAGGGAAGTCCATCAGACTAACAGTGGATTTCTCAGCAGAAATCCTAAAAGCCAGAAGAGAGTGGGGGCCAATATTCAACATTCTTAAAAAAAAGAATTTTCAACCCAGAATTTCATATCCAGCCAAACTAAGCCTCATAAGCAAAGGAGAAACAAAATCCTTTCCAGATAAGCAAATGCTAAGGGATTTTGTCACCACAGGACTGCCTTACAAGAGCTCCTCAAGGAAGCACTAAACATGGAAATTAAAAACCAGTACCAGCCACTGCAAAAACATACCACAATATAAAGACCAATGACACTATGAAGAAACTGCATCAACTAGTGTGCAAAATAACCAGATAGCAACATGATGACAGGATCAAATCCCCACATAACAATATTAACCTTTAATGTAAATGGGCTACATGTGCCAATTAAAAGACACGGACTGCAAAATTGGATAAAGAGTCAAGACCCATGGGTGTGCACTATTCAGGAGACCCATCTCACATGCAGAGACACACACAGGCTCAAAATAAATGGATGGAGGAAAATTTACCAAGCAAATGGAAAGCAAAGAAAAAGCATGGGTTGCAATCCTAGTCTTTGATAAAACAGACTTTAAACCAACAAAGATCAAAAAAGACCAAGAAGTGCATTACATAACGGTAAAGGGATCAATTCAACAAGAAGTGCAAACTATCCTAAATATATATGCACCAAATACAGGAGCACCCAGATTCAAAAAACAAGTTCTTAGAGATGTACAAAGAGACTGAGACTCCCACACGATAATAGTGGAAGACTTTAACACCCACTGTCAGTATTAGACAGATCAACGAAACAGAAAATTAACAAGGATATTCAGGACTTGAACACAGCAGTGGACATAATAGACATCTACAAAACTCTTCATTCCAAATCAACAGAATATACATTCTTCTCAGTGTCACATGGCACTTATTCTACAGTCAACTATATAATTGGAAGTAAAACACTGCTCAGCAAATGCAAAAGAACAGAAATTATAACAAACAGTGTCTCAGACCACAGTGCAATTACATCAGAACTCAGGATTAAGAAACTCACTCAAAACCACACAACTACATGGAAATTGAACAACCTGCTCTTGAATGACTACTGGGTAAATAATGAAATTAAGGCAGAAATCAAGTTATTTGAAACCAGTGAGAACAAAGAGACAACGTACCAGAATCTCTGGGAAACAGCTAAAGCAGTGTTAAGAGGGAAATTTATAGCACTAAATGCCCATATCAGGAAGCTGGAAAGATCTCAGATTGACGCCCTAACATCACAATTAAAAGAACTACAGAAGCAGAGCAAAATAATCCAAAAGCTAGCAGAAGACAAGAAATAACTAAGATCAGACCAGAACTGAAGGAGATAGAGACAAAAAACCTTTCAAACAATCAAATAATCCAGGAGCTGTTTTTTTTAATTTGGAAAAAATTAACAAAATAGATGGACTGCTAGCTAGACTAATAAAAAAGAAAATAAAGAAGAATCAAATAGACCACAATAAAAAAAATTAAGGGGGTAGCACCACTGACCCCACAGAAATACAAACTACCAACATAGAATACCATAAACACCTCTACACAAATAAACTAGAAAATCTAAAAGAAATGGATAAATTCCTGGACACACAAATCCTCCCAAGACTAAACCAGGAATAAGTCAAATCCCTGAATAGACCAATAACAAGTTCTGAAATTGAGGCAGTAATTAATAGCCTACCAACCAAAAAAAAAAAAAAGCCCAGGAGCAGATGGATTCACAGCGAAAATCTACCAGAGGTACAAAGAGGAGCTGGTACCATTCCTTCTGAAACTATTCCAAAAAACTGAAAAGGAGGGACTCCTCCCTAACTCATTTTATGAGGCCAGCATCATCCTGATACCAAAACCTGGCAGAGACACAACAAAAAAGAAAACTTCAGGCCAATATCCCTGATGAACATCGACATGAAAATCCTCAATAAAATACTGTCAAACCAAATCCAGCAGTGCATCAAAAAGATTGTCCACTATGAAGTCAGCTTCATCCCTGAGATGCAAGTCTGGTTCAACATATGCAAATCAATAAATGTAATTAATCACATAAACAGAAATAAACACAAAAACCACATGAGTATCCCAACAGATGCAGAAAAGGACTTTGATAAAACCCAACATCTCTTCACGTTAAAAACTCTCAACAAACTAGGTATTGATGGAACATATCTCAAAATAATAAGAGTTATTTATGACATACCCATAGCCGATATCATACTATATAGGCAAAAGCTGGTTGAAAACCAGCACAAGACAAGGATGCCCTCTCTCACCACTCCTATTCAACATAGTATTTGAAGTTCTGGCTACGGCAATCGGGCAAGAGAAAGAAATAAAGGATATTCAAATAGGAAGAGAGGAAGTCAAACTATCTCCATTTGCAGATAACATGATTCTTTTTATTATTATTATTATTATACTTTAAGTTTTAGGGTACATGTGCACAACATGCAGGTTTGTAACATATGTATGCATGTGCTATGTTGGAATGCTGCACCCATTAACTCATCATTTAGCATTAGGTATATCTCCTAATGCTAGCCCTCCCCCCTCCCCCGACCCCACAACAGTCCCTGGTGTGTGATGCTCTCCTTCCTGTGTCCATGTGTCCTTATCATTCAATTCCCACCTATGAGTGAGAACATGTGGTGTTTGGTTTTTTGTCCTTACTATAGTTTGCTGAGAATGATGGTTTCCAGCTTCATCCATGTCCCTACAAAGGACATGAACTCATCATTTTTTATGGCTGCATAGTATTCCATGGTGTATATGTGCCACATTTTCTTAATCCAGTTTATCATTGTTGGACATTTCGGTTGCTGCCAAGTCTTTGCTAATGTGAATAGTGCCACAATAAACATACGTGTGCATGTGTCTTTATAGCAGCATGATTTATAATCCTTTGGGTATATGCCCAGTAAGGTGATGGCTGGGTCAAATGGTATTTTTAGTTCTAGATCCCTGAGGAATTGCCACACTGACTTCCACAATGGTTGAACTAGTTTACAGTCCCACCAACAGTGTAAAAGTGTTCCTATTTCTCCACATCCTCTCCAGCACCTGTTGTTTCCTGACTTTTTAATGATTGCCATTCTAACTGGTGTGAGGTGGTATCTCACTGTGGTTTTGATTTGCATTTCTCTGATGGCCAGTGATGATGAGCATTTTTTCATGTGTCTTTTGGCTGCATAAATGTCTTCTTTTGAGAAGTGTCTATTCATATCCTTCGCCCACTTTTTTGATGGGGTTGTTTGATTTTTTTCTTGTAAATTTGTTTGAGTTCATTGTAGATTCTGGATATTAGCCCTTTGTCAGATGAGTAGGCTGCAAAAATTTTCTCCCATTGTGTAGGTTGCCTGTTCACTCTGATGGTAGTTTCTTTTGCTGTGCAGAAGCTCTTTAGTTTTATTAGATCCCATTTGTCAATTTTGGCTTTTGTTGCCATTGCTTTTGGTGTTTTAGACATGAAGTCCTGTCCTATGCCTATGTCCTGAATGGTACTGCCTAGGTTTTCTTCTAGGGTTTTTATGGTTTTAGGTCTAACATGTAAGTCTTTAATCTATCTTGAATTAATTTTTGTATAAGGTGTAAGGAAGAGATCCAGTTTCAGCTTTCTACATAAGGCTAGCCAGTTTTCCTAGCACCATTTATTAAATACGGGGTCCTTTCCCCATTGCTTGTTTTTGTCAGGTTTGTCAAAGATCAGATAGTTGTAGATATGCTGCATTATTTCTGAGGTCTATGTTCTGTTCCATTGGTCTATGTCTCTGTTTTGGTACCAGTACCATGCTGTTTTGGTTACTGTAGCCTTGTAGTATAGTTTGAAGTCAGGTAGTGTGATGCCTCCAGCTTTGTTCTTTTGGCTTAGGATTGGACTTGGCAATGGGGGCTCTTTTTTGGTTCCATATGAACTTTAAAGTAGATTTTTTCCAATTCTGTGAAGAAAGTCATTGGTAGCTTGATGGGGATGGCATTGAATCTATAAATTACCTTGGGCAATATGGCCATTTTCATGATATTGATTTTTCCTACCCACGAGCATGGAATGTTCTTCCATTTGTTTGTATCCTCTTTTATTTCATTGAGCAGTGGTTTGTAGTTCTCCTTGAAGAGGTCCTTCACATCCCTTGTAAGTTGGATTCCTAGATATTTTATTCTCTTTGAAGCAGTTGTGAATGGGAGTTCACTCATGATTTGGCTGTTTGTCTGTTATTGGTGTATAAGAATCCTTGTGATTGTTGCACATTGATTTTGTATCCTGAGACTTTGCTGAAGTCGCATATCAGCTTGAGGAGATTTTGGGCTGAGACAATGGGGTTTTCTAGATATACAATCATGTCATCTGCAAACAGGGACAATTTGACTTCCTCTTTTCCTAATTGAATACTCTTTATTTCCTTCTCCTGTCTGATTGCCCTGGCCAGAACTTCCAACACTATGTTGAATAGGAGTGGTGAGAGAGGGCATCCCTGTCTTTTGCCAGTTTTCAAAGGGAATGCTTCCACAGTTTTTGTCCATTCAGTATGATATTGGCTGTGGGTTTGTCATAGATAGCTCTTATTATTTTGAGATACTTCCCATCAATACCTAATTTATTGAGAGTTTTTAGCATGAAGGGTTGTTGAATTTTGTCAAAGGCCTTTTCTGCATCTATTGAGATAATCATGTGGTTTTTGTCTTTGGTTCTGTTTATATGCTGGATTAAGTTTATTGATTTTCGTATGTTGAACCAGCCTTGCATCCCAGGGATGAAGCCCACTTGATCATGGTGGATAAGCTTTTTGATGTGCTGCTGGATTCGGTTTGCCAGTATTTTATTGAGGATTTTTGCATCAGTGTTCATCAAGGATATTGGTCTAAAATTCTCTTTTTTTGTTGTGTCTCTGCCAGCCTTTGGTATCAGGATGATGCTGGCCTCATAAAATGAGTTAGGGAGGATTCCCTCTTTTTCTATTGATTGGAATAGTTTCAGAAGGAATGGTACCAGCTCCTCCTTGTACCTCTGGTAGAATTCAGCTGTGAATCCATCTGGTCCTGGACTTTTTTTGGTGGGTAAGCTATTAATTATTGCCTCAATTTCAGAGCCTGTTATTAGTCTATTCAGAAATTCAGCGTCTTCCTGGTTTACTCTTGGGAGGGTGTATGTGTCAAGGAACTTATCCATTTCTTCTAGATTTTCTAGTTTATTTGTATAGAGGTGTTTATGGTATTCTCTGATGGTAGTTTGTATTTCTGTGGGATCGGTGGTGATATCCCCTTTATCATTTTTTATTGCATCTATTTGATTCTTCTCTTTTTTCTTCTTTATTAGTCTTGCTAGCAGTCTATCAATTTTGTTGATCTTTTCAAAAAACCAGCTCCTGGATTCATTGATTTTTTTGAAGGGTTTTTTGTGTCTCTATTTCCTTCAGTTCTGGTCTGATCTTAGTTATTTCTTGCCTTCTGCTAGCTTTTGAAGGTGTTTGCTCTTGCTTCTCTAGCTCTTTTAATTGTGATGTTAGCGTGTCAATTTTAGATCTTTCCTGCTTTCTCTTGTGGGCATTTAGTGCTATAAATTTCCCTCTACACACTGCTTTGAATGCATCCCATAGATTCTGGTATGTTGTGTCTTTGTTCTCGTTGGTTTCAAAGAACATCTTTGTTTCGGCCTTCATTTCATTATGTACCCAGTAGTCATTCAGGAGCAAGTTGTTCAGTTTCCATGTAGATGAGCGGTTTTCAGTGAGTTTCTTAATCCTGAGTTCTAGTTTGATTGCACTGTGGTCTGAGAGACAGTTTGTTATAAGTTCTGTTCTTTTACATTTGCTGAGGAGTGCTTTACTTCCATCTATGTGGTCAATTTTGGAATAGGTGTGGTGTGGTGCTGAAAAGAATGTGTATTCTGTTGATTTGGGGTGGAGAGTTCTGTAGATGTCTATTAGGTCCGCTTGGTGCAGAGCTGAGTTCAATTCCTGGATATCCTTGTTAACTTTCTGTCTCGATCTGTCTAATGTTGACAGTGGCATGTTAAAGTCTCCCATTATTATTGTGTGGGAGTCTAAGTCTCTTTGTAGGTCACTGAGGACTTGCTTTGTGAATCTGGTTGCTCTGTATTGGGTGCATATATATTTAGGATAGTTAGCTCTTCTTGTTGAATTGATCCCTTTACCATTATGTAATGGCCTTCTTTGTCTCTTTTGATCTTTGTTGGTTTCAAGTCTGTTTTATCAGAGACTAGGATTGCAACCCCTGCCTTTTTTTGTTCTCCATTTGCTTGGTAGATCTTCCTCCATCCCTTTGTTTTGAGCCTATGTGTGTCTCTGCATGTGAGATGGGTTTCCTGAATACAGTACACTGATGGGTCTTGACTCTTTATCCAATTTTCCAGTCTGTGTCTTTTAATTGGAGCATTTAGCCCATTTACATTTAAGGTTAATATTGTTATGTGTGAATCTGATCCTGTCATTATGATGTTAGCTGGTTATTTTGCTTGTTAGTTGATGCAGTTTCTTCCTAGCCTTGATGTTCTTTACAATTTGGCATGTTTTTGCAGTGGCTGGTACTGGTTGTTGCTTTCCATGTTTAGTGCTTCCTTCAGGAGCTCTTGTAGGGCAGGCCTGGTGGTGACAAAATCTCTCAGCATTTGTTTGTCTGTAAAGTATTTTATTTCTCCTTCACTTATGAAGCTTAGTTTGGCTGGATATGAAATTCTGGGTTGAAAATTATTTTCTTTAAGAATGTTGAATATTGGCCCCCACTCTCTTCTGGCTTGTAGAGTTTCTGCAGAGATCAGCTATTAGTCTGATGGGCTTCCCTTTGTGGGCAACCCAACCTTTCTCTCTGGCTGCCCTTAACATTTTTTCCTTCATTTCAACTTTGGTGAATCTGACAATTATGTGTCTTGGAGTTGCTCTTCTTGAGGAGTATCTTTGTGGCATTCTCTGTATTTCCTGAATTTGAATGTTGGCCTGCCTTGCTAGATTGGGGAAGTTCTCCTGGACAATATCCTGCAGAGTGTTTTCCAACTTGGTTCCATTCTCTCTGTCACTTCCAGGTACACCAATCAGACGTAGATTTGGTCTTTTCATATAGTCCCATATTTCTTGGAGGCTTTGTTTGTTTCTTTTTATTCTTTTTTCTCTAAACTTCTCTTCTCGCTTCATTTCATTCATTTCGTCTTCCATCACTGATACTCTTTCTTCCAGTTGATCACATTGGCTACTGAGGGTGGTGCATTCATGACGTAGTTCTTGTGCCGTGGTTGTCAGCTCCATCAGGTCCTTTAAGGACTTCTCTGCATTGGTTATTCTAGTTAGCCATTTGTCTAATTTTTTTTCAAGGTTTTTAACTTCTTTGCCATTGGTTCAAACTTCCTCCTTTAGCTTGGAGTAGTTTGATCTTCTGAAGCCTTCTCTCAACTCATCAAAGTCATTCTCCATCCAGCTTTGTTCCATTGCTGGTGAGGAGCTGTGTTCCTTTGGAGGAGGAGAGGTGCTCTGATTTTTAGAGTTTCCAGTTTTTCTGCTCTGTTTTTTCCCCATCTTTGTGGTTTTATCTACCTTTGGTCTTTGATGATGGTGACGTACAGATGGGTTTTTGGTGTGGATGTCCTTTCTGTTTGTTAATTTTCCTTCTAACAGTCAGGACCCTCAGCTGCAGGTCTGTTGGAGTTCGCTGGAGGTCCACTCCAGACCCTGTTTGCCTGGGTATCAGCAGCGGTGGCTGCAGAACAGCGGACATTGGTGAACCGCAAATGCTGGTGCCTGATCGTTCCTCTGGAAGTTTTGTCTCAGAGGAGTACCCAGCCATGTGAGATGTCAGTCCGCCCCTACTGGGGGATGCCTCCCAGTTAGGCTACTCGGAGGTCAGGGACCCACTTGAGGAGGCAGTCTGCCCATTCTCAGATCTCAAGCTGTGTGCTGGGAGAACCACTATTCCCTTCAAAGCTGTCAGACAGGGACATTTAAGTCTGCAGAGGTTACTGCTGCCTTTTGTTTGTCTGTGCCCTGCCCCCAGAGGTGGAGCCTACAGAGGCAGGCAGGCCTCCTTGAGCTGTGGTGGGCTCCACCCAGTTTGAGCCTCCTGGCCACTTTATTTACCTACTCAAGCCTCAGCAATGGTGGGCGCCCCTCCCCCAGCCTCACTGCCACCTTGCAGTTTGATCTGAGACTGCTGTGCTAGCAATGAGCAAGTCTCCGTGGGCATAGGACCCTCTAAGCCAGGTGCGGGATATAATCTCCTGGTGTGCCGTTTGTTAAGCCCATTGGAAAATCGCAGTATTAGAGTGAGAGTGACCCAATTTTCCAGGTGCCATCTGTCACCCCTTTCTTTGACTAGGAAAGGGAATTCCCTGACCCCCTTGCACTTCCTGGGTGAGGCGATGCCTCGCCCTGCTTCGGCTCATGCACAGTGCGCTGCACCCACTGTCCGGCATGCCCCAGTGAGATGAACCCAGTATCTCAGTTGGAAATGCAGAAATTACCTGTCTTCTGCGTCACTCATGCTGGGAGCTGTAGACTGGAGCTGTTCCTATTCAGCCATCTTGGCTCCACCCCCAGGATTGATTCGACATCATTCTATATTTAGAAAACCCTATTGTCTCAGCCCAAAAACTCCTTAAGCTGATAAAAAACTTCAACAAAGTTTCAGAATATAAAATCAATGTGCAAAAATCACAAGCATTCCTATACACCAACAATAGACAAGCAGAGAGCCAAATCATGAATGACCTCTGATTCATAATAACTGCAAAGAGAATAAAATACCTAGGAATACAGCCCATAAGGAACATGAAGGACCTCTTCAAGGAGAACTGCAAACCACTGTTCAAGAAAATCAGTGGACACAAATGGAAAAACATTCCATCCTCATAGATAGGAAGAATCAGTATTGTGAAAATGGCCATATTGCCCAAAGTAATTTAGAGATTCCATGCTACTCCCATCAAACTACCATTGACATTCTTCACAGAATTAGAAAAAACTATTTAAATTTCATATGGAACCAAAAAAGACCCTGTATAGCCAAGACAATCCTAAGCAAAAAGAACAAAGCTGGAGGCATCATGCTACCTGGCTTCAAACTATACCACAAGCCTACAGCAACCAAAACAGCATGGTACTTGTACCAAAACAGACATATAGACCAACGGAACAGAGCAGAGAACTCAGAAATAACACCACACATTCACAACCATCTGATCTTCAACAAACCTGACAAAAACAAGCAATGGAGAAAGGATTCCCCATTAAATAAGTGGTACTGGGAAAACTTGCTAGCCATATGAAGAAAACTGATACTGAATCCCTTCCTTACACCTCATACAAAAATTAACTCAAGATGGATTAAAGACTTAAATGTAAAACCCAAAACCATAAAAATCCTAGAAGAAAACCTAGGCAATGCCATTCAGAACATAGGCATGAGCAAAGACTTTACGACTAAAACACCAAAAGCAATGGTAACAAAAGCCAAAATAGACAAATGGGACCTAACTAAAGAGCTTCTGCACAGCAAAAAAGAAACAAAACAAAACAAAACAAAAAACAAAAAAACTATCATCAGAGTGAAGAAAAGTTTTGCAATCTACCCATCTGACAAAGGTTTAATATCCAGAATCTACAGGGAAGTTAAACCAATTTACAAGAAAAAAAAAACAACCCCATAAAAAGTGGGAGTAGGATATGAACAGACACTTCTCAGAAGAAGACATTTATGTAGCCAACATACGAAAAAAGCTCAACGTCACTGATCATTAGAGAAATGCAAATCAAAACCACAATGAGATACCATCTCACAGCAGTCAGAATGGTGATTATTAAAAAATCAAGAAACAATAGATGCTGGCAAGGCTGTGGAGAAACTGGAATGCTTTTACACTGTTGGTAGGAAAGTAAATTAGTTCACCCATTGTGGAAGACAGTGTGGCAATTCTTCAAAGATCTAGAACTAGAAATGCCATTTGATCCAGCCATCCCATTACTGGGTATATACCCAAACGAATGTAAATCATTCTACTATAAAGATACATGCACACATATGTTTACTGCAGCACTATTTACAAAAGCAAAGACAAGCAACCAACCCAAATGCCGCCCATCAGTGATAGACTGGATAAAGAAAATGTGGTACATATACACCATGGAATACTATGTAGCCATAAAAAAGAATGAGAACATGTCATTTGCAGGGACATGGATGAAGCTGGAAGCCATCATCCTCAGCAAACTAACACAGGAACAGAAAACCAAACATAGCACGTTCTCACTCAGAATTGGGAGTTGAACAATGAGAACACATGGACACAGAGACTCACCAGGGCCTGATGGTGGGTGGGGAGCGAGGGGAAGGAGAGCACTAGGACAAATACCTAATCCTTGTGGGGCTTAAAACCTAGATGACGGGTTGATAGGTGCAGCAAACCACCATGGCACATGTATACTTAGGAAACAAACCTGCACATTCTGCACATGTATCCCAGAACTTAAAGTAAAATAAAAGTTTTAAAAACAAAGTAGGTAGAATTAATTTTAAAAAAAGGGTCTAGCACATTATTTGAACACCTTCTATTAGTCACCCTATGGGTTAAAGCATAAAGTACATTTGCTAAAGTGCAAATGGTATCTAGAAATATAAAACCTAGTGCCTATACATTTATTAATACTGGAGCACAGTTAATATAGGAGCTTAGGAGCTATCAGGGCCCTGAGAAAATGGGACATTTTCCCTACACACCAGGGACATGGAAAGGCAGAGTATGCAGAAAGAGAAAGTCCAGAGTATGCAGGTGCTCTGGGGGATGGGCAGTGTGGGGTATTAAGCCCAGCAGGATGGTGCAACCACCCAATAAGGCCCAGAAGATGCCTGCAGGCAACACTAAGCCCACCTTTCCTGTAAGCTTATGCTGAGCTGTGTTTCTCACATTAAGAAAAACATAATTCTGAATTAAGTAAAAGATCCCACTAGGGTTTGGCTGCAGGTAGAGCTGAGCCCTGCCTGCACTTTGAAGATACTGGGGCTGGCCTTCCCCAGGTAGGAGAAAACCATTTGCCTGGGAGCCTACAGGAAGAAAAACTTGGTGGGAGGCAGGATTGACTGGAAGGCAGTCTCTCCCTGCTGCAGCTTCTACAGGTCTGCAATCCTTATGGCTAAAATTCTTGGGGTCAAATATCTTTAGGAATTCAAAATTTCCCAGATTTTAGTAAGGTGATACAGTGCATCTACCCCATGCTAAAAACATCTCCAATAAGGTCTAGCAAATTGTCCTGTCATTACACACACATATTTCTGCAGCAAAGGCATGGATTTTTACACTCAGGAGGATGAATACCATAAATAGCCTCACATCAGGTTGGTCCAGGTTTTGCTGCCAAGTAAGTTATAGTAAATATCCCATTTTCAGAACTTTTGGTGTCTGGGATCACAGACGTTTTTGCTCACATTTGGTCCGTTTTCCTAGAAAAGCCATTTGTCACGATGTCATGAAGGAGTTTGCTTCCAAGACACATGTGAGATGTTCCATGTCCACTTTCATGGAACATTTATCTCAGGCACTCAGGGAATACTCCCCCACCCCTTTTTTTGGGCCCCAGCAGCTCTCTCCATCTAGCTGCTGCTCAGGCAATGAATAAACAACATGAAGGGACATGTCTTCCTTGTCACACATGTGACCTTTGCCTATAACTGGTCTTGGAGATCATGTCTGGAACATATTTGTGCCTCCACTGCCAGCTAGTCCTGTGCCTGGCACACAGTGAGCACTTGCTGTATGTCTGATGGCCAAAGGGAAGTCCCATTCCTCCACCTTGTACTAAGACAAGCAGAAACGATTACAGTGGTTGTAACCCTACCCACTCCTCAGTCAACCTTATGGAGTCATGATTGTGGGAAAGCATCAAACTGAGTTCTGCGTAGCATAAAAGGTGAATCAGGCAGGGATTCACTCTGTCCTCAGGCAGCTCAGATATGTGCATGCATCACCGCAAATGATGACGGAAGTCAGGGAGCATTAGCAAACATAAATGATCCCTTACCTAGGATTACTTATAAAATCCCTCGCATGATCATCCCTTACAGCCGTCACACAATTTCTCTCAAGCCTGCAAAGAAGACATTATTATCCCCATTTCACAGATGAGGGCATTGAGTCTGTCAAGGATCCCACACTCAGTCGATGGCCAAGCTGAGCCTTCAGCCTCGTGCTCTGAATCAATCCTGTGCTCCAAAGATAGGGATTTGAAACTTATCCCAGCTCAAGGTGACAGTGGGGAGGGCTGGGGGAGTTTAAGAGACGTGCGAAAGAAAACCCACGGGCTTCGTGGGAGGTGTGGCATTTCAACTGGTTCTTGAAGAGCTAGTAGGAGTTGAGTGAACTCTCAAATTCCAGGGGCAGCTGATGGGTAGGGGGACATTCTAGTCAGGGGTCCCACGCAGACAAATGTAGGGAGGCAGTATGGCACCAGTTTCCACTGGAAATTCCCATGGTCCTATCAGGCTTGAGTATGGGCTGCATAAAGCGATTCGCAGAGGAAAATGACTGAAGCGTGAATTCAAGGAGGGGAAAGGAGACTTTACTTGTAATAACTTCACTACAAAATAATAAATGTGACAACACAGTAACATGTGACAGTGTGACTTCTGAGTACATGTAATAATACTATTCTCTGTGCTTCCTACATCTTTAAAATTTATTTTTTAAAAAATTCGGACAGTGGGTACTAGATTTTGGAGGCTGTGGTGTTCCAGGATAAAGACTTTGGATTTATTCTCTGGGTGTCTTGTAAAGGGACTGTTTTGTTTGGGAGAGATCCAGTTGTAGCTGTATTTTGGGACAAAGATGCTGACAGCATCATGTAGCAGCAGACTTGGGCAGACACTAGGCCCACCTCCAAGTGTCACTCAATAGAGAAAATGAGAGACACAGAGAAAAGCTGATCAATGGCAAAGTGCAGGGTGTTGCTTGTCCCACTCCTGGCAAACTTGACATCAGAGACATCTGGATGGGAGGAGGGGAGCCCTGACTCTCTGCAGAGCAATGTCACCACCACTGCTAGGTGGGAAGGAGGGCACAGGTGTCCTGAGCTTACGAATGAGGAATCTAATGGTGACAGGCAGGTGGGTGACCCATGCTTAACATGTCCAGGTAAAGCCTCCTCCCATGAAGGATGGATTGTGAAGAAAGTGCAGATTGAACTGAATAATTACCAGGGAAACTCAAGGCCCTCTTGGTTCCCTCTTCACAGGTGTTCTGGCTGCTCTATCAGATCTCACAGATCCTACACATGGCCACAGCAGTGGTCACTGTGACTGAGGTGACAGCTTTCCCTACAATGGTGGTTCTCAAACTTGAGCATGCATCAGAATTCAACAAGAGTGCTGGTTAAAATATAGATTCCTGGACTCCACTCCCAGTTTCTGATTCAGCAGGTCTGGGGTGAGGCCCAATAATTTGCATTTCTCAAAAGTTCCTGGGTGATGCTGATACTGCCTGTCTGGGATCACGTTTTGAGAATTGCTGCTCTGAAACTTCTGAGCATGGTCCAAACTCTTCCCCCAGGTTCTGAGCACTCAACACATGCCTCATTTAATCTTCAGAGCTTGTTTGTGGAGGTTCTAGCAGGGGAGTGCGGCTACTCATATACCGTTGACCAAAGACCATTTCTCCTCTGTTGGGGAAGGTCACCCACTTCAGCGGAGCATGCAGCTTCGGGAGGGATGCACATGGAGCAGAGGGAGGAAGGGGACACCCGCCTAGCCAGCCAGATCAGCCAAATCAACCCTGGCAATCAGTGGGGTGACAGATGTTGCAGCCACATCACCCTCATATCCTTGTTTAATCTTTAAAAAGCACTGAAAAGCAGCTCCCAATCCACAGAGGAAGAAACCAAAGATCAAAGATGCTAACTAAATTGCCCGAAGTCACACAAGCAGTGGATGGCAGGGCTAGGATTGGACTCCTTTTTTTTTTTTTTTTTTTTTTGCTACATTACTTTTTCCCAAAAACTGGACCTCGGTGATGGGCAATAGAATTTTCACAGGTCTAAGCTGAACTGATAAACAAAACAAGCACAGTGTGAGTTTTTCATCTGTTAACCATCAGAATTCAATTTAATGGATTATTCATTGTTTTCCAAGACAGTCCCACTTATATTTTGGGGAGTTAAAATGCTTTTATGAAACGATGGTGGCAAAAGATGGTCTTTTTTATTTTACTTTTCTCCTTTTTTAATGTTCTTAGTTCTTAATGTTTAACAGGTGAATACCTAACTTCAGTCTTTTCTCTTTTAAAAAAGTAATGTCTGGTTTGTGAAATTCCTGGCCACAGGAATTCTTGGCAGGCTGCCTCTAGCACCTATAGACATTTGCATTTTATGGAGTAAAGATGGCTCAGAGTGATTTGTTACGTAAGTTGGTGGTGGCAGAGACACCTGCAGCAGGCTCTTCAGAGGGCTCCGCCCTGTATGGGGTGGCCCTCATCCCCCAGGGCTGCCAGTAGCCACATGCACATGCCCAGGGGAGGCATATACTGTTGTGGCAGCTGCCAGGCAGTTTTCAGGCATTAAGGAAGGTCCACATCAATTCGGGTTCCTGCTATTTGTATTTATATCTATTCTCAGAAGGTTGCTGGAGTCAAGGGGGTTGGGTTGGTTTCCCTACATGGAGGCTCCTGAGTCAGAGAGAGGGAGGGAGGCTCTGCTTCCTGGCCTGGATGTCATATAAATACATGGCAGCTTCTACTCAGACAAGAAAGCTGTGCTCTGCACGGGCTAAGCAGGTAGGCTCCATGCTCACACTACCCAGGGCCAAATTATGGGCCCTATCTTGCTGTCCCCCATATTGGGCTTGTAACCCTAAAGCAGCTACTCAATCTCTCTTCCTCCATGAAATCAGGATAATAATCCCTGCTTCATAAAGGGTAATTGTAAAGATTAAATGTGTTAACGTCTTTAAAGCAACAAAGAAGAATGCCTGTCATAGAGAATACATTTGACTTTTGGCTTTTGTTATTGTTCAGTTCTTCCCAATCAGTCATTAATTGATGATTAAATGAAATCCTGCATCTATCGATGTCTACCATTCTCTCAAGGGGGCTGTAGGGAGGCAGAGATGGATAGGATAAAGTCCCTTCCCTCCAGAATCTCCAGTAGACAAATAAATGAGCGATCATTCTAGAGGAAAAATTATGATTTTGAAAGCACAAGTAGGTTAACATAGGAGCCCAGAGAGGGCATCTCCCCTCAAGAAGGGGATGTGTGTGCTGATCATTTATATCACAACGTGGGGCTGACTTGAAGGCTAAGGATGGCCTTTGACAGATAGGGACTCCAAATCCCCCAGCCAGCAGGGCCACAGGGAAGGATCTAGAAGTAGAAGAGGCTGCCTCCATGCTACAGTTTGTCACATTTACACAGCAACTACTGATTTAGCACAAAGGGAAGGGGAGGAAAAGCCATAAATACCCCCAGCTCAAATTATAAAATAAAATGACTGAATAATTTAAGCAGCTTTTAATGTTCACAATTATTGGAGGGGTGGAGGGGAAGAACACTTTGTTCCGTTAAGGACATACACAGAAGAGGAAACCCCATCAAATGAATGAAGACACAGTACATTAAAAATGGAAATGAAGAATTGGAGAGCAAAACAATGGAATTCTGCCAGTTTTCTTTTATTGCTATACAAATTGCTAATCAGTATCCAGTGTCATCTTGGCTAATTTGCTTAATAAGGGGGGGAAAAGAAAAAGAACAAGATCCCAGAGATGGAGGAGAGGCAGCCAGTCTGGTGAAATCAGTTGTATGCCAAATACCGAGATACCTTGCCTCTTTGAGAGATGCTTCCAAATATCCCACTGGGGGATGGAGCCGAGGATTTTCATTCTGGATCTGAAGGCCTGGAGCTGCGGGATTCCCCATCCCTGTGGAGTGAGTCAGAGGTGAAACAGGCAGAATAGAATCAGAGAAAAGAGGCTCTTCCTCTCACAGAGCATATGTTCTAGGGGCAGACACCACAAGCTAACAAACAAGTAAACAAGGTAAATTCAGAGAGTGTTAATGCCAGGAAAAAATAAATTCAAACTCTCAGGAAGATGTTGGAAAGTCAGGGTGTTAATGCCAGTTGCCTGCCCAATATCTATTTGTTCTTTCGTTATTCACAGAACTTCAAGTTTGTTGGGGCAACATCTCTCAGACTCCTTTACAGCTAGCAGTGCCCACGTGACTGAGGCACAAGCAGAGGTCACTGGGTGGCTGTCCAGGAAATAGATTCAGTAGCTTGTCCTTTTGCCTTGGACCCTTCACCTTTCTCCCTTGTTCCCACTGGAAAGGTAAAGTCATCCCGTGACCATGAGGATAAAGCCCGTGTACTAAGACAATGAGGCAAAGGGGCAAACACTCTGCTGGCCCTGAACGGCCCATTTCCAGGCTTCTTGTTAGATGGGAAAGAACCCTCAATCTTGTTTTTAAGTCACTGTTCTTTGAATTTTCTTTTACTCATAACAGATTGCAATTCTAACTGACACAGACCCGTCTCTGACCCCTTCCTCTGCATTTCTTCCCTCAGAAACTGCAGGAATACAGAAACATGCAGTTGAGGCTGGGCTGGAAGAGCCTTGGTCCAGGTAAACCTGATTCTCCCACTCTCTGCTAAAAATGCTTCAATGACTCTCATCACCACCAAGATGGACATTAAACTCCTGACCCCTCAGGCATCCTCCCTCTACCCGCTCCCTTCAAAACATTGCATTGCTGGTGGGGTCCCAAGACCTCATCTAACTGAACCAAAGCAATACACTTTCATCACCATGCCTGGCAGGCAATGAGACCTCTGAGGACCCTACTGCAGGCACTAGGCTGAAGACTTAGTCTCATCATCAGTTCTCTCTTGTAGGGGAATGAGTGCTCAGGCTGATCTTCTCAGGAGCTGAATGAGAGGTGATGCCTCATCTTCCAACAGAGAGGAAAGGCAGTTCCCCGAACCCCAGAAACCACTGCCTCATGGGCCTGGCCAGCCCATCAGCAGACATCTACTGAGCACCTACTACGCATCAGGCACTGAGCTTGGCATGAAAGATTCAAAAATAAAAGTCAAGGTGTTATGCAGATGGCAGATGGTTACACAAATAGACATTATGATTGATGTGCATATATTTGATGCAAGTATCATAGCAGTATCAAAGGCATTTGCCTTGACTGGAGTGGAGTCGGGGAAGCTTGGAGACAGCTTCCTGGAGGAGGTAAAGGCTGACTTCTGACTTATAAAGAAAGTAAATTAAAATGTGGTGGGGAAGAAGCCAAAAGGGGGGAGGAAAGGATTGATTACAGGAATGTGGGTTGGAGTTGTAGGAATATAAATTATAAATCAGAAAAAGTAAAGAAGAGAGGAAGGGAAGAGAAGGAAATCCAAAGAAGCCAGATCACAGGACAGCTTGTAGGCTACTGTTAATGCGTGGTCTCTAATCCAAGGGCAATGGGGAGCCACCGAAGTGTTTTTAGCAGTGAGTGATGGGGTCCCATTTGCATTTTAGACAGAGCTCTCTGACAGCTGGGTAGAGGATGAACTTGAGGAGGACAGGGCTGGAAACAGAAAGACCAGTCAGGAATCTGATAGCTACCTATTTACTTTGAGAGAAAAGAGGATAGAAATAGCAATGATGAGATTGTGCCAGGCTGAAGCCTATCAGAGTGTCATCAGAGGACCTCGTGGGCTGGCAAGAAGCCTAGTTTGTAGCTGCATCCATTGGAGTGGTGATCTCAGTGGCTGTTCTTCCTCATGTACTCCCCCATGCCCCTACCCTGGACATCCCATTTCATTAGTGTATAAGGGTCTCCAAGTGATGAGAACCCCGAGCTCCAGACTCTCATTACACATCTCCTACTTTGCAGTAATCAAGTTCAGTGAGTCCTTGTATTACGCCTCAGAATTCCTATTAAACATTTACAATATTAAACAGTTAAAATATTCTCCTAGATTTAAGTATGCACTTTCCTCAGGAACATTGCCAAAGAGATGAAACACTCAATGGCTTCTAATTCCCCAAACATATATTTGACAATATGCTTCATGCCCTATTTGATATCAAAGCAACAGCACTAGTGGGAAGTCAGGCTTCAGAAAAATATGCATTTTTTATGTCAACAAATAATAACAATAATAATAAACAACCTTCTTTTTTTATGAGGCCACAATTGGTGAAGCTCTGATAATGGGGAAAAAGGATATTTATGAGGATCTATTCTGCCTTTATTAGTGTGGGAGGTGGATGGTGACAGGGACCATAAGCCAAATCACAGAGATTGTAAATTTGCCAATGACTTGTAAGACTCACAGTAAAGATGAAAATGTAGTATCTTCTCCTGCTTATAGGTTGTGCATGTTCTTTATCATCATTGAGCAACCAAAACCTGTGCTCACCTTGCTTCAACCTACAAACTCCAAAGAGGGAAATGCAGCTTTGTTATATATGAAGAAATTCAGTCTAGACCCATCTTGTCCCATGTGGAAGCCACTAGCGCCATGTGGCTATTGTTCATTTGAAAGGAGGCTAGAGTACTGGAGATGTACCATAAATGTAAAATACATGCTGGATTTTGAAGACTTACTACAAAACAGAAAGAATGAAAACTATTGCAATAATATTTTTATATTGTTTACACATTGAAATAATAGTTTGGATACATTGCATTAAGTTAAATAAAATATATTAAAGTTAATGTCACCTATTTCTTTTTCACTTTTTAAAATGTGGCTACTGGAAAACTTTATATTATGTATGTGGTTTGCATTATATTTATATCAGCAGTTTAGACCAGAAAATTCACTCAAAAGCAACTGTCAAGGCTCAGTTAACAGAGGGAGCCCATCTCTGTGGACCTCTAACAACTCATTAAATGTTGGTACACCAGGGAACGGAGCTGTCACAGAGCCCATGAACAGGGGCGGATGAGACAGCCCTCAAGGTCCCTCACCACCAGACCTCAAACACACATTACTCGCAGCGCAGAGACATTCATCAAGTTGGAGAAAATAAAATTCAATAACAATTTTTATAGTGAGCTGATTTTGCTGTTGCTCATTAGTAGCCGTGAGCTAAATTAATTTGAGCTTGATTGTCCTCTAATTGGAGAGGGACATAAATCCAGCTGAATGTGCTATTATGGATAACACCTTGATCCTTCACAATCTCATGCATCTGTCTTTACAACACTCTGCACAGAGGGGAAACCCTAGCTTTCAATAATTATAACAAAATTATGATTATTGACCAAGAACATTATAATGGATGGTATAATGTGCTAGGTCATAACATATTTTTCTCAGTAAAGACATTGACCAAGTCTTCACTGAGCTAATATGTTAAAGTCTTATTATTATGAGTCAGGAAATTACAGATTGTTATTAAAGTGAAG
This sequence comes from Pongo pygmaeus, assembly GCF_028885625.2. Lineage (NCBI taxonomy): Eukaryota > Metazoa > Chordata > Mammalia > Primates > Hominidae > Pongo > Pongo pygmaeus. The sequence goes on along the minus strand of NC_072384.2, from coordinate 31,800,573 downwards.
AATATAAGCCACTTGTTATGCCAATACATTTATAGTGCAATGATAATTAACCATTCCCCCCAAACATAGCAAAAAAGGAAAAAAAGCCCCTATGGGAATGTCAATGGTTTCAATATACCCACATATGTTTCTAACTTTCTTTATCTAAGCTTCACCCATAATAGGTGTTCAGTAGGTACTTGTTCAAAGATAGAGACATAAATGTAGAAAAAGCAGTGAAACAGATGCTTGTTTCCGATTTTCCATCTTTCCAAGAATCCTGGCAAGAGGTAACCATTCCTGAATTTTACCAATTCTTTCAACGGTTAAAAATGTTTGCTTATAAAACTGAATACTTTGTATAGGTAAAAACTGTTCACAGATTTGGAGATCAATAACATAATTTACCATGAGAAGTAGCAGGCTGTATCCATATCTAAGCATTTCCTTTGAGCTGAGTCATTCTCTCTTTCCTCCCTTATAACTGGAGGGCAATGGTTCAGATGAGCTAGATTTGGCTAAAATGAGAAAGATCAGATTCTATTATCAAATCAATTTTGCCATGATCAAGGGAGAGCTCTAGTCACATGCTTCGCAGGGCACTAGATAGAGGAAATTCAACCAGAATGCTCCCCTGACTTGAGGGACTTAAAATACAACCTTGGCAAGAGTAATATATTTCCAGGCACAACTATTTTAAAGAGCTAGTGAAAAGTTTTCCTCCTGTCTCTTCCTCCTTTCCTTCCCCCAACTAACCTCCCCCAAAATGGTAACTATTTTTATTAGGGTCCTGTATACTCTTTCACAGTTTGTTTATATGACCCATGTAAATATATACAATATTCTTATTTTTCCTCTTCTATGACACAGAAGTAGCCTAATACACACACATACACACCCCTAAACACACACACAGAGTGACTTTACTTTTTACATTTAGTACCTTGAAAATTTCATACCAATACCTGAAGAGTGTCTGCTTTTTTTAAAAAAAATGCTGCATTTTATCTTATTATACAGTTAGTTAATTAGCCAGGACCCTACAGATGGACATCGGTGTTATTTTTAATCTTTTGCTATTACAAAAATTTAGAGACTTCTAAATGAGCACTGGTATCACCAATATGAAATAATCTTTCTCTCTCCATTCCTTTCTCTTTCCTTTACTTCTCTTCCTCCCTCTCATTCATCCTCCCTCTTGCCCTTTCTTTCATTCATTCCACAAACATTCCCCAAATGCCCACCTGTGCTAGGTGCTGCACTAGGTATCCCAGTGAGTGTTAAGGTTCTGTCATGTGTTGGCCCATCACAGGCCAGTGGAAGAAGGAAGAGGGTTCCAGCTGTAAGCAGGGAGCAAATCACCCATGACCCAGCTTGGCTTTACCTAGGAGGTAACTGTAGGTACAGATGGGAGAATACCTTTCCTGAAGGTTATCAGAGTATGGCTGGCTGAAAAATGCAGAGGACTTCTGAACTAACAGGCCTCAGGTGAGCCCCCACTGACATTGTATGCTCTTTGCTTTGTGCTGAGAGATATTAAGAATAGGAAATGTCAGCTATCTGCACCCCATCCCCCAAGACACCCTCTATCATTTTTGGCACTTCCCTGTCCTGTATTGAACACCCCAGGCCACCTCCTGAGGTGAACCACCAGCCTACAGTGCATATTCCATATTGTGGACCATTCCATCCCATTCTAGGAATCTTGCTGCTCCCGATGTCTGAGCAGAGCCTGCTCCTCATTCCTAGAGACCTGTTGTCTGATGAGAAGCTCTGAATTAGCCAGAGAATGTGCCACCTTGCTCAGACGCACCCCCTCGGCTCTGATGAGGTACACATCTCACTATGAAAGCCAGTAAAGAGTGGCCAAGGACGGTGAGAATTTCTCTCCCTCAAAAGCCTGGTGAGCAAGAGGTGGGCACAGACATCAGCCTTCACGGGCTTGCCAGGACCCAGAAAGTAGAAACAAAGGATAGAGGAGAAAAAGGAAGATCTTTTCCTCACTCATTGCAAGGCTGATGGCTGGGACTCCTATAACAGGAGACAGATTAACAGGAGAAAATAATACAAATTTACTTCATATAAATTTTACATGACATGAGAGGCTTCAGAAATGAAGACCCAAAGACCTAGGGAAAACTATGTATTTTTATGGACAGTCATGCAGAAATACAATTAGAAGACAAAAGGTTATGACTTAATGATAATAAACAGGGAGGAACTTAGCAAGCCTGTTTAGTCTGATTCTTCTTGGCCTCTGCGTGACCTTCCTTCCCTCTAGGTATATAGCAGGACACCTGTTGTATGAGAGTCTTCAGGGAGAAAGGAGGGAGAAGGTCAGAGAGTAACATTCCTAGGTTTTATGAGTTTCTTTAAGGAAGAAAGGGTGAGGGGAAGTCTAGTCTGTATGACCCACTTCAGGAGAGAAGCAGCAGGAAGAAGATCACAGCAACCTTACTGCTTCTGTGATCTTCTCAATTTCCTTCACCTTTAAATATTCAGTGTACCAAGGTACCATATTTGGGGATATTGCATTTTGATACCTGACAAATGTCACACGTGGGACAGGTGTCTGGGGAGGACCAGTGGGAAGGAGTCAGCAGTCACTCGATATCTAATAAATATTTATTTATTGAATGTACACTATTCTCCAGGCCCTGTTTTTGCTGCGGGGGATACAGTGGTGAACAAGACAACGTCCCAGTCCTTGGAAACCTTGGTTGGATAAATAGTCGATAACTAAGAGATCTGCTCAGTGTCAGCTGGTCAGCAGCTTGCATTTGCTCACCCACTGTCCACAGGTAGTCACTAGAAGGAACCTTAGGCTGGAAGGGGCCTTAGAGATGTGGTGGAAACCTTGGCAGAATGCCACCTCCCGCTGGTGACTTGCTGAAGTCACATGGCAGGTTAACATCAAAGTAACCAGAACTGGCCACTGCCACCAATAAATGAATGATCTGGGTGGGGACAATGGTCATCACAATTGTAGCTACTAGTTAGGGAACTTGAGGTTTGTTTTATTTTGTTGGAAATATATTACTGTGTTTTTCACTGTGCATTTCCTCGAAAGAATTGTCTTCCATGTCAGCCAGAGGCAGATACTCTGCCTGCTAGGGTGACCATGGGAGAGGTTATTGGTAATAGGGCTAGAGTATTAAGATTGTTAAAACAACAACTCAGAGAGAAAAAAGGATTGTTCAAGTCGTTACCAAAACAGGCTTTTTAAAAAGTTTTTTTAAGAGACATGAATCTTGACTGCTAGACATTGCCAATAAAGTTTTCTAAATTTCTCTGGCATTTATTTAATATATCTTGGGCCAAGTCCAGAGGATGTAATCATTAACTCTTCCACGGTGTAGAGAGGGTGCACCTTCCACCTGTACCTGCCAGGCTCTAAGCAGAGCTGTTGCAGGGCAGAGGCACATCCTGCAAGGAGCCTGCAAAGCCTGACAACTGTTCCAATGGGCTGGGGACTGTAAGTAGCAGAGGGGGACAGAGCTAGAGAGAAGAAATCAGGCAGGTACCAATGATCTGGGAGCCACACCTCAAGGAGGGTTAAGGTGGGAAAGATGTAGATAAATTCAGCTCAACACGGGGGAGCCTGTGACCCTCCAGACCATCCTTTGCTCCAGATATCCTTGGAGAACTCCGGCCAAGGGGTCCAACTTGGTGTGGGAGCAATGGTGAGGGTGTACAGTGGCAGGCAGTGGGGAAGGACAGGTAGAACACAGACCCAGGAGCTCTGACATGCCACAGTAGGGGTACATGGAGAGACAGGACAAAGGTCTGTATTGGTGGAGATGTCAAGATCAAAACCAAGTGACCTGGGCTAGGGATTCCAGAATTGGGTCCCACTGCATCCCCTAAGGCCAGATGGACCAGTGCTGCCTCAATAGTCACAGATCTGGCCCAGCCTTTTTTTACTGGAAAAGTGGGAGAGCAGGCCAACCCCCATCCCCATATCACCCACCCTCCTGCTGCCACAGGACATCAGGGCATCCCCAGAGGCCATCTTGAAAAGAAAAGAGGGAAGGTGGACTGCAAGTTATCCAAAAGAGGCTACTCAAACCAGCTCTATTAGATAATTTAACTTAGATTAAATTGAATATTCACCAGCCTGGGCAATATGGCAAAAACCCACCCCTACAAAAAGTACAAAATATTAGCTGGGCATGGTGGCGCACGCCTATAGTCCCAGCTATTCGGGAGGCTGAGGTGGAAGGATCACCTTAACCCTCAGGATGTCAAGGCTGACGTGAGCTGTGAATGCACCACTGCACTCCCACTCGGGGGGCCAGAGTGACCTCATCTAAAAAGAGAAATTCAGTTTGAATATTCAAACTGAAAGGATACTCTTAAGCTGGAAGAGACAAAGATGTTAATTGACAAGACAGTTTCCCAACCATCCAGGGAGAAGAGAGAAAGCGAAAATAACAAAACAGTATATGTGCGCTTTTGCATATGTCAGTGTAGTGTACATAGTAGACAGAATTTCCAAGCTGCCACCATTAATTCCTTCCCTGGACACATCTGCTACTCCAGATATCTAGAGGTGGAATACACAGACTCTTTTTTTTTTTTTTTTTTTTGAGACGGAGTCTCTCTCTGTCGCCCAGGCTGGAGTGCAGTGGTGTGATCTCAGCTCACTGCAAACTCCGCCTCCCGGGTTCACGCCATCCTCCTGCCTCAGCCTCCTGAGTAGCTGGGACTACAGGAGCCTGCCACCTCGCCTGGATAATTTTTTGTATTTTTGGTAGAGATGGGGTGCACACTGTTGATTCTGCATTGGCTTTAGTGGTTTTCTTGAGCAATGCTGTGGAAATGTTGCTGCCCTACTTCCGGGGCTAGGCCATAAGAAGTCTTGCAACTTCTACCTGGGACTTTTGGAATGGTCACTCCTGGGGCACATCTTACTGGAACCCAACCACGTGTCACATGGAGGTCACATGGAGGCCACATGTAGTGCAGCTGTGTGATTGAGCCATCTTGAACAGAACCGGCCCAGGAGCCCAGCTGAATCTCCAGGTGATTGCAGCCCAAGCTGACTTCATATGGGAGCAGAAGAACTGCCCAGCTAAGCCCAGTCAACCCACAGAATCATGAAAGATAACAAAATAATGGGTGCTTTAAGCCACAATGTTTTGGGGTAGTTGTTATGCAGCAATAAAGAAAGAAAATATTAATTGGCAAGTCTAACTTTCCCAGCCATCCAGAGGCATAAAAAATAAGAAATACTTGAAATATGCATGAATACATGTGTGTACTGTAAAAGTATCTTTGTATTGGGAGTGACGGCAAGCTTCTAAATGCAGTATGCATAAATGTATGACTGCACTCTGTGTAATTACTCTGAGCCAGGCACTAATGTGTACTTTATTCTCATTCAATCTTCACAACAACTCCATTAGGTGAAAACTATTGTTAAGTCCCTAGTACAGATGAGATCACAGCAGCTCAGGGAGATGAGGTAACTCTCCTGAGGTCAAATAGCTGACAAAGAGTAGAGGGAAGATTCCAACCTGATTCTGAAACTGGAATCCCCAACCTCTAATCTGCCTGAGGTAGTTCCACAAGGACAAACCATAACCACCAAGCACACCCAGAACACATCCTTGTGGAGAGGACTACGAGTGTTTGGAGGCCATTAGGGTGCCAGGGAGAAGGGGGCTGTACCCCCCCTTATCCTTTTCGATGCCCTCATCTCTCCATGAGTATCTCTTTCAGAATCCCTTAAACTTTCCCCACGACTGACCTGGGGAGGTGTGCTGAGCCAACTCTGGTTAACTGGGCCTATTCTTCCAGCAAATGCTTCAATACCTCCCTAATAATCCACATGCCTTAGGTTTACTTACAGTTCAGCAGCTCCTACCAAGTTTACAGGTACACCAGCATAGAGGCAAGAATGAAGAAACACATAATTACCCCAAGTTGTACTCTTAGCCCTAGACTGACAGAGAGCCAATTTACAGCCTAATACCCTTGGAAGTGGAAAAAGGGAGCCCCCAGGTGAACACAGGATCAGCTTCTTTCACCTGACAATGACAAGGTGTTTGTCTGGGGATTGGGGACTGGGGGTGAGGGTGAAGAACAATGACAAACCCACGTATTATTAGAAGTCAACCATGAGTTCGTGCACTTTGTGATAAGCACATAGCACAGTGGTTCAATGTATAGAGTCTGGAGTCAGATAGCCTGGACTTGAGTCATCACTTTGATTGGACTTTGGCTATCAGTTTCCTCATTTGTAAAATGGGGATGACATTAGCAACAATGCCTGCCTCACAGAGTGGTTGGTAGAGTTAAATAGCTAACAGCAATAAATGCTTAATCAATAATGCCTGGCACATAGTATGTATTAAGTCAGTGTTTGCTGTTATTTTCCAAGACAGCAAATGGTCCTGCACCCTCACATAGCTACTTTAGAAAAAATCACCTTCCGCAGCAAATATAACACTTCTCTGATTAGCCACACCACAAGCTTGTTCAAAGAGTCAAAGTTCTCCCTCAGCACTACATTTTTTGATTCGTGAACCCTACTCACACTAACATACGATCTTACCAACTGCTTTTGGAATTTTAAAAACCATTTTGTCACTTTTGTTTAGAATATCATACAGAACTGATTTCAAGCTTAAAATATTTCATTCAAATTAGTGTAGTATTGAAGAATGTATTATAAATTTTATTTTTAATTGTATTTAATAATATTCATAATACGTAGTCAGATTTTTACTTATTTCCATTTGCCAAGTGAAGCACACAGTTTAGTTTACTTTAGATTAATTATGTTAGAAAAACACGATTTGTTGGCAATAAATTCCAAAGTGTTATCAAATATCAGGTTTGGTTTGGAGACTGAATCTATATTAAAATGCAGATTGAAGTTTAACTAAATGCTGGTGCATCAGAAACAGGCAAACCTTGCTTCAGGATGGGATGCTGGGAATTCTTGCGATGTTCACTTTAAAAGGAAACTCATTAATTTTTATATTTTGTGTGTTTTTCCTTTTAGATGAGATCGAAAAGGTTTATGCTTTAGGCTTTTTTTCTCCTTTTTGGTATGTCTGCAAATAATACATTTTGGATAAAGAAACCCTTTAATCTGAATAAATGAAAAATCAGACTGGTTATAATCATCATTCTATTTTCTCTTTTTAACACTGTCTTTGGGAGTTCAGGAGCTATCCTTACATACTACGTACAGGTGGTAAGCAAATAAATGCAACATACAATCAGGTAAAGATCATCTTGAGGCATGTTTGAAGAACTGTCATCAAGTTTATGCTCCTCATTCATTTCGTATATTATAACATCAATGTTCCTTATCCATTTTATCAGATCTATTATGGTGGTAAAGTAAACAAAATAGAACCATGAGCAAAAAGAGCTGAACTCCATATAGCAGTCAAAATTTCAGGACTATTCTCTGGGAGGCCTTAGACCAACCCAGTTCTCCCCCTTTCTCAGTTGTGATTCTCAAGAACACTTGGAAACTGTGCTAAGATTGCAACAACCTTAAATAGGGAGGAACTGGCTGGAATAGTCCAGGGTCTGTTCCAGCCTGCCCCCAACCCTGAAAAACAGTATGTCCTTCAACACTTTATCCCAGTGATTCCAATAGCCCCAAAGTATAAAACTGATGGCAGGCTGCTTTCTGGGGTCCCTCAGCTGTGGTACAGGTGGGGCATGAGCAGATGGGACTAGCAGCCCCAGACAGCTTTCCTGAGCCTGGGGAGACTGGCTCAAATTACATCCTAGGCTTCTGTGGTCTCTTGCTGCCTGCCTGCAAATAATAAGCCCACTTCAGGTCTTGTGTGTGAGTGTTTTGTCTCACTGGACACAGACAAGTAGGTAACCAGCGCCCAGTGAACCTGCTTCACAAAAACCATCCCAGTGCTTAACTTGCAGGGAGTCAAAATTCAAGTAGCCTGTCAGGATTATGCTTACAAATGTTACGACCAACCAAATCAACCCCTAGCTCATTCATTTGATCCATGCCAATGGCTCCATTGAGCCTCTCAGTCATAGTTAGAGATATATGGATTTGAAAATATTAAAGTTACGGTTGGGAAATGCCTCTCTCCTCCCCTCCTTTCTGCCATCTGCACCCATGGCAAATGGCTTCCAGGAACCCCTCTCCTACCAGCCATACACAGTCCTCTCCTCCCTGAGCTTTGCCCATGAATTCTCTATCTAGGTGCTTCAGGACCATGAGCAGATGCCTGCAAACAGGTGAGTCAAGGTGGGGCTGGGATGACCTATTGGAGCTAGAGAGGATCAAATGAGAGAGGGAGAACTAATGGTGCCTGGGTCCCTGCTGCACCACATGCACAATGTCAGTGCCTCAGGGCTTTTGTCTCTTTGAGACCTTCTAATAGCCAGTTCTGTGAGGCAGGGGTCATTATACCTATTCACAGATGAGTAACCTGAAAGTCAGAGCAGTTAAGGAATTTACACAAGATCACAACTATCCAAGTTTTGTTTTAAAAATTTTTTGAGGAATGAAAATGTAGTTATTCAAATACTACTTATAAGTATGTCTCTATGTCTGAATGTATTCATAGTTCCTAAGTTCAGACAAGGAGCAACCGGAGAGTGAGGGACATGTGCGAGTGAGTGAGTGAGTGTCTGTGTGTGTGAGTGTGTATATGATATTTGGGATTAGGTTAGCATTGGTCTCAGATGGAGAAATATCAAATTTATCAAGTGGTTATCTTTGGGTTATAGAATAAGCAGTATTTAGGGATTTTGTCCTGCTCTGTGCATCTCTCTATTTTCTCTCTAATGCTCATATATTATTTTGAACAATCAGAAATGTGTTTGTTTCCCTAAAACCCAGGCAACATATATTGAGCTGGTTACTATCCACTCCCTATAGGTAGAGTGAGAGACTGATTGCATACTGATCTGTCAGGCTAAGGCCTGCAGATGAGAGGGGATAAGTCATGCTGGGGAGAAGGAATGATTAGTAAAGCTTCCAGAAACACTTTTCTCAGGTTTCCCAGCTCTCGGACCCACCCCAGTAGTTTCTGATGCCCGTCTCCCTTCAGTGCAGCCTGGCCACTCTGGATTTCCATGGGGCCCCATCCCCTGTATCTGCTTCCTTCTTCTGGGAGACCAAAGAGCTTGTGAATTTAATGAGTAGTCCAAGCACCCAGAGTTCTGTACCCTAGAAGTTCTGAGTCTCCTAGTCCAACGTGTATGGACTGGTGGACAACTGGGAACATAAGGTTGGAGCAGACATTTCTCTGTCCCAGGCCATCTGTGACCTATACTCCTTCACCAATGTCTCTGTCTGTGAAATGGTGAACCGGGAACCTCTCTGAGGCTCCCTGTGGCTGATGGCAGGTGTCAGCCCAGCATATGCTTATTGCCCATGGTGGTAAGTGACTGCTAACTGCTTTAAACAGCAGCTGATTTACAGATATGGTTTTTAGTACACTTAACAAGATGCTGTCCTCCACCTCTAGGAAAGGCTCCTCTGGCTTGTTAGTCATTTCAATGCATAGAGGTGTTTGCTATCCAAATATGTGGCTTCCAGTCTTTGCAGAGCAAATCTGCACCCTCTTGTTAGGAAACTTCTGAGGACCCTGAGCATCTAGTCTCCAATTCTCGGAGGGCAGACCTTCTACTAACCCATCCGGTTAGAGCTCAGGCAAGACCTAAGAAACAGAAGTCTATGTTCCTTCAGGAGCCTTACTGTGGAGCTTAGTGTTTAATGTTGGGCCTCAGGAGAGAAGGGGGTTGAGAGTCTTCTGAAGTCCTTTGATGAGACTCAAGTTCCCTTACCACCAGGGTGACTGTGTTGTATAATAAAGAAATTGTCTGGCCTTGGTCCCTGGCTCCTGGGAGGGAGCCTCTAAACCTTTGGAATTTCCCAAGTAGTAGGAATGTCTTCATTATTCCAAGTGGACCCTCAGACTACATCTGAGTTTATGCTAATGAGGTGACTCAGGTAAGTCCCTAGAGAGTTTATAGATTGGGGCCTGCCCTGCTGGAAAGACCAGCCATGTGACTATAGGGTTGGGGCTTTGAACCATATGTTATCAGAGAAGGATTTCGGGGCTAGAGATTGAATTCAGTCACATGGCCAATGATTCAACCAACCATGCCTACATAATGAAATCGCAATAAAGACTGTGAACACTGAAGCTCACTGGAGATTCTTTGTTAATTGGGCTGGGAGGGTGACATGTTCCAAAAATAATCATGTTTGGGACTCTCCTTTGCCCTGTACTTCTCTCCTTTAGTCTGGTCCCGATTTGCATCACTTATAGTAAAAACTGTAATAATAAGTATAGTGCTTTCCTAAGTTCTCTGAGTTGTTCTAGTCAATTGCCAAAGCTGAGGAGGTCATGGGAACACTCAAATTCAGTTTGTCAGAGGTATGGGCAGTCTGCGACCTTCTTGAGCTTGCAGCTGATATCTGGGATGAGGTCAGCTTTGTGGGGGACCATGCCTTTAACCTGTGAAATTTGACCTAACCCCAGGTAGTGATCAGAATTGCAATGTAGACTCCTGAGGTTCAAACCCTAGTCTTGGGACTTTTTAGCTGTGCTATCTAATGGGGCAAAGTCTTATCCTTTTCAATCTTTAGTACATGTACTTAAAACACGGAAGAAAACACAAGTGAAATGCTCAGAGCAGTACTGACATCAGTAAGCACTCATAAATGTTACCCATCACTAATGAAACCTATGCCCCACCATATAGCAGGACAGGGGCTTACCTACTTATTTTTAAGACTTCTTCTATCTCTTTTAAGGCCTTACCAAATATAGAATACTATAGTTTGCCCCACCTTTTTATATTTCGCTGAGCACTACCTAGTATTATTCCTCATTCATTATATCTCATGTCTATATATAAATAAAATTATTTCCTAATTATATGCTGCTATGGTTTGAATGTTGTCCCCTCCAAAATTCATGCTGAAATTGAATTCCCAATGTGATAGTATTGAGAGGTGGGGCCTTAAGAGGTGATTGGATCATAACGGCTCTGCCCTCATAAGTGGATTAATCCATTTGTGGATTCATGAATTAATGAGTTATCATGGAATTGGGACTGGTGGCTTTATCAGAAGAGAAAAAAATCAACTCAAGATAGATTAAAGGCTTAAATGCAAGACCTGAAACTATCAAGTGGTTATCTTTGGGTTATCGAATAAGCAGTATTTAGGGATTTTTCTCCTGCTAGAAAAACAAAAAAAAAAACAAAAAACATAGGAGAAACACTTTAGGACATTGGTCTGGGCAAAGAGTTTAGGGCTGATATGGTTTGGCTGTGTCCCTACCCAAGTCTCATCTTGAATTGTAGTTCCCCTAATCCTCGCATGTCATGGGAGGGACCTGGTGGGAGGTAATTAGATAATGGGAGTGGTTACCTCCATGCTGTTCTTGTGATAATGAATGAGTTCTCACAAGATCTGATGGTTTTATAAGGGGCCTCCCCCTTTGCTGAACACTCATTCTCTCTCCTGCTGCCCTGTGAAGAGGTGCCTTCTGCCATGATTGTACATTTCCTGAGGCCTCCCCAGCTATGCAGAATGGTGAGTCAATTAAACCTCTTTTTTTTTTATCAATTACCCAGTCTTGGGTATTTCTTCATAGCAGCATGAGAATGGACTAATAAAATGGCTAAGACCTCAAAATCACAGGCAACAAAAATAAAAATAGACAAATAGGAGCATATTAAACTAAAAAGCTCCTGCACAGCAAAGGAAACAACAGAGTGAAGAGACGACCTGTTGAATGGGGAAAAAAATATTTGCCAACTGTTCATCTAACAGGGGACTAATATTCAGAATATAAAAAGAACTCAAACAACTCAACAGCAAAGGAACAAACAACCCCATTAAAAAGTGGGCAAAGGACATGCATAGACATTTCTCCAGAGAAAGCATAGAAATGGTCGATAAGTACATGAAAAGAAAAATGCTCAGCATTACTAATCATCAGGGAAATGAAAATCAAGACCACAGTAAGATGTCATCTTACTCTAGTTAAAACGGCTATTATTAAAAAGACAAAAAATAACAGAGCTGGCAACGATACAGAGAAAACGGAGTTGATACACTGTTGCTAGGAATGTAAATTAGTACAACCACTGTAGAATACAGTATGGAGATTTCTCAAAAAACTAACATTAGAACTACCATATGATCCATCTATCTCACTCCTTGGTATTTATCCAAAGGAATATAAATTGGTATATCAAAAAGATACTTGAACCCCAATGTTTATTGCAGCACAATTCGCAATAGCCAAGATATGGAATTAGCCTAAGTGTCCATCAATGGATGAATGGACTTTTTAAAATGTGACATATATATACAATGGATTACTATATGGCCATAAAAAGAATGAGATTATGAAATTTTCAGCAACATGGATAGAACTGGAGTTCATTATACTAAGTGAAATAAGTCAGGCACAGAAAGACAAATATTACATATTCCCACTGATTTGCAGGAGCTATAAAGGTGAATCCTATGAATGTAGAGAGTAGAATGATAGATACCAGGAGCTGGGAAGGGTGCGTAGGGTGGGTAAAGGGGATAAAAAAGGTTGGTTAATTAGTACAAACATACAGTTAGATAGGCGGACTAAGTTCTAATGGTGGAAAGTAGAGTAGCGTGAATATAGTTAACAATGTGTTGTATATTTTTAAATAGCTAGAAGAGAGAATTTGAAATGTTCACAACACATAGAAGTAATAACTTCTCCAGGTGGTGGGCACCCTAAATATCCTGACTTGATCATTACACATTCTATGCATGCAACAAAATATCACATGTACCCCATAAGTATGTACACATATTATGTATTAATAAATTTTTTAATTAAGAAAAAAAGAAGATGAAGAGAGACCTAAGCTAGCAGACTTGGCCTCTCACCATTGTGATGCCCTGCCCTACTGCAGAACTCAGCAGAGTCCCAAGGCGCTCACCAGATGCAGCCCCTCTACCTTGAATTTCTCAGCCTCCATAACTGTAAGAAATGAATTCCTTTTCTTTCTTAATTATCCAGTTTTAGGTATTTTATTATAGGCAACAGAAAACCGACTAAGGCACATGCCTATTTATTAGCATATCACATGAAAGCAGTTGGACAGATTTCCACCAAATGTGAATAGATTTCCAACAAACGTGGAAAGGTGTGCTGAAGTAATCTAACTCCAAATATAGAATAGGTTGTGTACACAATTCACTTTGGAGCATTTTTAGAGCACCCCATTGTTGTTATTTTATACCAATAAAACATTATTTAAACATTTCAACAAATGAATTCAAAAACTATATATATTTTTAAATTATACTAGGATTTTATGGGTGTGACAGAGAGTCACTAGATGGTTATTAATTCTTTCAAGTCTTTGCTTGGATTCTATTTTATGTGCAAACACAAAATATGCCACACAAAATGCCACTAGTAGGAACTAAAATTGAGAAGTGTGAGAGAATCATAAGTCAGTCTGAGGAGAGTCTCTTTGTGGGACAGTTGGGAGAGACAGGCTCTTCCCTGAAGAAGTGATTGAAGGGCGTCCACAGGAAGAGCAGCTCAGAACTAGCTAGGATATATGTTCTCTCTGAGAACTTCAAGCACAAAGAGATTTTGAGCACCCCAACGACAGGCAGTCACTATCCAGAGCTTCTAGAACCGGGGCCCAAGAGGCGGAGTGACCACCTTTTGGCAGTGGCTTGCTCCTTCTTTCACAGGTGATGGAAACTAAAGTTCCACTGAGGGGCATTTCTTGCCAGTTAGGAGACATGTGAAATACATATTTATATTTAGATATTATGGCAAGAGGAGATGAATGATGGCTTTAGACTTTCAATTGCTAAAGAGTCATAGATATGATAGGAAGCAAGACTAGCTTGCAGCTCCTGCTTGGACAGACAGAGTAGCATGTGGAGACTCACACTGTGAACATTTGCTCCAAAAACTACTGCAGGAACATACCAGGAAAGCTGAAGGAATCCACAGATGCTTTGAAGAAACTGGATTACCCCTGCAGCCTCCCTGAGATGCCAAAAACTGAGTCAACTTGCTTTCTCAATAGGGAAGCTCATGGTCTGGTGCAAGTTATCAGCCCTGGTCATCAGCTGCCTGGAAATAGACTCAGTGCTGTTGGGGGAGCATGGATGGAATGAGGCCATTAGGACTACAGGCTGCTTGGAGCAGGGTGAGGCCTATGACAGCTAGCTTTCCCCCAGTTCCCTGGTGACCTGTATGACTCAGCAGAGGCAGCCATAATCCGCCTGGGTATATAACTCCACTGGAATGGGAACCACACCCCCATCCCCCACAGCAGCCAAAGAAAGCCCTGCCCTGGGAGAGGCTAAGCTCAGAAACGCCAATCCCTTCCCCCAGCTGGTGGTCTTTCTCTACCAACTCTGGTAGCCAAAGACAAAGGTCATAATCTCTTGGGAGTTCTATGGCTCTGCCCACCACCTGAGAAACCTGTTCCTAGGGTGAGTTTGCATCCTTCCTATAGAATTGCAGTTGATGCACTCTTAAAAGTGCCATCTCCTGGCCGGAGGCCAACCAACACAAAACCAGTGCACTCAATAAAACAACCAAGGACTCGCACAGAGTCCACTTCATTCCCCTGCTACCTCCACCAAAGCAGGTGCTGGTATCCATGACTGGAAGACCTGAAGACAGGTCATCTCACAGGACTCTTTGCTGACATTCCCCAGTACCAGCCAGGAGCTCAATAGCTCTACTAGGTGGCTAGACCAAGAAGAGCAAAAACAATCACTACAGTTCAGCTCTCAGGAAGCCCCATTCCTAGAGGAAGGGGGAGAACACCACATCAAAGTAGCACTCCTTGGGACAAAAGAATCTGAACAGCAGCCCTTGAATCCAAGATCTTCCTTCTGACATAGGCTACCCAAAAGAAAAGGAACCAGAAAAACAATTCTGGTAATATGATAAAACAACCTTCTTTAACACCCCCAAAAGATCAAACCAGCTCACGAGCAATGGATCCAAACCAAGACAAAATCTCTGATTTGCCAGAAGAATAATTCAGAAGGTCAAGTATTAATCTAATCAAGGAGGTACCAGAGAAGGATGAAGTACAACTTAAATAAATCAAAAACATGATATAGGATGTAAAAGAAAAATTCTTCAGTGAAACAGAGAGCATAAATAAAAAACAATCACAACTTCTGGAAATCAAGGACACACTTAGAGAAATAAAAAATGCACTAGAAAATTTCAGCAGCAGAACTGAACAAGCAGAAGAAAGAACTTCAGAGCTCAAAGACAAGGCTTTTGAATTAACCCAATGCATCAAAGACAAAGAATTTTTTAAAATGAACAAAGCCTCCAAGAAGTTTGGGACTATGTTAAATGCCCAAACCTAAGAATAATTGGTGTTCCCAAAGAAGAAGAGAAATCTAAAAGTTCGGAAAACATATTTGAGGGAATAATTGAGAAAAACTTCCCCAGCCTTGCTAGAGATCCAGATATCCAAATATAAGATGCACAAAGAACACCTGGGAAATTCATTGCAAAGAGATCATCGCCTACGTACATAGTCATCAGGTTATCTAAAGTCAAGACGAGAAAAACAATCTTAAGAGCTGTGAGGCAAAAGCATCAGGTAACCTATAAAGGAAAATCTATCAGATTAACAGCAGATTTCTCAGCCCTACAAGCTAGAAGGGATTGGGGTCCTATTTTTAGCCTCCAAAACAAAACAATTATCAGCTAAGTTTTGTATCCATCAAAACTAAGCTTCCTAAATGAAGGAAAGATCCAGTCTTTTCCAAACAAACAAACGCTGAGAGAATTTGCCACTATCAAGCCAACACTACAAGAACTGCTAAAAGGAGCTCTAAATCTTGAAGCATATCCTCAAAATACGTCAAAATAGAACCTTCTTAAAGCATAGATCTCACAGGACTTATATAACAATAACACAATAAAAAAATAAGGTATTCGGGCAACAAATAGCACGATGAATAGAATAGTACCTCACATCTCAATATTAACATTGAATGTAAATGGCCTAAATGCTCCACTTAAAAGATACAAGATGGCAGAATGAATAAGAATTCACCAAGCAAGTTTCTGCTGTCTTCAGGAGATTCACCTAACACATAAGTACTCACATCAACTTAAGGTAAAGGTGTGGAAAAAGATATTCCATGCAAATGGACACCAAAAGTGAGCAGGAGTAGTGATCCTTATATTAGACCAAAAAAACGTTAAAGCAACAGCAGTTTAAAAAGACAAAGAGGGACATTATATAGTGATAAAAGGACTAATCCAACAGGAAAATATCACAATTCTAAATATATATGCACCTAACACTGGTGATCTCAAATTTATAAAACAATTACTACTAGACCTAAGAAATGAGATAGATAGCAACACAATAATAGTAAGGGACTTTAATGCTCCACTGACAGCACTAGACAGGTCATCAAGACAGAAAGTCAACAAAGAAACAATGGACTTAAACAATGGACTTAAGTCTATAACCTACAACAAATGGACTTAACAGATGTTTACAGAACATTCTACCCAACAACTGCAGAATATATATTCTATTCATTAGCACATGGAACATTCTACAAGATAGACCATATGATAGTCCACAAAACAAGTCTCACTAAATTTTAAAAAATCAAAATTATATCAAGTACTCTCTCAGACCACAGTGAAATAAAATTGAAAATCAACTCTAAAAGGAACCCTCAAAAGCATGCAAATACATGGAAATTAAATAACCTGCTCCTGAATGCTCATTGGGTCAACAATGAAATCAAGACGGAAAGTTAAAAATTCTTTGAACTGAACAATAATAATGACAAAACCTCTGGAATACAGCAAAAACCATGCTAAGAGGAAAGTTCATAGCATTAAACTCCTACATCAAAAAGTCTGAAAGAGCACAAATAGACAATCTAAGTCACACCTCACAGAACTGGAGAAACAAGAACAATCCAAACCCAAACCCAGCAAAAAAAAAGAAATAACAAAGATCAGAGTAGAACTAAATGAAACTGAAACCAAAAAAAAAAAAAAATACAAAAGATAAATGAAACAAAAACTTGATTCTTTAAAAAGATAAGTAAAATTAATAGACCATTAGCAAGAATAGCCAAGAAAGGAAGAGAGAAGATCCAAATAAGCTCAATTAGAAATAAAACAAGAGATATTACTGATACCACAGAAATACAAAAGATTATTCAAGGCTACTATGTACACCTTTATGCACATAAACTAGAAGACCTAGAGGAGATGGGTAAATTTCTAGAAGTATACAACCCTCCTAGATTTAACCAGGAAGATACAGAATCTCTGAACAGAGCAATGACAAGCAGTGAGATTGAAAGTATTATTAAAAAATTGTCAACAAAAAAGTCCAGGACTAGATAGAATCACAGCTGAATTCTATCAGACATTCAAAGAAGAATTGGTACCAATCCTGTTGACACTATTTCAAAAGATAGAGGAAAAAGGGAATCCTCCCTAAGTCATTCTATGAAGCCAGTATCACCCTAATACCAAATCAGGAAAGGACATAACAAAAAAAGAAAAATACAGACCAATATCCCTGATGAACACAGATGTAAAAATCCTCAACAAAATACTAGCAAACCAAACCCAACAGCATATTAAAAAGATAATCCACTATGATCAGGTGGGTTTCATACCAGGGATGCGGGGATGTTTTAACATATGTAAGTCAATAAGTGTGATACACCACATAAACAGAATTAAAAACAAATATCACGTGATCATCTCAATAGATACAGAAAAAGCATTTGACAAAATCCAGCATCCCTTTATGATTAAAACCTGCAGAAAAATCGACATAGAAGGGACATACCTTAAGGTAATAAAAGCCATTTATGACAAACCCACAGCCAACATTATACCGAACAGGGAAGAGTTGAAAGCATTCCCCCTAAGAACAGGAACAAGGCAAGGATGCCCACTTTCACCACTTTCACTCAGCATAGTACTGGAAATCCTAGCCAGAGCAATCAGACAAGAGAAAGAACTAAAGGGCATCCAAATCAGAAAAGAGGAAGTCAAACTGTTGCTGTTTGCTGATGATATGATCGTATACATAGAAAACCCTAAAGACTCATCCAAAAAGCTCCTAAAACTTGTAAATGAGTTCAGCAAAGTTTCAGGATACAAAATTAATGTACACAAATCAGTAGCTCTGCTATACACCAACAGTGACCAAGATGAGAATCAAATCAAGAACTCAACTCCTTTCACAGTAGCTGCAAATAAATAAATAAATAAATAAATACATACATACATACAAACAATACTTAGGAATATATCTAATCAAGAACATCAAAGTCTTCTACAAGGAAAAACTACAAAACACTGCTGAAAGAAATCATAGACAACACAAACAAATGGAAACATATCCCACGCTCATGGATGGGTAGAATCAATATTGTGAAAATGACCATTCTGCCAAAAGCAGTCTACAAATTCAATGCAATTCTTATCAAAATACCACCATCATTCTTAACTAGAAAAAAAAATCCTAAAATTCACATGGAATCAAAAAAGAGCCCGCACAGTCAAAGCAAGACTAAGCAAAAAACAAACAACAACAACAAAAAACACACTAGAGGTGTGATCTAGAGGCATCACACCCCCCAACTTCAAACTATACTATAAGGCCATAGTCACCAAAACAGCATGGAACTGGTATAAAAATAGGCACCTAGACCAAGAGAACAGAACCCAGAAATCAAGCCAAATGCTTACAGCTGACTGATTTTTGGCAAAGCAAACAGAAACATAAAGTGGGGAAAAGACACCCTATTCAACAAATGGTGCTGGGATAATTGGCAAGCCACATGTAGAAGAATGAAACTGGATCCTCATCTCTCACTTCATATAAAAACCAACTCAAGATGGATCAAAGACTTAAACCTAAGACCCTGAAACCATAAAGATTCTAAAAGATAACATAGGAAAAACACTTCTAGACATTGGCTTAGGCAAAGCCTTCATGACCAAGAACCCAAAAGCAGATACAACAAAAACAAAGATAAATAGATGGAATTTAATTAAACTAAAAAGTTCTGCTCAGCAAAAGAAATAAGCAGCAGAGTTAACAGACAACCCACAGAGTGGGAGAAAATCTTCACAATCCATACATCTGACAAAGGACTAATATCCAGAATCTATAGAGAACTCAAATCAGTAAGAAAAAAAAAAAGAACAATCCCATCAAAAAGTGGGCTAAAGATATGAGCACATAATTCTTAAAAGAAGATACACAAATGGCCATTAAGTGTGTGGAAAAATGCTCAGCATCACTAATTATCAGGGAAATGCAAATCAAAACACAATGTGACACATCTTGCTCCTGCAAGAATGGCCATAATCAAAAAATAATAGGTACTGGTGGGGATGCAGTGAAAAGGGAATACTTTTACATTGCTGGTGGGAATGTAAACTAGTACAACCACTATGGAAAACAGTGTGAAGATTCCTCAAAGAACTAAAAGTAGGTCAACCGTTTGATCCAGCAATCCCACCACTAGGTACCTACCCAGAGGAAAAGAAGTCATCATATGAAAAAGATACTTGCACACGCATGTTTATAGCAGCACAATTCACAATTGCAAAAAAATGGAACCAGCCCAAATGCCCATCAATGAGTGGATAAAGAAAATGTGGTATATAAATACATGAATACTACTCGTCCATAAAAAGGAATAAATTAATGGCATTTGCAGCAACCTGGATGAAACTGGAGACTCCATCCAGTGAAGTGGCTCAGGAATGGAAAACAAAACATCATGTGTTCTCACTCATAAGTGGAAGCTAAGCTATGAGGATGCAAAGGCATAAGAATGATAAGCTTTGGGGACTCAGGGTAAAGGGGTGGGGGCAGCAAGGTATAAAAGACTACACAGTGGGTATAGTGTATGCTGCTTGGGTGATGAGTGCACCAAAATCTCAGAAAGCACCACTAAAAAACCTATTCATGTAATCAGCATTATCTGTTCCCCAAAAACCTATTGAAATAATAAAATTTAAAACTTAAAAAAACATACATCAGTTAAATATCAAAAATATGACAGAATTGTCAAGCCCCATATTGTCATCATAACTGAAGTGTAAGCCTAAGATGATGCAGATTCAATGATAAATGCAGGTTGGAGCCTTTTACAGGGACCCAGAATTCAGGTTGTTTTTCCATACATTTTAATAGGGCACAGTCATAGAGGAATCTTTGGTAATATATTCTCTGGAGACTGCTGAGCCCTTGAAACCGCTGCCTTCTCTTTCAGACATCCACAGAGATAATCTGTTTCTCAATAACCATCAGTGAGTCATTAGGGCAGCCTCTCCAAATGCATGGGCTAAGATTTGTTTGAGCTGCTTCTTCCTTGGGCAGCTTCAGGGTGAATAGCAGCAGGAATTTATTCATATGCACTCCAGTTGATGGCATAATAAGTAGGGTGTTAGAAAGGGCTTTGTCCCAAAATGGGAAATAATTATGACTCTTAATTAGTTATAATAATTACATAAAAGTCCTATGTGAGTCCAACATTCACCTTTTTACTGTTTGCATGGTGATATATGGGCAAGAGAGGTAACAGAATGGAATCTAGCAAAGAATCCTCTGCTCTCAATTGAAGAGTTGTATTTTAAGGTGGTGGTAGTAACACAAGTTCTTAAAATTCTCTTCCAGTTACCCATACCTTTTCCTTTTGGCTTCTCCTCTACCCACCCAGAACCCACTCTTCCTCTCTCATTGGCCCCTACAAACAGGCCAATGAGGGTGAGTGAAGATAGGAAAAACCTTAAAGGAAAGGATGGGAGGACCCAAAACAATCTCAAGAAAATCAAGACAATTTTCCTGTTGCTTGAGGATGCCCATTTTAGGAGTCACATGTTGGTTATTTGGAATTAATATGCAAATGTAATGTTGACCCTTGTGTGACTCACACTCTGCATCTGTCTATATACAGAGAGCCACACGCCTGCCCACACACACATCAGGATGTGCTCCTTTGGAAAATCTCAGCAGCAATCAACTTAAAAGACCAGCACTAAAAGATATGCATGTATAAGGACATCATCAGATAATCACTGCTGTCATGATAGCCAATTTCTACTGTGGCTGCATATATATGAAAGTAAAATTGGGAAACCAAGTGGATATTTTAAAAATCAGTGGAAATCAGCATCTTTTCCTCTGCCTTTGACATTGCTTTGTGCTGTTCCACAGCCTAGAAGCCCGGGTACCGCTCACTGACACCATGGAGCCATCAGAGCTCCCTAATCCGATTCATCAAGGCTGCTAATGGCTCCTGGCACAGGGTGCACAGGCCATATTGCTGCGATTCCAGGAGGCCAGCAGCCCAGCACTGCACAGGCAGCCCAGCCACATGGGGGAAAGTGGAGTTGATGACAACTCACAATGAATTTGCATATATTTGCACAGCATGTCAGAAATACTTCTAATCTCCAACAGACCCAGAGCCGAGGAGAACTGGAGAGAAAACAAAAAGGTTTGGTAAAAGGGATGGTGGAGCTTAGCTAAGGTCTGAAATCTCTTCTCCAGATGACATCTACACTTCTGTTTTATTTGCCTTGTTGGGGATCACTAATAAAATTATCACCAGGTTTTTTTCAGGCTGTTGCCTTTGTTTTAAGGTGACTGATTATTATTTTGGGAGGGGACCAGGCACTTCCTGTAGCAGCAAAGGGAGTTGTGATTAACACATTTTCCTACTGGAGGCTAACAGGTGTCTTCACATGCCTAGGTAAATAACAAGAAATTATAGATTCCATATAGGAAATTTATGATACTGTACTCTGATATTCACCCAAATACACTGAGCCAGGCCTCACCCTTGTTTTCTGAAATGAAGGGACATAAACCAAAATGTTTCAGGAAGGGTGAAAAAAAGGCAAGAAAAACAGCAACAGGACTTTGTACACCATCTGCACTTTTATAGAGCACTAATGGGGAATAATTATAATGCTCCTGCAGCCCAATAGCTACAAGTCTCTGGAAGGGAGACTGGTTTCCCAAACCTTCCCAGCGGCTGTTTTCTGACAGGGGTGAAAATTGGAAGTCCGATGCTGAAATGGCTCATTAAGAGAACCTTGAAAAAAGAGGGTTGCTCTTTGAATCTTAAAGACAGTAATGAGTAACTCAGAAGGCTGTGTAGAGAAGGCCTTCTCTTGTCCCTAAATTAATTTTCAGTGGCTAAGGACTAAAGAAGTGCAAAGTCTTTACAGGTAAGACTTAGAAGAAGAGAGGGATGATAAACGGGGAGGAGTGAGAAGGGGAAGAGGAGTGAGAAGGGGAAGAGAAGAGAGGGGGTGAGAAGAGAGGGATGAAAGAGAGGAAAGGAGAGGAGAGGTAGAAAATACTTTCTCTAGCCAGATACTGATAAAATTTCTTCAAGACTGCTTCTCCAGAGGAACACTGACCAGCTGCTCCCTGGCAGGAAATTTAAAACTGTCAAGAAGTTCCATTTATTGCTGGCTGATGAGTTCGGCAAGGAAGGGATGCTCTGTGCACCTTAAGTGAAATTTCAGTCAAGCCTGGCCTCTCTGCTGCCGAGGTCAGTGAAGAAAGCAGATCTGAATGGGCAGGAATGAATGCACTTATCTGAAAAGCCTGGCCAGTAAGGGCAAATCAAGCAGCCAAGCAAGAGAGGAGGAGTCCATCCTGTTATGACCTTGGCAAAGACACCCCCACAGTTTGGGGCTTCCAAACTGAAGTCTACAAAGCAACCTCAACATCTCACTGCCATCCAAACTCCAGCTACTGCCTCCTTCCCAGCAAGGGTGGACCTAGATTTCTGGCCACCTGCCCCAAAAGCCACTGCCACACTCAATTCTTTCTTGACAAATGTAAGGTTCACTTGCTCTATTTAGATCTTATTCCCTCTTCGAGGCTGAATTTTCCCAAAATCCTCCATGAAGCCTTCTAGAACATGTCAGCATATATGATGCTGTCCTCCTCTTTGGTACCCCTATACACCCCCCTGAACCATTCATGACAGCACATACTCTTCTATGGCCTTATGTTACTCTCTTCCTAGTGTCTTTGATGTGTCTCCAACAAAGCTGAAATCTCCTAGAAACCCACTAGGGCTGGGGATCACATCCCCATCTCCCCTATCCCCTCAGGGTGCTCCCTTTACCTGTAAAGTCAGCCTCGTCCCTTTTTCATTTCTTTTGTCTCAAAACCCAATTCCACACAAGTCCTATTTACCATCCTATTTTTCCCATTATTGACATATAACCCCAGTTTTTTCCAAAAAATATTTGAAGAAACCTGGGAAACTGCACTCTGGATAAGAAAAACAAACATCAAATATAAAGAAAGGCAGAAATCAGATAAATGGAAAATAAGATGAGGATAAAAAAAGCTCAAAGTTAGTGGTATGTTGAATGAATTCACACAAAAACCCATGCCTGGATGTTATATGATCTGCTAGAAATAGGATGGAAATTTGACTCCATTTCTGTGACCACAGCATAGAGAAAAGCATAATCAGAGGGAAACATAAAACAGGGCATAGTGTCCGTGTGATGAAAACAATTCAGCTTCTCAGGGAAGGCCTAATCATGCCTGGTGTTAAGGCCTGAGGAAAAATTCTCCTCTGGGTCCCATAATAGAAGCCTTGTGTGTGATAAAGTGACACAGTGAGTGACAGGAATTGATGCCAAATAATACCAGGCATTACTGAGTGATGAGAAAACAGAAGGAACAAGGCAGCAAAGATGCCTGCCTTCATGGATCCTGGATTTTACTGGCGAAGAGATAGGCAATAAACACATTCACGTCATTAGTTGAAAGGAGAGGCTAGGAGAGATAGGGTGTTCAGGAGAAGGTCTTTCTCAGAAGGATGTAGAGGCATCAGCCATATTAAGCCTTGGACCATTTTTATAAGGTCCCCTGGTTTAGCCAGTGAATCCAAGCCCTGATTTAGGGAAGGCAACTCAATGAGAAACCTGTATCTTGTCTCCCATCTCTTAACCATCAAGGTTCCTGAAAGACCTGCCTATACATGCTCTCCCTACTCCCTCATGTCCTAGCTGCTCCTCATCCCCCATAACCTGCCTTCTGCTCCCCTCCCTCCGGAGAAACCCCACTAGCTATGGAGTCAATGAAGCCATATTGCCACTGGAAATACTTTCAGTCTTTAGTTGATTGGAAGTTTTTGGTGTATTTATTACTATTGATCATTCCCTACTTGGAATTCCCACCCTCTCTGATGGTCCCTCTGCTCCGCTCACTTGACATTCTCTCCTGGTGATTTCAACACACCCTAGGTCTCTGCAAACGACTCTCATGTCTGTATCTAGCTATAGCCTGTGGTGCTCTGCTAAAAACCAGACCTATGCAGTCCACTATCTGCTGGAGAACCCTAAGTGGATGAGTTGCAGGCACCTTCCACTCAACATGTTTAAAATTTTCGTTTCCAACCTGATTCCTCTCCCAAATTGCCTACATTCACATGGCCACCATCTACCTAATTGCCCATATCAGAAATGGCAGACTCATCATGAACTTCTCCTTCTCTCTCCTCCCCCATATCCAATCCTGTTGCTGCTACCATATGTACATATATATATATAATTACTTCCTCTATCAATGAAAATTAATAACAAACTTTTTTGAGCACTTACTAAGTGCTAGGTGCTATTCTAAGTGCTCTACATTTCACACACAATGTATCACATAAACCTCGAAAGCACAGGATGGAGTAAGCATCATTAGCATCTACCTTCCACAGGGGAGGGGAGTGAGGCACAAACAAGTTGTGTGGCTTGCCTGAGGTCACACAGCAAGGACATGTGAAGCTTGGATTGGAATCTAGGCAGTTTCTGCCTCTGGGGCTCACACAATACCACTGCTTTTTATTGATTCTCACCCAGATTACTATAATACACACTTCGAACCAATCTCCATTCCTAACCCCTTCCCCACAGTGCCATCTAAAACTCAAATCTGATCTTGCCACTCTCTGCTTGAATCGTTTCCACAGTTTCCTCTGGCCTGCAGAATAAATTTCAAGCCTTTGTTCATTGCATACCACCAATCACGCCTACACCCCTATTCCCCTACATATACCCACACATCTATTGTATCCCAGGAATTGTGCTAACATTTCTGGGCAATACAAAATGTGGTTCCTATCATCAAGAACATTGGAATAAGTAGGCAAATGAAATGTACAAATGAAAAGTTAAATATTATAATTAGGTCCAAGATTAAAATTTTAAAAAGAGGTCACAAGGCAGTGTAATTTTGTGGTAGGGAACAACTCTCAAGGCAGACATTTAATATACGCAGATGTCTCTGCAAAAAGAATTTCTTTTCTTCTCAAGCTGGGCACTTGTGAATGATCAGTTCAATCCTGGTTTAGTTCGAAAGATACTTTAACATTCCTGTACTGTTCCAGTTCAATACTTTTAGAAAATGAATAGGCTTGGTTCTGGTTCAAACTGGCTTACTAGGTGTTGCTGTTTTGAAAAATCCTTGGTTCAGTGCTCAGCTCAGTGGAAAAAAAAAAAAAAAAGATTAATTTAGGACTCAGCTTGGTTCAAGGTTTGCAAATTAGAACAGTTCCTTCCAGGGTGGTTCACACTTGAGCTGGTGCTCAATTATGAATTCAGCTCACGGGCCTGGTATTTGTGACCTTTGCCCTCCACAGAGCCTTCACAGCCCCTTTAGCTCTCACACGTTTATCATCATCTCCCTCCAACCAGGGTGGATATTTGGGAAGTTAGAGAGGCTCTTGCTGCTGCACAGCAGTACCTCCTGGCTAGCCTGGATTAGGGGTCCCTGGAGGCTCCTCTTTGGCTGAAGAGGGGCTACAAGAAGCAAACCCACCCAGTCCCTTGAAACTCTCCCTCCCTCACCCCGTTCAGGCCTGTGCCCACATCATCTGGCCTCTGAGGCCTCCCTGATCATTCTGAGAATAGCCACCATCCTCCCCCTCCCGCCCTCACAGTCCCAGGTCATTTAGTGCTTCTTCTTTGTAGCATTCACCAGCCACTGGCAGGCTCTAGGTACTGGTTTTGCCTGTCTCCTGGACTAGATGTTAACTCCACAAGGTCAAAGAGTTTTGTCTCTTTTTCACTATCAAACCCTCTGTTGTGTAGAAGTGTCTGGAATACAGTAGATGATCATTAAGTATATGTTAAATATTGAATAAACCTCCTCGGTCTAAATCTACAGCTGATGGTTAAAGAATTCCAAGGACAAGCAGGATTTCACCTGAAAAAAAAATGGATTTCTTTAGATTATTAAGAATATCTCATTCTTAGTGGGTTTTCCCTCATAATATCCCTTTCCCTTTCTTTCATCTCTCGCTATCTCCAAACTCTAGAGTGAAGCAAAGAAAAGTATATGTGCATTAACAGGCTGCGTCCTGCCGCTCCAAACTTCTATTTCTCTCTCTCCTCTCCTTCCTTAAGGGAGATGAGTTTCTCTGGCTCTTCTGAACTAGTAGGGAAGACCTTTGTGTCCCTAGTGAGCTGGGCTTTGGCAGAAGAGAGTGGCTTGCTGACTGCAGGACGGAAAGCAGGTGAGCACAGGAGCAAGTAGGGTGCCATACGCCAGGTGCCTGGGGACTACCTGGTGAGGATTCTGCTCATCATAAACTCTCTCTGGGGCCTCCCGGAGCTGATCCTCTGCCTGCAAGCTCCTGGGCCTGTGTCCAAAGGGAATCTGGGCTAAGCCTCCCCTCCTCTCTGAAGCAGCTTTTCAGCTGCCAGTAACTGACTAAATTGATCATAAATTTAATACAAATACATTTTTAATACAGAAAAGTAATTTTTGTACTAAAAATTAAAAACACAGCACTCCTAATATGGCATTTTTTGGCCACTGCAGTGCATATATGAAAGGAAAATATGTAAAAATAATTAGAATAAAGATTTGATCCACCCACATCAATACTCTTATTTAACTGATCATACAAATGTGTCTTGCTCCCCACTCTGGTCCCCACCCCAACCATGCATACCCAAGGTTTTCCTTACCCGGTACCTGCGGCCACATTGATGAGCCAAAATGAAGTTCACAGAGTGATCTAAAGGCTCATCAAAAAGTCCTCTGGGAAAATTAGGAATATAGTCACACAGTCAAGAAAGTCCAGGAGGGAGTGGCCCTCAGGGAGCCCTGAGCAGCCCCACGGCCTGCCGCTGGCCTGGTTTCCATCATACTCGAGATGATCGCAGCTTCTGCCGCCGGCCCCAGTCACAGTCACCAGAGCTAGGAGCAGCAAGTCCCCGGCCCAGCAGCCACCAGCGGCCCCCACCGCCCTCGTCCCTGCCCTCGGTGCTGCCGGCACCAAGCCCAGCACCACGGACAGCGCCGGCGTCTGCCAATGGGGAAAAGATCATTGCAAGGAAGGTTTTGGGGACAAGAAAATGTTTCAGTGTAAGAAACAGATATGGTTTTACCAAGAGGAATGATACCGAGGAAGATGCATTTGTGCACCAGACTGCTGTGAAGAAGAATAACCCCAGGAAGTACCTTCGCAGGGTAGGATATGGAATGACTGGAATTCGAAGTCATCTAAGGAGAAGAGGACCCTGGCAGCAAGTGTCACAGGCCCTGGTGGAATTCCAGGTCAAAGAGGTAAACATGGAGCAGGCCGTAACCATGATAGACTCTGCGTCATAGGGGTCCTCAATCATGAGAGAGAGAAAAAGAACAGGATGGCACAGTGGTCCCACAGGGTGCACACCTCACTACACTCAGAGAACCTGCGGGCAATCACAGTATTCCCACCCTCCCGTGCTGGGAGAAGTGGTGGAGGTGCTGACAGCCAGGATGCAGGGACACAAGGTAAACCAGTGAGGCGGGATGTGGATGGAGCTATAGACCATGGTTCCACAGGATCTCTCCTTGCCAAAGACGACCGAGAGAGGACAGCAATGACATGGATAAGGAAAACCACGGCAATGAACCCAGGGTCAGCAGACACTTCAGCCTCGGGGCAGCCACAACTTCAAGTGCCGGCCCTGATGCTCAAAACACCCCAAACGACAAGATGGTAGAGACAAAAGCTGAGAATTCATCCACTCCTGAGGCTGAGCAGAGTGGGGCTGAGTAAATGTGGGCTTACCATCTCCACCACCACTCCATTTAGTCATCCAACAGGAAGAAAAGGATATGAAATTCCAGCAATAAGAAACGAGCAAAATATTGGAGCTGAAGACCTTAAGTCCTTGCTTTTTACTCACTGACCAGATAACTAGAACTATTTGCAGTATCTATGCAGCAAGGGTTTTTTTTATTTTTACCTAAAGATGTCTCTTTTCAATAATGACAGGCATGTTGTTTTTGAAAAGCCTGGCTTTTCTCAATACACTTTTAAAGGTTTTAAAATTGTTTTATATCTGGTCAAATTGAGATGTTTAAGAACTTCATTTTTAATTTGGAGAAAAAGTTTACAATTTGATTTTTCCAAAAGGCAAGTACCTATTAACAAAGGCCTTAAATAATTGTCAGAAAGAAAGTAAGTCCAGGGAGGAGCCAAGATGGCCGAATAGGAACAGCTCCGGTCTACAGCTCCCAGCGCGAGCGACACAGAAGACGGGTGATTTCTGCATTTCCATCTGAGGTACCGTGTTCATCTCACTAGGGAGTGCCAGACAGTGGGAGCAGGTCAGTCGATGAGCGCACCGTGCGCCAGCCGAAGCAGGGGCGAGGCATTGCCTCACTCGGGAAGTGCAAGGGGTCAGGGAGTTCCCCTTACAGGGGTGACAGACGGCACCTGGAAAATCGGGCCACTCCCACCCGAATACTGTGCTTTTCCGACGGGCTTAGGAAACGGTGCCCCAGGAGAGTATAGCCCGCACCTGGCTCAGAGGGTCCTACGCCCACGGAGTCTCGCTGATTGCTAGCACAGCAGTCTGATATCAAACAGCAAGTCGGCAGCGAGGCTGGGGGAGGGGCGCCCACCATTGCCCAGGCTCGCTTAGGTAAACAAAGCAGCCTGGAAGCTTGAACTGGGTGGAGCCCACCACAGCTCAAGGAGGCCTGCCTGCCTCTGTAGGCTCCACCTCTGGGGGCAGGACACAGACAAACAAAAAGACAGCAGTAACCTCTGCAGACTTAAATGTCCCTGTCTGACAGCTGTGAGGAGAGCAGTGGTTCTCCCAGCACGCAGCTGGAGATCTGAGAACGGGCTGACTGCCTCCTCAAGTGGGTCCCTGACCCCTGACCCCCGAGCAGCCTAACTGGGAGGCACCCCCCAGCAGGGGCAGACTGACACCTCACACGGCCGGCCAGGTACTCCAACAGACCTGCAGCTGAGGGTTGTCTGTTAGAAGGAAAACTAACAGAAAGGACATCCACACCAAAAACCCATCTGTGCATCACCATCATCAAAGACCAAAAGTAGATAAAACCACAAAGATGGGGAAAAAACAGAGCAGAAAAACTGGAAACCCTAAAAACCAGAGTACCTCTCCTCCTCCAAAGGAACGCATTTCCTCACCAGCAACGGAACAAAGCTGGACGGAGAATGACTTTGACGAGCTGAGAGAAGAAGGCTTCAGACGATCAAATTACTCCGAGCTACGGGAGGATATTCAAACCAAAGGCAAAGAAGTTGAAAACTTTGAAAAAAATTTAGAAGAATGTATAACTAGAATAACCAATACAGAGAAGTGCTTAAAGGAGCTGATGGAGCTGAAAACCAAGGCTCGAGAACTACGTGAAGAATGCAGAAGCCTCAGGAGCCGATGCGATCAAATGGAAGAAAGGGTATCAGCCCTGGAAGATGAAATGAATGAAATGAAGCGAGAAGGGAAGTTTAGAGAAAAAAGAATAAAAAGAAACGAGCAAAGCCTCCAAGAAATGTGGGACTATGTGAAAAGACCAAATCTACGTCTGATTGGTGTACCTGAAAGTGATGGGGAGAATGGAAACAAGTTGGAAAACACTCTGCAGGATATTATCCAGGAGAACTTCTCCAATCTAGCAAGGCAGGCCAACATTCAGATTCAGGAAATACAGAGAACGCCACAAAGATACTCCTCGAGAAGAGCAACTCCAAGACACATAATTGTCAGATTCACCAAAGTTGAAATGAAGGAAAAAATGTTAAGGGCAGCCAGAGAGAAAGGTCGGGTTACCCTCAAAGGGAAGCCCATCAGACTAACAGCGGATCTCTCGGCAGAAACCCTACAAGCCAGAAGAGAGTGGGGGCCAATATTCAACATTCTTAAAGAAAAGAATTTTCAACCCAGAATTTCATATCCTGCCAAACTAAGCTTCATAAGTGAAGGAGAAATAAAATACTTTACAGACAAGCAAATGCTGAGAGATTTTGTCACCACCAGGCCTGCCCTAAAAGAGCTCCTGAAGGAAGCGCTAAACATGGAAAGGCACAACCGGTACCAGCCACTGCAAAATCATACCGAAATGTAAAGAACATCGAGACTAGGAAGAGACTGCATCAACTAACGAGCAAAATATCCAGCTAACATCATAATGACAGGATCAAATTCACACATAACAATATTAACTTTAAATGTAAATGGACTAAATGCTCCAATTAAAAGACACAGACTGGCAAACTGGATAAAGACTCAAGACCCATCAGTGTGCTGTATTCAGGAAACCCATCTCACGTGCAGAGACACACATAGGCTCAAAATAAAAGGATGGAGGAAGATCTACCAAGCAAATGGAAAACAAAAAAAGGCAGGGGTTGCAATCCTAGTCTCTGATAAAACAGACTTTAAACCAACAAAGATCAAAAGAGACAAAGAAGGCCATTACATAATGGTAAAGGGATTAATTCAACAAGAAGAGCTAACTATCCTAAATATATATGCACCCAATACAGGAGCACCCAGATTCATAAAGCAAGTCCTGAGTGACCTACAAAGAGACTTAGACTCCCACACATTAATAATGGGAGACTTTAACACCCCACTATCAACATTAGACAGATCAACGAGACAGAAAGTCAACAAGGATACCCAGGAATTGAACTCAGCTCTGCACCAAGCGGACCTAATAGACATCTACAGAACTCTCCACCCCAAATCAACAGAATATACATTTTTTTCAGCACCACACCACACCTATTCCAAAATTGACCATATACTTGGAAGTAAAGCTCTCCTCAATAAATGTAAAAGAACAGAAATTGTAACAAACTGTCTCTCAGATCACAGTGCAATCAAGCTAGAACTCAGGATTAAGAATCTCACTCAAAACCGCTCAACTACGTGGAAACTGAACAACCTGCTCCTGAATGACTACTGGGTACATAACGAAATGAAGGCAGAAATAAAGATGTTCTTTGAAACCAACGAGAACCAAGACACAACATACCAGAATCTCTGGGATGCATTCAAAGCAGTGTGTAGAGGGAAATTTATAGCACTAAATGCCCACAAGAGAAAGCAGGAAAGATCCAAAATTGACACCCTAACATCACAATTAAAAGAACTAGAAAAGCAAGAGCAAACACATTCAAAAGCTAGCAGAAGGCAAGAAATAACTAAAATCAGAGCAGAACTGAAGGAAATAGAGACACAAAAAACCCTTCAAAAAATCAATGAATCCAGGAGCTGGTTTTTTGAAAGGATCAACAAAATTGATAGACCGCTAGCAAGATTAATAAAGAAAAAAAGAGAGAAGAATCAAATAGATGCAATAAAAAATGATAAAGGGGATATCACCACCGATCCCACAGAAATACAAACTACCATCAGAGAATATTACAAACACCTCTACACAAATAAACTAGAAAATCTAGAAGAAATGGATAAATTCCTCGACACATACACCCTCCCAAGACTAAACCAGGAAGAAGTTGAATCTCTGAATAGACCAATAACAGGAGCTGAAATTGTGGCAATAATCAATAGCTTACCAACCAAAAAAAGTCCAGGTCCAGATGGATTCACAGCCGAATTCTACCAGAGGTACAAGGAGGAGCTGGTACCATTCCTTCTGAAACTATTCCAATCAATAGAAAAAGAGGGAATCCTCCCTAACTCATTTTATGAGGCCAGCATCATCCTGATACCAAAGCCTGGCAGAGACACAACAAAAAAAGAGAATTTTAGACCAATATCCTTGATGAACATTGATGCAAAAATCCTCAATAAAATACTGGCAAACAGAATCCAGCAGCACATCAAAAAGCTTATCCACCATGATCAAGTGGGCTTCATCCCTGGGATGCAAGGCTGGTTCAATATACGCAAATCAATAAATGTAATCC
The DNA here is from genome assembly GCF_028885625.2 of Pongo pygmaeus. NCBI lineage: Eukaryota > Metazoa > Chordata > Mammalia > Primates > Hominidae > Pongo > Pongo pygmaeus. The sequence goes on along the minus strand of NC_072384.2, from coordinate 31,768,349 downwards.
AGCATATAAACAGAACCAAAGACAAAAACCACATGATTATCTCAATAGATGCAGAAAAGGCCTTTGACAAAATTCAACAACCCTTCATGCTAAAAACTCTCAATAAATTAGGAATTGATGGGACGTATCTCAAAATAATAAGAGCTATTTATGACAAACCCACAGCCAATATCATACTGAATGGGCAAAAACTGGAAGCATTCCCTTTGAAAACTGGCACAAGACAGGGATGCCCTCTCTCACCACTTCTGTTCAACATAGTGTTGGAAGTTCTGGCCAGGGCAATTAGGCAGGAGAAGGAAATCAAGGGTATTCAATTAGGAAAAGAGGAAGTCAAATTGTCCCTGTTTGCAGATGACATGATAGTATATCTAGAAAACCCCATTGTCTCAGCCCAAAATCTCCTTAAGCTGATAAGCAACTTCAGCAAAGTCTCAGGATACAAAATCAATGTGCAAAAATCACAAGCATTCTTATACATCAATAACAGACAAACAGAGAGCCAAATCATGAGTGAACTCCCATTCACAATTGCTTCAAAGAGAATAAAATACCTAGGAATCCAACTTACAAGGGACGTGAAAGACCTCTTCAAGGAGAACTACAAACCACTGCTCAAGGAAATAAAAGAGGATACAAACAAATGGAAGAACATTCCATGCTCATGGGTAGGAAGAATCAATATCATGAAAATGGCCATCCTTCCCAAGGTAATTTACAGATTCAATGCCATCCCCATCAAGCTACCAATGACTTTCTTCACAGAATTGGAAAAAACTACTTTAAAGTTCATATGGAACCAAAAAAGAGCCCGCATCGCCAAGTCAATCCTAAGCCAAAAGAACAAAGCTGGAGGCATCACACTACCTGACTTCAAACTATACTACAAGGCTACAGTAACCAAAACAGCATGGTACTGGTACCAAAACAGAGATATAGATCAATGGAACAGAACAGAGCCGTCAGAAATAATGCCACATATCTACAAGTATCTGATCTTTGACAAACCTGACAAAAACAAGCAATGGGGAAAGGATTCCCTATTTAATAAATGGTGCTGGGAAAACTGGCTAGCCATATGTAGAAAGCTGAAACTGGATCCCTTCCTTACACCTTATACAAAAATCAATTCAAGATGGATTAAAGACTTAAATGTTAGACCTAAAACCATAAAAACCCTAGAAGAAAACCTAGGCATTACCATTCAGGACATAGGCATGGGCAAGGACTTCATGTCTAAAACACCAAAAGCAATGGCAACAAAAGCCAAAATTGACAAATGGGATCTAATTAAACTCAAGAGCTTCTGCACAGCAAAAGAAACTACCATCAGAGTGAACAGGCAACCTACAAAATGGGAGAAAATTTTCGCAACCTACTCATCTGACAAAGGGCTAATATCCAGAATCTACAATGAACTCCAACAAATTTACAAGAAAAAAACAAACAACCCCATCAAAAAGTGGGCGAAGGACATGAACAGACACTTCTCAAAAGAAGACATTTATGCAGCCAAAAAACACATGAAAAAATGCTCACCGTCACTGGCCATCAGAGAAATGCAAATCAAAACCACAATGAGATACCATCTCACACCAGTTAGAATGGCAATCATTAAAAAGTCAGGAAACAACAGGTGCTGGAGAGGATGTGGAGAAATAGGAACACTTTGACACTGTTGGTGGGACTGTAAACTAGTTCAACCCTTGTGGAAGTCAGTGTGGCGATTCCTCAGGGATCTAGAAGTAGAAATTCCATTCGACCCAGCCATTCCATTACTGGGTATATACCCAAAGGACTATAAATCATGCTGCTATAAAGACACATGCACACGTATGTTTATTGCCGCATTATTCACAATAGCAAAGACTTGGAACCAACCCAAATGTCCAACAATGATAGACTGGATTAAGAAAATGTGGCACATATACACCATGGAATACTATGCAGCCATAAAAAATGATGAGTTCACGTCCTTTGTAGGGACATGGATGAAATTGGAAATCATCATTCTCAGTAAACTATCGCAAGAACAAAAAACCAAACACCGCATATTCTCACTCATAGGTGGGAATTGAACAATGAGAACACATGGACACAGGAAGGGGAACATCACACTCTGGGGACTGTTGTGAGGTGGGGGGAGGGGGGAGGGATAGCATTGGGAGATATACCTAATGCTAGATGACGAGTTGGTGGGTGCAGCGCACCAGCATGGCACATGTATACATATGTAACTTACCTGCACATTGCGCACATGTACCATAAAACCTAAAGTATAATAATAATAATAATAATAATAATAATAAAAGAAAAAAAAAGAATGAAGAAAAAAAAAATTAAAAAAAAAAAAGAAATGGCATTATCGATTATTAAATGTCAGAATGAATACACTAATGAAGTTATAGAGACAAATATCGTATAAGACTGATTATTGTGACTGGTTTGGCCAAAGTCCTGAGTCTAAAATTTTTAAAACTCTAAAAATGTAAAAAGAAGTATCACAATCCCTCACGCTCTTCCTTTCCAACTTGGACCGGGCAGAATGCCTCCCGCAAAGAAGGATGGCGAGAAGATAAGGGTCGTTCTGCCATCAACGAGGTGGTGACCCGAGAATACACCATCAACATTCACAAGTGCATGCATGGAGCGGGCTTCAAGAAGCGTGGCCCTCGGGCACTCAAAGAGATCTGAAATTTGCCATGGAGATGGGAACTCCAGATGTGCACATTGATACCAGGCTCAACAAAGCTGTCTGGGCCAAAGGAATAAAGAATGTCCCATACCGAATCCGTGTGCAGTTGTCCAGAAAACGTAATGCGGATGAAGATTCACCAAATAAGCTCTATACTTTGGTTACTTATATATCTTTTACCACTTTCAAAAATCTGTAGACAATCAATGTGGATGAGAACTAATCGCTGATCATCAAATACATCAGATAAAGTTATAAAATTGCAAAAAAATAAAAAAGGAAATATCAAAAAAAAAAAAAAAAAAGAAAGTAAGTCCAAGAGAAAGAAGTAAGCAAATTTGTCTACTTACCATTTAGTTTTCCCACTGGTCAATATGGAAGGCAAATAGGACCTAAAAATGGGCTGTTTTCCTTGAAAGCTATATACACTTTTTTTCTTTTCCTATTTTATATTTGTCTTTGGCATTACAATCTCGTTATATGTTGAGTTGATTTTTGATGTGACATTCTTGAGATTAAATGTGTTTCCTGAAACTGTTTAATTTCATTAGTTTTAGATAAGTATATTATCTCTTTAAATATTGCCTCTTTTCCAATATTCTCCCTTTCTCCTTCTGAAATTCTCATTAGATATCTGTAAACTTTCTCATTCTATCCTCCACAGCTCTTATCCTCTCATTTTTCCATTTCTTTACCTCTCTGGATTGCATTATGTATAATTTCCTCAGATTTATTTCAGTTCACTAATCTTCTTTAAAGCTAGGTCTAATTGGCTGTTAAATCTGTTAAATATAATCATTAAATTTTCATTTCTAAAATTTTAACTTGGTTCTTTGTCAACTCTGCTTAATCATTTAAAGCATCATATTCCTTTGTTATTTCCTAAGTTCCTTTGTTAATTACTTTAAACATATTAAACCTAGTTATAATCTGTGTCTATTAATACTGATACAGGAATGCTTTGGTTTATTGTGCTTTGCTTCAATGAGCTTTGCAGATATCGTATTTAAAAAAAAATAAATTGAAGACGTGGCAACACTGCATCAAGCAAATCTATCAGCACCATTTTTTCCAACAGCATGTGCTCACTTCAGTTTTCTGTGTCACATTTTTTGGTTATTCTCACTGTACTACAATCCAGTGAAATACAGTAAGAATAACCAAAATTTATTGTGTTTATCATTACTATATCTGTTATGGTGATCTGTGATCAGTGATATATGATGTTACTATTGTAATTGTTTTGGAGCACCACAAACCATACCCATATAACATGGTGAACTTAATAAATGTTGTGTGTGTTCTGACTCCTCCACTGACCGGTCATTCCCCCATCTCTCTCCCCATCCTCAGGCCTCCCTATTCTCTGAGATACAATGATACTAAAATTAGCCAATCAATAATGCTACAATGACCTCTAATTGATCAAATGAAAGGAAAAGTCACACATCTCCCACTTTAAATCAAAAGCTAAAAATGATTAAGCTTAGTAAGAAAGGCTTGTTGAAAGCTGAGTTAGGCTGAAAGTTAGGCCTTTGCACTAAACAGTTAGCCAAGTTGTGAATGCAAAGGAAACATTCTTGAAGAAAATTAAAACTGCTTCTCCAGTGAACATATCAATAAGAAAGTAAAACAGCCTTATTGCTGACATATAGAAAGTCTGAGTGGTTTTGATAGAAGATCAAACCAGCCACTATATTCCCTTAACCCAAAGCCTAATCCAGAGCAAGACTCTAACTCTCTTTAATTCTATGGAGGCTGAGGGAAGTAAGGAAACTACAGAAGAAAAGTTTAAAGCCAGCAGAAGCTGGTTCATGAGGTTTAAGAAAGGAAGCCATCTGGATAACATAAATGTGCAAAGTGAAGCAGCAAGTGCTGATGCAGAAGTTGCAGTAAGTTATCCAGAAGATCTAGCTAAGACAGTAGATGAAGGTGGCTACACTAAACAACAAATTTTCAGTGTAGGTGAAACAGCCTTCTATTGGAAGAAGATGCCATCTAGGACTTTCATAGCTAAGGAGGAGAAGTCAATGCCAGGATTTAAAGCTTCAAAGGACTTGCTGACTATCTATCTTGTTATGGGCTAATGAAGCTGCAGCTGGTAATTTTAAGTTAAAACCAATACTCATTTGCCATTCTCAAAATCCTAGGGTCCTTCAGAATTATGCCAAATCTACTTTGTCTGTGTTCTATGAATGGAACAACAAAGCTTGGATGGCAGCACATCTGTTTATAGCATGGTTTACTAAATATTTTAAGCCCACTGTTGATACTACTGCTCAGAAAACAAGATTCCTTTCAAAATATTACTGCTTATTAACAAGACACCTGGTCACCTGAAAGCTCTGACAGAGATGTACAAGGAGATTAATGTTTATGCCTGTTAACACAACATTCATTCTTCAGCCCATGGATCAAAGAGTAATTTCAACTTTTAAGTCTAATTATTTAAGAAATACTTCTCATAAGTCTGTAGCTGTCAGTGATCCTTCTGTTAAGTCTAGGGAAAGTAAATTGAACACCTTCTGGAAAGAATTCCCCATTCTAGATACTGTTAAAAATATTCATGATTCATGGGAGGAGGTCAAAATATCAACCTTAACAGAAGTTTGAAGGAAGTTAATTCCAACCTTCATGGATGACTTTGAGGGTTCAAAATTTCAGTGAAGAAATAGTAGCATATATGGTGGAAATAGTAAGGGAACTAGAATTAGAAGTGGAGCCTGAAGATGTGATTGAATTGCCACAATCTCATGATAAAACTTGAATGCACGAGGAGTTACTTCTTACGGATAAGCAAAGAAAGTGGTTTCTTGAGATGAAATCTACTCCTGCTGAGGAAGTTATGAGCATTGTTGAAATGACAATGAAGGCTTTAGAATATTACGTAGACTTAGTTGATAAAGCAGCAGCAGGGATTTTAGAGGATTGACTTCAATTTTGAAAGAAGTCTTAATCTGGGTAAAATGCTATAAAACAGCATTGCTTGCTATAGAGAAATCTTTTGTGGAAGGAAGAGTCAGTCAAAGTGGCAAACTTCATTGTTGTCTTAATTTAAGAAATTGTCACAACTACTCTAACTGTCAGCAACCACTATCCCGATTGGTCAGGAGTCAACAACACTGGGGCATGACCGTTGACTAGCAAAAAGACTCACAGATGGCTCAGATGATCATTAGCAATTTTTAGCAATGAAGCATTTTAAAATTAAGGTATGCATATTGTGTTTTTAGGCACAATGCTTAGACTACAGATTGTGTAAACAAAAATTGTATATGCACTGGGAAACCAAAAATTTTATGCAACTTGTTTAATTTCAATATTTGCTTTCTTGCAGGGGTCCGGAATTGAACCTGCAATGTCTGCAAGGTATGCCTGTATCTGAAATCACTGTCTTTTCAGGCTCTCCACTCTTAGTACATTGTTTCCATATGTGGTTTCACAATTTTCCCCCCAAAATATGAGCTCATTTTCCCCCACTTCTCACATTATCTGTGAGACTTCCCTGAGGTATTGGATACAGGTGAGTCCCTCCAGAGAGGATTTGTTTCCTCTTGCCAGGTGCCTCTGGCACAACCAACCTGAACTTAATACTCAGTTTTCTATCTGAGGTTTTCCAGACCATCTAAACAGTGTGAGTTCAGGCTACAAAATATGTGAGAGCATATAAACTGTGTGAGGGTGTGTGAATTCTTATAAAAAAATTTTGAATTCTTACAGGAGAATTTTTCTCTTCCACTCAGAATCAAGGATTGGGACAAGCAATTTTCCTTGTCATCCCCTGAGGCTTATTCCTACTTTATCCTTACCCTGAGGGTGTAACTATTTGGGGTTTTAACTTAACATGGATTGGGATAGTGGGAGTCTCCAATTACAGTTCCCATTTTTGATGAACCAACTGGATTTCCCATCTGAGGCTTGTCCATCTGTCTCCCAGGGCTGTATGAACTAATGGCCAAGTTCACCTAATCTGGCAAATGCCTGCATGGGGTCACAACATCTCTCTGATGTCTCTGATGCCCATTGTGGCCTGTTAGGTTCTTTACTTTTTGCCAACCCATCAATGCCTTTGAAAACATATTTATATGATTTAGTCAGCATTTTAAACTTATTTTAAGCAAGAAAGTCATTATCAGGATTTCTAGTCTACTAAAGGGCTGGATACAAAGGACACAGAATTCTCTTTACCAGGCAGCTCCGGGGATATGTTAACATCTTGCAATGGCCATAGGCATGCTCATTAGAACACTGGCCCTTATTGCCAGCCACATGCCTGTAACTAGTGCAACACATCAGTGATCATGAGTGAAGGTGATACTACACTAAAAAGTAGACTTTTAGCTTTAGAGGGTTGCCTAAGGAACTGAAGATGGGGCATTAACCCAGGTGTGATCCAGGATCTGCGTTTTGAACTCATTTCCTTGGGTTTAAGTGTATGGATGTAATGGAGACATTCCCATCAAGGTCAAGAAAAACTCCTATACTTTGATCCACCAACTAACAGAAGAAAAGCTGACATACCATCTGGATTCCTGGGATAGCATATTTCTAGCCACATCCAATTTGAGGATTTTGCAGTATCCTCTATCTAAAGTACTCAGGAATATTGTCATTTTTTTTCAGTAAGACCTGCTCCAGGAAGCAGGTCTCCAGATGCAACAAACATTCTTGAGGCTTGAACCCTATGCCCTGGCTGAGAATGCAGTTCTGGATTTCTCAGCATGAATGTGAACGCATTTTGGAGACTTTGTGATGTCCCATAGGGGAACAAACTGAAAAGCAACTGTGCCCTGGACTAAAACAGCTCCAGCAAGGGCTAAGGTTAGATATCCTTTTGAGAGACAAGACCAGCCTGTTACCAGGCTCTGGTATAACACCAAAAGACTGACATTAGCCATGTAACTCTGAGACCAGAATGGCCAATCACGGCCTGAATGATGGAGAGAGTCTTTGTCTTTCACAACATGGAAAGCACATAAAAGCAGTCCGTCATTACATGGAAGTGAAGGCAACACAGAGGGCTGCCCAGCCTGCCCAACATTTGTGCCATGCACCCACCAGAGCTCGATGAAGCAAGATGGATTGGGCATAAGTGTGGGCCAGAAGTCATAGCATTCCATGGGCGAGAGGTGACCTTGTACCTTGGCTGTTCCAACTGTCTCACTCATTACTTGCCCTAAACATTCAGTGCTGATGGCTCTGTCATAACAATGACAACAACCAACAATAACAACAACAACAACTACAACAATAGTTGAACCATCCTGTATGCTACTATATGTCTAGTACTCTTCTGAGTACATTTAATCTTCATTACAACCCTATATGGTGTTATTATTAGGTCTCTCATTTTACAGATAAAAAAACTGACTCACAAAGGGCTTAAGAAACTTATTGAAGGTTATACAGCTAGTACATGGCAGAGTCCATATTAGAGCTCAGGCAATCTGGCTCTCAGGTTCGTGCACTCCATTGCTACACTATATTGCTGTGCACAGTGCAGGGATATTATTGTGGTACTTAACACTGAGTGGAAGATAACTCTGTAGGTCAGTTTAAATACTCACTAAGTACTTACACTGTAAGAATTTCTTTTTATAGAACACATGGGTAAGGTTCAATTTATTAATACAAGGTAAAGCATTGGTGGAGAAACAGACATTGTTATAAGCTATTTTGGCTTCATCTGATTTGCAAATTACTACTAATAAGGAATCTAGAGTAAGAAAATATAGGTTCACTGGCACCCAAAAGATGTCAACAGTCTGGTATCAAAATATTTGTGTTTCCAAAGATTTTGTGCGGAAATGTAAATTAATGCCTAGTGTAGGAGTCTCCAAAGTTGGCTGCCACAATTCTCCCCTCCAGGACATCTACATCCCAACCTAGAGCTTGTTTCCCCTTCTCTTGAATCTGAGCTGCCCGTCTACTTGCTTTGATCCACGTAATGTGGTAGAAGTGACGCCCCCAGTAGCCACCATATACCTGTGCCAGCCCAGCTTGAGCTCCAGGCCTTTTACTATCTCTCACTCGAGAAAACTCCATGACTTCTACAAAAAAAGGATGAACAATTCTGGATTTGGGGAAGGGAAAGGCATCTCACTAAAGGAGGCATTTAGGGGCACCCAACAGAGAAACATGAGTGTAAAAATCTGTGAACACTGGGACAAAAATGAATGAATAAAAAATCCTCAGGTCCATCAGGCTGAAAAAGGAAAATGTCCTAAAACAGGAAGTGAATTCCCATGACACAGAGAAAAAGAAACAAGTCAAATACTAAGATCTGGATCTAATCAGTTGATTGCCTGTCTACAAAGAGAAGCAGACAGGCAGGCAAAGGAGCTGAGCATGGAACCCCTCTTGGGACAGTGGCACCAGTCAATGCAGATCCATTATTTAGGGGACGTCAACAACATTGAGAGAAGGACTTGCAAGTGATGGTCCAGATGGTCCAGTCTACAGAGATGTTCAGCTTCCCTCTGCTGTGGCCTTATTGCTGTGAGTTAAAATCATGGGTTTAAATAAAGTACTCTTCTTTGACTTAGATTCTGAATTATAGCTTTAATCTTCAAGGAAGTATTTCCTGACAAAATCAGGAGGAGGCCTGGGAGGGCACGCTGTGGCTGGAGCACTGCTGTGAATTTCATCTTCTTCTCCAAGGTTGAGCAGTGGCATTAAGGAACTGCCTCCAACATCATCTGTTTTTCATTTTAGCACTTCCTTTCAACTTTGCCCCATTGCAAAGTCCCATTTCAACCATTTTCTGTACATCCTAACTCAGTGGCTCTTTTTAAACAAAATATTTGACTTGATAATGACTGTAAATGAAGGATAATTTTCCATGGGAGATATTCCACCAAAATGCAATGAGACAAGTCAAAGTTATATTACTTTTCACAAAAAAAATCCATTTCTACTGCCACCAGATTTTTTAAATTGATGCTTTGCTTCAAAAGCTTCAACCTGTTGTTAAATGTGAGTCTAACAAATGCTGACTTGAAATTGTCAAGGGCATATCTAAATTTGTTTTTATTTCAATGGCATCTGCACTACCATTATTTTCTAATATTATTCTCAAAAAAAGCAGAGAATCACAATTTGTCCTCTAACACAGGGGTCCCCAACCCCCAAGCCGCAGACTGATAGCAGTCTGCAAACCCTATTGTGAACTGTGCAGGTGAGGAATCTAGGCTGCGTGTGCTCCTTATGAAACTCTAATGTCTGATGATCTGAGGTGGAACAATTTCATCCTGAAACCATCCCGGCCCCACCCTGTTCCATGGAAAAATTGTCTTCCACGAAACTGCTCCCTGGTGTCAAAAATGTTGTGGACTTCCACTCTTAACAGGTGAAAAACTGAACTCTTCATTGTGGGGTTGAGGGGGCAGGGTGGGCCAGGAAGCCCAGCACTTGCCTCCCCATCATCTTGCCTCCTTGTTAGACTATTAAATAAAGAATTAACAAGAAAGTTGTTGTATGCTAGCAATCTGTAAAGAAATTCAGGTAGAGTTTAAAGTGAAATGACTTACCTAGAGGGAACTACAGACAACAATTCTCTGGCTTACAGAATTCAGGGCCATGGGCCCCATATCAACCTCTCTCCTTCTCCATCTTTAATGTTTCATGGCATAAAGTGAGGAAAACCAGAACAGAGGGGAGGTTAGGGAACCAAGACAGAAAATTATGGCCAAATGGAAAGAGCTTTGGTGTTAGAGATGGACACACTTGGGTTCTGCTGTTTACCAGCTGTGTGTACTTATTCAACATCTCTAAGCCTCAGTTCTCTTTTTGGAAAAATAATACCTATTTGTAGAGTTGCTTTGAGAGGTAAATACTTTATTGAAAATGGTCATGTTCAGTAGATGGAGCTGCCATTATTATGATAATGACTAACATTGAGACTGCAGTACTTTGTTTACTCTCAAATATCTATAGAATTAGAACCTCTTTATTCTCCAGGTACTGCCAACATTCTCCACAGTTTCTCCCTTCCTACCCTAACACTTCCTACCCTGAAACATCTATGTTTATTTTCTCACTTACTAAAGATCACAATGACTTTGAACAAAGTCAATAGAAAGCACATATTTCAAAACACACACTTATATTTAGTGGCCTGATCAGTATTGGCTCAAGTTAAAAGCTCCTTATAACATTTCTGAAGGGCAATTTAGTGAACTACATCAAAAACCTTTAAACATATATACCATTTGACATGGGTATGCTATTAGATTGTGCAAAAATTATTAATATTTTAAGGAGTTTATGATAAAAAATATTAATGGATATGCACAACAATTAAGTTATAAGACTGATTTCACAGTTTTTCTTACTAACTAGGGTGCCACATTCTTTATTGTACCAACTGGGACACTTTTGAGATGAAAAGAAAATGCTACTAATCATTAAACTGGGGCATAACAGGTGCAATGATTCATAGTTACACGTATGCGCACCGTTAACCAATAGTGCAAAATGGAAAAAATCTAAGTGTCCAGCAGGGAGGATTTATAAAATAAAGACTGTGTAACCTTTTTAAAAAAAGATACTAAAAGAGAAATTTCAGTCATATGAAAATATACCTGACATAGTAATTGAAAAAAATCAGGTTACAAACTAATATGCACAGTATGGTCCTATTAAAAGCACATACACACCTATATGCGCAGACAGTCCCCATAATATTGAAGGCCAGATGACACAAGGTAAACCGTGGTTATTCCTTTGTAATGAGAATAAGGGCCATTTTTATTCATCTAAGTTTTCTAATATTTCTATAATAAACATGCATTACAATTGCAACTTTAAAAAAGTATTTATAATTTCTTATGGAGTCACATATTGTTCTATAAAAATCTTGTCTCAAAATGTAACCTGTTCGCCAAAGCCTAAGGAAAATTTTATAAGTATCTGAGTCTTTCAGGGCTGAAATATGTATGCAATGTGTTAAACAAAGCTCAACTTCATGTCAGCACTTGCAATCATTCGCTCACAAATATCAGTAACAAAAATTCTTTCTGACATAAGTGACAGAATAATGACCTTAAAATTGCATCCCATTCCAATCCCAGATCCTGGCCTTTGAAAATGTCCCCAAATGTTTCTTTAACCTCCTGGTATAACAAACACTAAAAAGACACTTCTCAATACTCAAATGGGTGATTATCTTTGTAGACCAATCCATGCCAAGGTGAAACCGGTCTATTTCATTACCCTCCTTTTCCATTTTCAGCAGAATTCTCTCAACTGTGGTAACACAGATTTGGAATTACAAATCTACTAATGCCACCACTCTGAGAATCTTGAGGTGATGACCTTATAGAGCACTGACATGAATACATTTGTAAACCTCTGGTCCCTGTGAAATGTCTAAAGTAAAGAAATAAGCCCACATCTCTGAAGCTGCTACCAGCTTAGACGAATAAGATGCCACACTAAAAAGGTAACGGCACTGTGTTCACTTGACCAGGTTGGAAATTAAATTTCTAATGAAAAAGGATAAAAAATTTTTAAACAGTGTTTTTCAGTAAAGAAAGCCTCATAGCTCCCTAATTTTTACAACCACTCCTGTAGATATTCAACCCCAAATTGAAGGATTCACTGAACGAACTCCTGAGACACCCACATTTCAAAATGTGCAACTCACCCTTAATTTGAAAAGTTAGGGATAGACCATTGAGCAAGGCCAACTAAGAAGCTGAAGTTCAAACACATAGAAACATGAGAGAAAATGCAAAACAAACAAAAAGGAGCTTCCAACAGCTCTTAGCACACAGTATAATTAGACCAGCTCCAGCACAATTGGCCACAACCTGCAGTCAGAATTAATCCAAAACCAAATTCTTTATCTCCCCACATAAGTCACTATTTCTGGGAAAGCCTCTATCATTTTCTCGTTAGCATTGGTTGAGAACCTCCAAGCCATCTCTGACACTCTCCCTCAATCGAGTTTCCCACAGGTGCCAAATCCTACTAATTCTATCTTGAGAACTCCTCTTCCTTTCTCTTGTCCCTGCCCTAGTTACCTCTCACCAGGCCTAGGGCAACAGCCTCTAAACTGGTTTCCCACCTTCTCTCTCTTCAAACCCCAATACAATTCATACCATGCTTCTGTATCTATATTCTTTATTATTATTATTATTATTATTATGGTTTTGAAAGCCCACATAATAAAAAATTTACCATCTTAACCATTTTTAAGTGTACAATTCAGTAGTGTTAGGTACATTCACACTGTTGTGAAACAGAGCTCCAGAAATTTTTCTTCTTGCAAATCTGAAACTCTTTACCCATTGAACAACAATTTGCCATTTCCTCCTCCTCCTAGTCCCTGGCAACCAACATCCTACTTTCTGTTTCTATGAATTTTTCAACTTTAGATACCTCATATAAGTCAAATCATATAGTATTTATCTTTTCGTGATTGACTTATTTCACTTAGTATAATGTCTTCAAGGTTCATCCACATTATAGTATCTGATGGTATTTCTTTCCATTTCAAGACTGAATAATATTCCACTACACATATATACCATCTGTTGATGGACATTTGGGTTGCTTCCATCTCTTGGCTATGGCAAACGGTGCTGCTATGAATGTGGGTCTACAAATATTTCTTTGAGACCTGGCTTTCAACTTTTTTGGATATATATCCAGAAGTGGGATTGCTAGTTAATACAGTAATTTTATTTTTAATTTTGAGAAGAATCTCCATACTGTTTTCCACAGTGGCTGTACCATTTTACATCCCTGCCAACAGTGCCCAAGGGTTCCAATTTCTCCATATGCTCTCCAACACTTGCTACTTTCTGGTTTTTTGATAGTAGCCACCCTAATAGGTATGAGGTGGTATCACATTGTGGTTTTGATTTGAATTTTTCTGATAGTGAGCATTACATCTGGATTCTTCTTTCCTGTTTCTGATCAAACCCCTTCCCTGCTTAGAGGCTATGTACTGAATAAAGTACAGACCCACTTAAGGATCTTTATAACCATACCAGCTATTTTATTTCATACTGTCTCATTCCACAAATCCTCCATACCAGCCCAATTAAATGCTTCATCATCCTCCAAGTAGGTCCCATGCTTTCTTTTCCTACTGCAAATATTTACAGCTCAAATACCACCTCCCCTGAGAGGAGTGCTTTGTTTTCACAGCCAGAAGTCTACCTTCCTTCAGCACTTGGTGCTTGCTCTTACCGTATGCATCACATTTTCCTCTTCTATACCACTTAATTTGCAGGTTTCATCTCACTACAGAACAGAAAGTTCCTTAAGGCCATAGACTAAGTCCTGTTCAATCGTCTATCCTCCACAGTGCCTGGAATAACATGGGCCTTTAATAAATAGTCATTAAATAAAGGGTTCAACACTTTAATGTGTAATCAGTTGATTAAGCCCATCAAAATGCCTGCAATTTTAAATCAGCTGCACTGCTGTCCTTTTTGTGTGCTGGGAAGGGGGAGGAGTGGGGAAAGAAGGTTTTGGTTTTTGTGCTTTAGTCATCCAAACTCATCTTAATTCCCTTGAACACATTATTGAACTTCCAACTTGGAAAAAAAAAAAAAAAAAAAAAAGCTTTGAATGCCAAGTAGAGCTCACATCTAGTAATTGAACAGCCGGCTATTGTATTTACCCTCCTAGTGGCTACAAGCTGACATTTAAATACTCCTCTTCCCTTTCCAAATATTAACCATGTGCAGCTGGTCACTTGGGTTCTGAAACAACATTTGATGGAGCACATTTCAAATACAATTCTGGAAAAATATTCAATTACTTCATTTTCATTTTACTCACTAAGTGGTAGCTTCCCTCCCAAGTTCAATTAAACTCACTTGAAATTAGAATTCACAAGAATACATTTAATTTAGATTTACTGGAAGATGTCAGACACCAGTTAATTGGCCTTAAAGCAGCACAGCCATGAGGACCCTCCTGACTGAGCTTTCTGTCTTTGACATGTAGCTTTTCTTGTTAGGTAGTATTGATTGGGAATCTCATCCAGTATCTGGGGCCAACCAATGGTTATACAACGTTCTGACAAATAAATTAGATGTAGATTTTAAATTACTTGTGTGCAACCTACGGAGACTGTTAGCTTGGGTCTAACAATGATCTGTGTTCTGTGGCCTGAAAATTCTCATTCACTTGAATCAATGGATTATTTTGCCAGATAATTCAACAAACATCTACCAAGAATCTATCCTGTGCCCGGCACTATTCTGGACACTTTATTTATTCAGCAATTCTTTATTAATCCCTTCTATGCCAAATCACGCAAGACAGAACTCCTCCCCTCAAGGAATCTAGAAAATGTTTCAGACTTTTTCTTCGCTGCCTGTGGAAATGCAGTCGGTGCTCAGCAGTCAGTTTGTGGTTTTTAAAGAGTCATTGTAATGCCAGGTCCCAATTAATTACAGATTTTCTAGAACAGCCAGATTTCAAATAGTTGGTGATTATGTGTGAGACAGTGTCACAATTATTAATATGGTTCGTGTAAAGGGGATAGAATAAAATGCCTCAAATCCTTTGTAGGTTATGGTATTGATTTTAAATTAGTAAATTCTAGGATTAACTCTGTTTAGTAAGCAATGGTATTAAATATATTTCCAAAGACTGAGTTCACTAATCAGTGTTTACTATGTAGCCATTATGTGATCAATTCTTTGTGAGACAAAGGAGGAAGATGAAAACAGAAAGGCAATTTATATTCATTAATTACCAACTTTGTAATATACTCAATATTTCCTTTTGCATCAGGGGTCTGTGACATGCCAGAGAATAAATAATTTAGGTTTTAAAGGCCAAATGGTCTCCGTTGAAACTATAGAAAAACAGCCCACAATGACACATAAGTGAATGGATGTGGCTATGTTTCAATAAAATTTATTACGAAATGAGTTGGAGGGCTGGATTTGGCTCTTTGATTGAGACAGGGTCTTGGCTCTTTTTTTTTTTTAGGCAAGGTCTTGCTCTGTGGCCCAGGCTGGAGTACAGTGGCACATTCACAGCTCACTGCAGTCTCGACCTCATGGACTCTAGTGATCCTTTCACATCAGCCTCCAAGTAGCTGGGACCACAGGCATGCGCTACCATGCCCACCTGATATTTTCTCTTTTGTAGAGATGGGATATCACTATGTTGCTCAGGCTGGCCCTGTTGTATGCTGTCTCCCACCTCTGTCCCCCACGCCTCTGAATGTTCCACCTGAGAAACCCTTCCCTGTGTCCTCATCTATGTATCTTCTACTTGTCCTTCAAAGTCCTGTACAAGTACCTCCTCTTCTGACTCAAGTTTAAGAAATCTGATAAATAACAACTAGTTTTTCTACAGCACGTACAATTTTTCAAAACGTTTTCTCTCTTACAACATTCTTTTAAAATAATCACTGCAGCAATTATTATTCCCACTGGGTCCATGTAAAAACAGATGGAATAGCATCTCGAGAATCATGGATGGTTAGTGTCAGAGGCAGAAGAGCAGGCAGACGGGGACCATAGCCCACCACAGCCAGAGGCAGATGCTGTGGGGCCTTGAATCTCACTTCCCCAGAGGCTGCCTGGAGAGGCCATCAGCAACAACTGGGAAGGGTAGGGTGGAGTGTCTACACAGAGGAGTGCCTCTGTGGGAAGGAATTGGCAGAGCCAACCTTTCCCTTCCTTTCCACAAATGACTGTTCTAAGGAACAACAGCCTGTCCTACAGAGCCAAGAAATGGACTCCTTTACATTTGTCTTTGTCTGAGATACCATGGCCAGCAGCTTGTTAAAGCATCATATGCTTTTCCTCCATCCCTACCTCACTTCCTTTTCCTGTCATGTTATCAGTGCCCTGGGAACACATCTTTACATATCTTTCTTTTTTTCTTTTTTTTTTTTTTCTTTTTGAGATGGAGTCTTGCTCTGTTACCCAGGCTGGAGTGCAGTGGCATGATCTCGGCTCACTGAAACCTCCACCTCCTGGGTTCAAGTGATTCTCCTGCCTCAGCCTCCTGAGTAGCTGGGATTACAGGCACCCACCACCATGCCCAGCTAATTTTTGTATTTTTAGTGGAGAGAGGGTTTCACCATGTTGCTCAGGCTGGTCTTGAACTCCTGACCTCAAGTGATCCACCCACCTCGGCCTCCCAAAGTGCTAGGATTACAGGTGTGAGTCACCATGCCTGGCCTGGGAATACATCTTTCAATATACACGAAGAAATACATTTTGCCTCAGGTTTTGTTTTCTAGGGACTTTGAACCAGAAACATTGGAACCAGGATATCCTCAGTATAAGATTTTGGAGTTGGAATACTGACTGTTGGGATACAATTCACCTTCGGTCTTTTATAAATGACATGACACGACTAGGCCAGAGTTAAAGGACTTTGTCTTCCTTCAGTATCCATGAATGTGGCAGGGTAAGGTGTTGGCTTGAAACTAGAGTGTAATCTCAGACTCTTCACAGTTCTTGACACCCATTTGTCTAAAAAGAGAAAAAAAAAAGAATCCCTCTGCTGGTGATAAGTGGCAATGTGGTGACATCACAATTAGTCAAGCTTTCACCTGCAGTTATTGAGATGAGGTGCAGGTAAAGTGCAAGACACTGGAAGGTCAAATGGCTGCATCATTTGATTGGCAGAAGATAATGACAACTATGAGGATGGGAGTGTGAAATGGCTATATGTGAAAGCATTTGAGGTCTTGCAAAAACTAAATGAAACCAAGCCAGCTAATTGCTGGCTTCAGGCATATTCTAAAAGTGCAAAGATTCTGTATCCGTAGAAAAAGAGACTCTTGTCTCCTGCAGCTTCAGGGCCAACTGTGCTGAAAATCAGACCCAGATCATGACTTTTCCATGTGGTAAATTTTCAGAGTAGGTCAAATGTGCAGCCTCAACCTGTTTCCTATGTCACAATCAGAGCCCTAATTAGTAAGGGTGGGACTATGAAACCTGGTGTGGGGGTATTCGTGTAGTTAAGCTGGAGAATCTTGAACCCTCTGGACCAGCCAAACAAGCTTCTCCCTATTGCCAGAGGAAAACAGTTCTCCCACGTCCCTCGATCAGCTTGTCAAAAAATCATGTACTGATATTATTGGAAATAGGTGCATGGCAGAATGGTATTTATTCTTCCCAAGATCTGCCCCCAACTACCCCTCATGGCCTCCAGAGCAATAGCCAGTGCCAGCATGCATGCACAGTGACATACAGGCCCTGTTCTATGAAGTAGTAGACTATATACTAGAGGAACTGTGGAATTTTGCTAACACATACTAGCAGTGTTCATGAACAAGCATGCAGGAGTGACTCTTGAGGGTGAAGAGGCTACTCAGCAAAGGAAAGGGACAGATGGGGATGGTGACTGACATAAGAACATTCACCTGAGACTTGGGATTCAATTAGCTGATAAGGATACCTGAAACCAGTCCTGATACCATACTGGGAGGGCTCCTTGAACCGTGAGCAGAATGATGGCCTGCAGCAAATGGGGTGAAGATATTGAAACTTCCTCGGCATAGTTCTGAAGAAGGGGTCAGAAGACACAGAGGGATGGAACTGTTAGAGTGGATTTATTCTGTAAAACCTGAGACCCCATCACATGATAAATTCTCTGAGAGGACTCAAAGGGCACTTCCTTCAACAAGGCAGTAAGAAATGTACTGATGAAGGGGACACAAGAAACATTGAGATTCTTTATGGCGGCTGTCCACCGCAGGCAGGAATTGCCATGAATATGCTGCCACGGAACCGAGATCCTTAATCTAAAGGCAATAATGTGTTCCCAAAATGGCAAAGGCCGGGAAGCAGCCTTTAACATCATTAGCATAATGTGCAGCAAGGCTGGAGTAGCAACTGGGCTGCCTTGATCAATAGAAATCTATGGTGATGGTGTTTCAAGGGGCAAGACAGATGGGCAGTTGACTAGGGTGTTGCTTGATTTGTGTGATCAAAAATAAACACACACACAAAAACACCCCACACATGCATGCACAAGCTGGTGAGCTGAAGGTTGTCATCAGTTTCCACAGCAGAAAATCACAGTCCCCTCACCCAGTTTCCAGACGTAAGTCAGCTCACAGACCCAAAGCTCCATATCCAAAGTATATATTAGCCACGTCCTACAGTCCCTTCCAGGTACCATCTACTACCTTCCTAGAACAGGGCTTGTGCACTTCTGCTCAAGCTGTGCTAAGTCCTGGCACTGGTTATTGGTCTAGAGGCCATGAGACGTAGTAGACAGCAGACTAAAGAAGAGACTAGGTCTCCTTGAGGAAGAATTGTGTAACACCAGTGCAGAGACACGCAGAAAATATGCCTCTAATTATTACCCCAAAGAAAACATTTGCTGGGGTAACTTCATCTTTGAGAAAGGAGAAAAACCCAGAAATTTAATTAACTGTTAAATAGAGGGTCTGAGCTGACACTAATAACAAAGGACCTCAAAAACTCACCATGCTCCTCTGACTGGAGTGAGGACACACTGATGTCATATTATAGTGTTTTAGCCTGAGTCACATGTGCCTGTGCACTGACCCACACTGGCTTATTTCCCAGTCACTAAGTGTGTAGTTGGTATAGAGATACTTAGTAACTAGCAAGACCCTCACGTTTCTTCCCTAACTGTGGAGTAAGAGCCATTATGGTAATAAAGGATAAATGCAGCCCCCTGAAACTGCCCCTCTTTTCTGCCCGGATAAATTGGATGCAATACTGCATTCCTGAAACAACTGAAGAGATTAGTGCCACAACCAAAAATCTGAAAGAGGCAGAGAGAGTGGTCTACATCATGTCTGTCAATTCATCTGTGGCCTCTGCAGAAACCAGATGGAGCATAGCAGATGTCCATAGGCTACTATACAATTAGCCAAGCGGTAGTCCCAATGCTAACGGGTAAGTTAGATAAAATAACATACTTCCTGAAGCAGATTAGCATGGACTCTGGTACTGAACATATTGCTACCAAGTTGATAAATGCTTTTTTTTTTTTTCAATATCCATTAGTGATGGTATCAAAGTACTGTAGTCTTTCCATGGCAAGGACTTCAACACCTTCAACATAATAGCTTTAGGGCTATGTTAATTTTCTTGTCATAATCTAGTCCTCAAGGAACTTGATTGCCTTGACATTCTGCAGAACATCACATGGGTCCATTATCTTGATGTTATGATAATTGCACAGGGGAGCAGGAAGTGGCTTAGATACTTTACTAAGAGAACACATACATGGTGGAAGGTGGGAGATAAATGCCACAAATACTTAGGACCTGCCAAATCAGTGACATTTTTAGAGCTTCCAGTGACTTGGAGCATGCTGGGACACTGCTCTAAAGGAGAAATCCTTGCTCCTAGAACACCTGCTACTACAAAAGAAGACCAGCACTCATTGAAATTCGTTGAATTTTAAGGCAGCGCTTACCACACTTTGGAAAACTGCTCAAATTTATTTACCCGGTGACTCAGGAAGATACCAGGGGAACAGAGAACTCTGTAGCATGTTCAGGCAGTGGCACAAGCTGCCCAGCTACTTGACCTGGGCAAGGTCAAGTATGTTGCAGCAAATCTGGTGGTGCAGGGGGGGGTTCATGGTGGATAAGGATGCTGGGCAAGCTCCAATATGAGACTCTCAGGGCAGACCTAGAGAGTTCTTAATCAAGGCCACGTCCTCTACTTGAAATAATAGCTCCCTTGTGTTACTGGGTTCTAGCTGAAACTAACATTTGATCTTGAAACACTAGACTGTATGACCTCCATCACAAGCTAAGTAATACTATATCCACCTAGTCATAAGGCCAAGTGGGTGTAGTCACAATCCATTATATGATTAAAGTGGTATATTTGGTACCAGACTCAAGCAGATGCAGAGAGTATAAGTTGCATGAAAAAGTAAGTTCATGGTCAGATCACTACCATGTCACTTACCTCTGTAGTACCAACACCATTTTCTTCATTCCATATATGTGGGTTTCCATTCCCTATGACCAACGGATGGAGGAGAATGGATCTGGGCCTGGTTCACAGGTGAGTTGCAGGAAATGTTGGCATTGAAGATGGACTGTGGCTGCACTATAGCCCCACTCAAGAGTGGCCTCCCAGGAAGCAAAGCGTCTGGCAGACACTCAGTCATCCACTTTGTATGCACGGAAACATGGCCTGTGGTGCAGATATCAACTTCTGGGAGTGGCAAATGGATTTGCTGATAGGTCAGGAGCTGGAAGGAATATACCTGGAAGGCCAGCATCAAGGAGGCCTGGAGGGACCTACAGAAGGGCTCACAAAGCTTGAAAATCTTTGTATCTCACATGAATGCCCATGGCAGAGAATCTACTCCAGATAAAGTTCTCAGGAACCAAGTTAGACAAGATGATGTTAATGGATGTCAGCTGGCATCTCTCTTCCACTCCCTACTACTTGCCCAGGAATGGAGGCTGTGCATGGACCAAACATCATGGGCTCCTGCTCACCAGTGCTGATCTACCTATTATCATTGCTGAATGCCCAATTTGTCAACAGCACAGACTGACGTTGAGTCCTCAATATGGCACCATTCCTTGAGAAGACCAACCTGGTAGCAGGTGGATTATAGTGAGCCCCTTCCACATGGGAAAGAACATTATTGGTTTATCCCTGCTGAAGTTGATACACATTGCAGACACGGGTATTCTGCCTGGCTTGCAGAGCTTTTGTTGGAAATCCTGAGCAAAGGCTTATAAAATGCCTCATCTACTGAAAGTTATCCGAAAACATTGTCTCACACCAAAGGACCCATTTTATTGCAAAGGAAGTACGACAATGACCTGGGGCTAACTAATCTTTGCCATCCCCAGAGTCAATCTGCCTGACCGAATGTCATAGCAGCCTATTGAAAGTTCAGTTAAGGCAACAACTCACGGGGAAGGGAAAAAAAAAAAAAACCTTGCTGGGCTGGGCCCTACCTTTCAAGATGTGGTGTAGGTGATAAACCAATGGCTGACATGTGACACTATGTTCCCAATAGCTACAATAAACTGACCCAGGACAAAGTGATGGAAGTAGGAGAGGTCGTTCTCACCACCACCCCTACGAAATATTTGTGGAGGCTGTGCATCCTATCCCCACATACTTTGACTTTACCAGGTTCCTAGAGAGGTCACACCAACTAGTGGATACAGTAAAGCTTCCACTGAGCTTGAAGCTCAATCTACCATGTGGTCACTTTAGGCACTCATGCCAGTAGAACAGGTCTATATCCTCGTGGACTAGAGCTTTACCAATGAGTATGAGGAGACAGGCAGGTGCCAACAAATAAATTCTTCTCTCTTCCTCTAACTGGATGGACTATTCTCATCTCATTTCCTGGTCACTTCTCATGTGACCAGAAAACTGGCTATATTTTCTTGTGAGGCTGTGGCTAGCTTGTAACAGATCCCCTTGCTTCTACTTTGCCTACTTCCCTGGCCTCACTTTCTTTGCCCCACACTCCCACTGCCCTGGGATTGCAGTGCTCAATAAAGCATTAGCATGTAAGGAAATCCTGCTAGGCAAGACATCCGCGTGGGTACTGATTTGCCAAGGGGCAGTGGATACAAAGTGGATTCCAAGCCAAGGTTAATGCCCAAAGGATCAGGCATAGATTGATTCCCACACACAGAGGTTGCAAACAGGACCACACAAATTGCCCAAGAATCCACAGGAGAGACACTAGTCCCTTGCTGCCTTGGTTACAGAAACACAGTGTCAGGTGGGGGTTGGCAGGTCACGGGCTGGCCCATCATTTAAGACCCTGGGCAAACGCAGCTGACACCCCCCCGCAGGAAGCCTTTCCGTGCCCTCTCTGTCTCCCCTGCCCAGGCTGGGATAGACAGCCCCTCTCCCTGCCCCCCAACAAATGCTTCCTTTGTACAGCTGGATCTATACATTTTCTTCATTCTACTGGATCATCTATTTTCATTTCTGTTTCATATCACTCCACAGCTCAACAACCACAATGGCTCACCCTTTACTCAGAATAGAAGCCAGCGTCCTTACAGCGGCCAACAGGGCACTTTATAATCCATCTCCAGCCCCAACCTCTCGGCCCCCTCCTTGCTCCATTCATTTTGTAGTCCTGGATCACCCAGACCCACAGCTGCTTTAGGAAGTGCCAACACCACCATGGTCCCTCAGCCTGGAACAGTCTTCCCCCAGACGTCTTCATCGCTAATTCCCTCACCTCCTCAAGACTTGTTGCAATGTCACCTCATTGAGGCCCACTCTAACTACCCTACTGAAAATGAACACCCGTCTGCCTTCATCTCCTCCCTCCATAGCACTCCCATCCATCACAAATGGCAGTCTCACACCTCTGCTCTGCAGAAATGCTGGTGCCACCACTAACTGGGAGGATGTTATGGGGCACAAAGGTATTAACACCCAGTCCCTCAAATTCAGGGACAAATACTTCTTAGACTAGAAGTGGCCATATCCACCTGTGATCACAGCTTTTGTCCAGTTGGGGGTCAGTGCTGAGTGTCCTAAGAAGTCGCACAGTCTCATGTGGTCACTGCTTGCCTTTAATCCCCTGCTGCATCCCACCCTTTCACCTCCCCACACTTAAAGACCTTGCATTCTCTGAACTTCACAGACTTCTGCCAACTCCTCTGAGAGTGGGCAACTTTGCCGTAACAGTTTCCACCTGTTGGTGTTTTCCTCACGCACAGAACTTTGGGCACAGCAGCCTCCTCTGGGGAGGGAGATGAGAAAGGGGAAGTTGCATGGGGCCACCTCAACTCCACCAGCCAGCATGTGAGGTAGTCTCTAGCGGGTGCTTGGGAGAGGCTCCTATTAACAGTAATGGGCCCTCTGGATGTTTCAAAGTCAGAGCCAGCCACTGGATTCAGACCCTCCCTGCGGGAGTGAAGGCTGCTGATTGCACTGTCTGGGGCAGGTGGAGAAAAATCACTCCCATTGGTTATACGACTATCTCTTCCACCTGGCCCGCATAACCAGAGGGTCGTTTACACACACACGCTCACTGTCTCATTAAAGCCAAAGGACGCTCAGGCCTCAGTCTCTCTGCCTGTTTCTAAAGTGTGTTATTTGTGATTCAATTTCACATGGCCTGCAGAGGCAATAAAGGGCAAAGGGAATTACCCTGTAATGTATTCCAAAAGCACTCCCTGCACACCCACACTCCCAAGGATAACAATTTGCCAATATAACCTTTAATTAAATGAACAGAAATCATGCAGACCCCATGGTGCAGGACGTCACTAAATAGAAGGAAATTATGTATGAGTTGCCCCCAGCCACTCATTTTAGCTTGAATAGTATCTGTCAGCAGGGGCTTTAAAGTGCTCTAAACTGAACACAGGAAGCAGCCCTTTTCTGATACCTATAGGGGGATGGAACTGGGCCTCTGGCCACACTCAGAGGGCAAGAGGGGGCTCCACTCAAGGGAAAGACACAAGGGAATGAAGCAACTTGCAGGAATTGCAACCCACAGTCTCAGAGACATGTCCTAAGCCCTTTGAATCAACTGAACAACTTCCCAGCAAGGCTGACTCCTGCCCTTGATTCAGAATCACTGCCAAGGAGGCAACAGTCATTGCCAAATCTCAAGGGCAACATTCTCTGGTTGGAAGCCAGCAACATTGTGGGGAAAAATCATTAGCTTCCTGAAATCCTGAAATGACTGCCTACATGACAATGTATCTCACCTGGGGAGAAGGAAAGACAAGCAAATGTCACCCTGCCTTCTCTCTCTCATCTGTCCCCTCTTTCCAGGCCTATTGCCACTACCCTACTTTCAGCCTTCATAACGACCTGCCAGACAGAGCCCTGACCTGCCCCACCTTCCATCTGCAACCACCTCCTGCTTCCACTGCACACACAAGCTATGGCCAGAGCAGCAGCCTAAAGTTCACCTCCCTTTTCTGTTCAAAACCCTTTGGGCAAAGGTTGGGTTGACCCAAAGTATAGGGCCCAACCTTTCCGTCTCACGTTCCAAACTCAATTCATCATTCCAGTCTTCACTGCCATGACACTCATTCACATCCCTAGCCTCAGCCAAACCTGGACCATTTCTGCACTGGTCACCTCTGTGTGCCTGTCCACAATGTACCCTCTGACTAGCATGTCCCTCTCTCCCACCCTGCCACTTCCATATAGGTAAATTTCAGGTGCTCATTATGGACTAGCCCCAGTCCTATCCCCTCCACAAAAGCTTCCCCTATTGCAGTTAATCTCATCCTTCTTTGTTGTAGCTTCTCTCACATTCTATCTGCAATATAGTTATTTCTTTTCCTGGTCTGGAAGGTAAACTCTCTTTGAGGACAGGAAACTATATTCACTCTTGCATCTGCATTTATATACACATAGTGAAACCATAGGTACTTGAAATATGTTGGTTGAGTCAAGTTCAATTTTGGAGATTGTTTATTTTCGTGGGATCTGCACAAATATTAGCAGGAAAAAAAAAGAATTTCCCATCATGCCAAGTATCAGGCAGAGTGTTGGGAGGTGGTGGGAGGCAGGACTTCTAAGAAAATGGTACCAGGAGCTGAGATTTGAGAAATGCAAATTATATTACAAGACCCTTGGGGGAGAATGAGAAAAGGGTGGAATTTAACAACCAGATTTTATTAGCTCCAGGCTACTGGGTACATGATCTAATTCCTCCTGGAAAATTCTCTGAGGCTTCTGAAAAGTGGAAGCAGACTCCCTCTAAAGGGTTATGAAGAGTAAATAAATATAGATACCAACTGACCCTTGGATCCCAGTTTCATTCTGGCCTCCTCCAGAAAATCTTCCGAACTGTTCTGGGCCACTATGTTCCCTGCCTTCAATGACTTTAGTACCATACAGCTTAGTGCAAAAGTCTACATCATCTTTATTATTCATTAAAGTTTCATGGGCAGTAACTGTAGCTCACCAACTTGACTATGGAGAGATTGTGTCTGCAGCATTTTTTTCATTTTCATTCATTGATGTATTCTTCAAAAATATTTTTCTATTTTCAACTTTTATTTTAGATTCAGAGGGTACAAGTTTGTTTCCTGGCTATACTGTGTGATACTGAGGTTTGGGGTATGAATGATCTCATCACTCAGGTACTGAGCATGGTACCCAATAGTTACTTTTTCAACCCTTTCCCTGCTCTGACCCTCCCTCTCTAGTAGTCCTCAGTTTCTGTTGTTGCCATCTTTATGTCCATGAGTACCCAAAGTTTAGTTCTCACTTGTAAGTGAGAACATGTAGTATTTGGTTTTCTGTTCTTGCATTAGTCCATTTAGGATAATGGCCTTCTGCTGCATCCACAGTGCTTGTCTGCAGCTTTTGATTGCCCCACAGGAGCCAGTGCTCTGCTAGGTCCATGAATCTGTGCTCAACACCTGCCTGTAGACTGACTCACTCCTCTTGGCCCTCCCATAAGACTGAGACATTGTAATGGTTCTCTTTGACTCCAAAAGGGGTCAGAGAAAATTTCTTATAATATTTGCTGTTGCTTAATATTTTTTCACTGCCCACAACTCCTACTAGGGTATTATTGTCAATTAGCAAACACGTATAAGCACCATTTTTTGGCAGGTACTTTAAAAATGTTAAAAAATATAAAACATGAAGTTATGGGATGACCTTGTCACGCAGGAGAAATCAGTTCACACTCTAATGTGGGAGGGAGAGCTCCTGCATACTGAAGAATAATCATAATGCAAGTCAGAACGTACTAGTTGAAGTTGTTGAGAGGCCAAGTGCTCTCTGAGCACAGATGCCATTCTTGGTCATCTGTGCAACTGCAATAAAAAAAAAAAAAGGCCTGAAATTTTCTACCTGTCATTCTCCATCTAAAATGTTATAGGCTTAAAGAAAAGACCAGAGGACACCCAGCAACTAATTTGCACACAGTAGGAGTTCTCACTCAGCTCACTCTGCCTATGTGTTCAGTTTCCTCAAAAGGGTCCAGGCCTGTTAGCCTGGGGGTTATGCTGCCCTCTTTGTACTTACCCTGCAGGAGAGGAGCAGCCCAGAAGTCTGACTTGCCAGAGATTTTCTCAACAGACACCACAGAACTCAGTCAACCCCGGCCCTGGGAATGTTCCCCAGAGCTACAAAGTTTGCTGGAGACTACCCTGACCTTTCCTGAAAAATGCATTTCATTCCTAGCTGGAAAGGAAACAAAAGATAAATCGCAAGGAAACTAAAACTGGAAAAAAGGGACAACCATCCAGAAAGGATAGGTTTTAGCTTTCTCTCTTTCTTTTTAAATATTGTGATAGTGACTCTGCGAAGAGAAAATGATTCTGGATGAAAAATTAATTCAAATTATAATTACTGAAATATTGAGAAAATATTTGAGTATTTGTCAGTGACAAACAGTCCTTCAGTCATTCAGTTAAGACATGAACCCTTCCAAACCCCTGTGGATATTACTGTACAATGACTGCTCAGAGACAACCAAGCTCAAGAGTATGCTAAGCATGGATGACTCAGAGAAGGATCAGCCAAGAGACACTGTAAGGCTGGCAAGGAAAGAAAATAGGCTTTAAGCTTTTTTAAAAAAAAATCCTCTTTTTTCTCATTATAAAGCAAATATTTGTTCATTACAGAAAATTTCATCAATACTATACATATAAGCAAAAATAAAAATATATCATACTTTCATCACCCAAGTTTAAGAAGCAGTTATTTTATGCTAAGCAACAGTTTAGATACATTATATACACCCACCTCATTTTACTTGCACAACCACTCTTGAGTTTGTGATGTTAAGGATCAGAGAGGTTAATTAACCTCCCTGAGGTCATATAAGCTATTAAGCGGTAGGCAAGAAAAGAAACTCACCTCTGTTAAATTCTAAATCCTGTACTTTTTGTTTTATACAACCCTCTTCCCATTCCAAAACAGTAAGTAGTTCTCCTTCAAACGCTGTGACGACCTTAGCATGTTTGACAACTCCACTGTAAACCTGCCAAGGGAGATGTGTGTGCCTCCTCCTAGGCTACCATGCTCTTTGCCTCCTTATTGGCTACCATGCTCTTTGCCATCCAGGAACTCCCCAGGAAAGAGTAATGGCTGTGATTACTTACTGTACAACAGTGCCAATGCACTCACAGACAGTTTCATTGCCAACACCAGCAGCATGATAGTTTGGAGAGGAGGTACAGGGAGACTGGGGGAAGTTGCATTCCATGGCTAATTTTCCCTCCACTGTAGTTACAGACCCCAGAGTTCCTGGGCTCCAGGAGGACTGGTTGATGGATGACACCTACTTTAGAAGCAAGGAAAAGTGGAACTCCTCTGTAGAGACAATCCTGGTAATCTATCCTTACAGATTTGTCCAGGCGACTGCCCAGATCTGATCAGGACAAAGGGACTTCTTTCTTTCTTTTTCTTTTTGCTTTTGTTTTAACCTTCTCATTGAGTGAAAGATGCTGTTCCTTGAGGTTTCCAAGAGAACCAATCACTTTCATATATTCCAAATTACCACCTATTTACTACTAATTAAATGAATTATGTCTCAAATCCAAACAAATTTTGTGAATAAGCAAGTCAAATCATCATTTTGAAACACTGGTTTACAGCCACCAGGCCTGCTAGGACCTCTTGGTTTTAGGGACACAGGACATCATTTCCTGTCTTAGCATAAAATCCCTCAAGGTAATTTTCTGGTACTGCCCCATGCCCCCTGGGAATTGGCTCCCATCTTCTTAGAAGACAAAATGTATAAGAGAATAAGACTAATATGCTAGAGTCTCCAAGACCACCTCTACATTTGGAGGTTTGTTAGAACCTCCATACTGAGTCCCATACTAGTGGTTTGTTAGAACCTCCATACTGAGTCCCATACTAGTGGTTTGTTAGAACCTCCATACTGAGTCATACTTCGTTAGAACTACATACTGAGTCCCACTAGTATGGGACTCAGTATGTAGTTGTACTCTTGACTACAATTTATTGCAGCAATGTTGGAAAGATATACTGCCGGGTCATAGGAGGGAAAGACACAGGCTGGATCTGGGGAAATCCACGCACAGGCTTGCTTATTCTCTCTCCTTCCCCTGAGAGCTCACATACAGCCCACTTTTCCCTGAGCAACAAACTGCAGCAGCATGAGTGAGATGTTTCTCCCCTGAGAAGCTAGTGAGAGACTTAGTGCTGAAGGTTTTTAATGCAGGCTTCTCTCATGGATACCGTTTGTCTAAAATGCACCAATGGTCCAGATTCCTAGCAAGAAATGAGTGTTCAGAATAAACTAGGTTGTTTGTACAAATAGTCTAAGCATACTGCACCATCCTTAGGGAATACTGGGATCCTCCTGAGATTCAAGTTCCCAGATGCCCGTCATAGGCCAATCCTGCACACAAGCTTCTCTAAGGATACCAGCTTCAAGACTGCTATGTTAAACTTTTACCACACAACTGAACACCAACAGCCATGTCCCCGGCCAAGCAAGGGGAAGTAAATCAATCCAGATGACAGCTCAGTGTTGGGCATGTCATTCCTCATGGATAAGGCTCATGTGATACTTCTTCTTCAGCTCCCTTTCACAGCTTCAAAAATAAGAAGTACGTGATTTTTAATTTAACATCTATCTCACCAGCTAGAATCTGGGCTGGCTTTGTGACTTCCTGTGACCAATAGAATGTGGCAGAAGTGACACTCTGTGAGTTTCAGAACCTAGGACTGAAGAGGTCTTGCAATTTCTGCCTTCATCATCTTGGAATGCTGCCCTGGGGCTGCTTACAGGAAGTTGGTCTGGCCTCCTAGAGGATGAAGACATCAAAATGTCCAAGGCTGCAGCCTGCACCAACTTCCAAACAAGTGAGTGACCCCATCTCGGATCTTCCAGTCCTGCCCATCCCGTGGTTGAACAAGTGAGTCCAAGCAAGACCAGCAGAGAAATTAACTGTCAATTCACAGGATTGTGAGAAATAATAAATCACTGTTGTTTCAAGCTACTAAATTTTGGAGTGGTTTGTTATATAGCAATACATAACTAATAAATAACACTGGGGCTTGTTTTTCTTGAACCTTTCTCTGCACTCCTGTAAAGCTTCTTATTTTATAAACTGAGTTTAACTTCACAAAGCAGGTCCTTCTCCTTTTTCTTGCCTCTCTGCTCCTGTCTTTCCCTATTAATTTCCCTGACTCTAGACCAAAATCGATGCATAAACTACGCTAACAAGATAGGACTTTTCTCGACAGGAGGAAAGAGATGGCCAGGGAAGGGGGGAGGGGAGAGCCTTAAAGAAGACCAAAAAAAAACAAAAAACCCGACTCTTAGGAAGACAATATTAATGACTCTTGTATCTTTCACCAAGCAAGAGAACAGAGGTTTTGGCCCTCCAAAGACCTCACACCACCCCTATAATACCAGAGAACCCTAGCCCTGCTTTCTCTCAGTGCCTTGCGTAAGGAAACCAAGCTGTCTCTCTGATGGCTTCCTTTTCATTTTATTTTCTTCCTTCAGAGCACTCTTTGCCAGTCATAACTACCTTTCAGTTTAATATACTTGCCCATCTTATGTCTACCCACTTTCACACTAAGCCCCAGCTCCTAAGGTGCTTGTCAGTTTCACTGTCTGATGGATTCTGCCACCTAGAACAGTGCCTGGTACACGGCATAGGATCTTAAATATTTGTTGACTGAATAAATGAAGAAATACATGAATGAATGAACAGAGTACATGTTCTGGAAACATGTTTGTGGTAACTTTACCTTGGAGAAAGGGAGTAGAAAGGCTGAAAAGAGCAGAATCACATTATTATTATAAACATATAAGTAAATTAGGAATATTTGTACCTACATAGCATATATAGATGCTATTCTAAATGCTTTATCTATATTATTTAGTTCTCACAAAAACTGTGTGAGGTAAGGACTTTTAGTACCATCTTCTCCATTTCACAAATGAGGAAACCAAGGCAGAAAGAGGTGAAGTGATTTGTCTAATGCCATCAGGGTAGTGTGTGGCTGAGCCTGGACTGCCTGGTTGGCTGACTTTAAACTCTATACTATTAGACAGCTGCACAAAGAAAAGTCAGCAAAGGCCAGAGTGTTTAAAAAAAAATGTAGGAGGAAAGAGCTGTAGAAAATGGAGGCAGGAAAAGCAGTTCTTGTCATTGTGGTGTAAGATGTAACATTAAGCCTCGCTATTAGGAGCTGCCTTGACATCTGGTAAAATCAGGAGGGCCTTGAATGGCCTAACAGTCACTTCCCCTCCCTACTCTGCCCCCTTAGATAAGGTCCCCTAGCCCAACAACCCTTCTTATCAAAGGGACCAGGCACAGTTACAGTTTACCCCTGAGAAGTAGGATTCAGTTCTATGCCAGCCTGCAAAATTATTCAAACGAGCCAAACATACCCTTTCACAAGAAACAGGGAGCACCACAACCTCTTGATACCACAAGGCCTGCTGCCCGCGGCCCCTGGTGGTCTACTCTGTTCCTGAGTGCAACCTTTGTGAGGCCCTACATCTAACATGGTGTCCTCCCTGGACTGTGAGCAAATGTGACTAATAAACTGCTGTACATCTCATCTGTCCAGTATTAGGTATTATATATTCGGCTATCCCCAGAACCCTAGGACAGGAATCCCTCCCTCAAGAGCAGGGCGAATAGGAGGTGATTAAAACAGTCATGGGGATGAATTTATAAAAATGTAAGATGGGCCCATGGTGATCTTACTGCGTTGCATCTTGGCCTCAGCCAGCCTGAATGTGGCCCACTGACAGAGAAAGAGCCAGAATCAAAGTCTGGGGCTTCCATTAACATATGGGGGCTTCTCACTAATGTGTGTGGGGCTCTGACTCATGTGGTTCTGAGTATTCCAAATCCCTTGGCACAGCAAGGTGACTGTCACTGGGGCAATGGCTGCCAGGACAGCCTGGGCACAAGGTGCTTGACAGATACTTACTGAACTAATATAATCAAATGCTTTAACACTATGATTAGTAAATGCTTCATGATTAAGCTTCTCACAAATATTCTCCTGCCATGAAAGTTGTGATGGGGGGATTTACAATAAAAAGCTGTATGAAAACAGCAAGAAATGAAATTTTATGTGCAATATGGTTTTCAACAGATTTTTCCAAATGAGGAAAAATGACCAAAAACCCAGACCAAAATGATTACAGCTGTTGTGTTAGCAGCCTGAGATTATTTTAAATGTTCCTTGATCTTATGGTTTTCTCAATTTTCTGAATTTTGGTATATTACTTTCAAAATTGAAAATACATTCAATAAGATTTTAAAATAAGTTCCTCTTCAGCTGGAATTAACGTTGTAACTACTGTATACATGGCAGTACCTTGAGCACAATGCTAGGCAGCTAGCAAGTCTAGGAAAAACCTGCTGGTGGTAACACAGAGAAAAAGCCAGCTCTGTGATAGAGTACACAGAGTTGTGAGGTAAGAGCACAGAGTCGAGGGCTCTAGACTGGGACTTGTTTAGAGTGACTTTTGTAACACAAGGATGTCATTTCATTTATTATCATCCCATTTTCCTTATCTGCAGAATGAGAATACTACCCACAAGAGTCTTATACTATTATTCTAGGGCAAGGGTTACCAAGTGAGCCAGATGGCTTTGGAATTTCCTTGGAAGGGTCAGCCCACATCCTCCAAGTTGCTCATACATCCCAGTTCCCTATCTCCAAACCCAGCACAGGTTACACCCCTCTATCCTTCTCAGTCCACTCCCTTGCCAAGTATGTAAAATCCTGAGCTGTGCCAACGAGTTCCAGGATGTCCCTGGCAGCCTGCTCTCAGCTTTGCTGACCCATACACCCAAAGCCCAACCCCGAGCAAGCCCCTGCCCAGAGCTGGCTGTGCTCTGGTGTTATGCATCTCTTTCCCATCTGGGGTTACCATGTAGGCACCTTATTGATACTGAATGAAATAAAAATGACTAGAATTTCAGAAACAGGAAAGTTAAAGGTAAGGAAAAAAAAAGACAGAGACAGAGAAATTGTTGGCAGAGTCTTCAAATCCATCACATTTTAAGCACACCTTCCCAGAAACTGGAAATTAACCTCTGCCACCTTTTTTTTTTTTTTAATTTGGAAAAGCAACCATTTGTTCCACTGAGTCTCCTACTGACTGGGGTCAAGGAGGCTGCTATGGTTTGAATTACTATTTTATCTTTTCCACCCCTTTATCATGTTTGGAAATCTCAGTTTAAGCACTGGCTTATTGATTGGTGTCACATATACATTTTCTATTCTACTCCAATGACTCCTTTTTTTCTAAAATAGCATCTCCCCTCCCCCCAGCCCAGACATCAAGCCTGACTTTAGCATAAGCCAACCTTCACACACATCAGATTCATCTATCAAGAAACTATCCATCTGTGGACCATATGAAGGGCAAAAGTGGTACAGCCATTCAGGAAAAATGCATGGGATGTGTGACCTTGAATGAGTCACTGTGCCCCTCTGTGCCAGCTTTCTACAGCTAAAACACAGGCATTGGACTAAACCAGGAATCTTTAGGAGTCTGGGAGCGAGGGTGGAGATGGGGAGACATATCGCTAGGAAGTTATACTAGAATCCTATGCAGGTTTTTTGTGTTTGTTTTTCAAACCACCTACCCTAAAATCCCAAGTTTTAAAATGCTTCTACTTAGGAAGCAGTGGGAAACACTGTGAGAGTCATTGACCTCATTAGCCCCTTTTACTTTTAGGTCTGATACTCTGGAACATGACTAAAGTATGCAGGATGCAGGCTACCAGGAACATTATGATTTGATCCCAAAGGCTGTAACTAGCAGGTATCGTTTTGGAAGGATCACTGATCTACATAATCCTGGAGACAACTAAAAGCTGAAGTTACTTCTAATGACATTGCTCAGTGTCATATAAGTTCAAGAGGGCACTTACCCACAGTTCTTTATCAGAAGCAGTCTATGCGTTATCAAGTCTTCGTGACTATGTGTCAAATATAATGCATGCCAAATACATTGCTATCTAATTCAATAAGAATTCCCTAGAAGGGAATAATTCATGATCATGTATGCAGCACCTACAACATGGAGTGACATGCTAGTAGCAGAGAGGATACAGAGTGTTTCTGCCCCAGACCATGTCCCCAAATGCCCTATTATTTAGACAAAGAGGAATATACACATATAAAAAGGTGGTGCAATCAAAGCAGTAGAAGCTACACCCAGTGTGGAATCTGAGCATAATAAGGATTCAGATGTGGGTGGTCCGGGTAAAGCATTTTGAGGAACAAGGAATCTGGCCTCACTTGGAAACCTGGAGAGGGACAGAACTAGAAAAGAAAACAGCTGCTTCCTGGAGAATCAGGAGAGTTGGAAAACAGGCTTTCTATTAATGAAGAAAGAGATTTCTCAAAAAGGGCTGAGGTTTTCCCACCTGGATATGGTAGCACACGATTAGCATTCAATCTTCCCTTTTTAACAATAACTCTAAACAAGAGATACAAACACAAATTCTACCTGTGATGAACCTAGGAGACATGGAACTGTAAAACATGAAGTAAATAGAGAGGACACCAAAAATAGCAAAGCCCAGAAACAGAGAGAGGATATTCTTTGGTTGCTGTTTTAGGAAGGAGTAAAAAAGGTACACTCTAAAGTGAGAAGCAACCCAGAGGTATAGAATCAGAATCCCTTACTTTCAACAATGGAAATGGGCTCTAAAATGCTGTCAACAATGTCTCTTTGGACCCAGCTGTATTCTGAGAAACAGGTGAAAATGGGTTGAATAAGGAGACACACAGATATGTCATATGTGCAGAAAAAAAGTCTTCCCACATGAGCTGGGGAGGAGAGAGATTTGGCATTGTGAACAGCTCTATAATTGCTCGTCTTTATTGACTGGACAGAGGTGAAGGCTAAAAGGATTCACACAAAACACTGCAGTGAAGATAAATTTTTCCTTGAATGCAATGTGGTTCTGGTCTCTTCCCTAAACAAATTTCTTACAAATGGCCTGGGGGGAAAATACAAATAATTCAAAACTTTGTCATCAAGAAGGAAAAACTACAGGCTCTATAAAGCAATATTATAGGAAAAATAAGCAAAGAAATATGAAAAGTGATGGCAAACAAAAAAACATTCAGCAGAGAACTATTGCCATGGAGCAGATACAAAAAATGTGACTAAATACTTTGTCATGATTTTTGAAAAACTTAATGAAGCACTTACACACACACACACACAAACACACCGAGAGAGAGAAAGATAAAGTAGATATATACGAGCTCATGGAAAATGTGATAAGATAGAAGAATTTGAAATATGAGCTAAGAAAAATCTGGAAATAAGTGAATTTTTTTAAAAAAATAAAAACATTATAGAAATAAGGGCAAAATTGAAGCAACACAAGTAAAACAAGACTGGTAAGAATACAGAAGATGGCCAAATAGGAACAGCTCCAGTCTGCAGCTCCCAGCGTGATTGATGCAGAAGACAGGTGATTTCTGCACTTCCAACTGAGGTACCTGGTTCATCTCATTGGGACTGGTTGGACAGTGGGTGCAGCCCACAGAGGGTGAGCTGAAGCAGGGCAGGGCATCGCCTCACCCGGGATGTGCAAGGGGTCAGGAGATTTCCCTTTCCTAGCCAAGGGAAGCCGTGACAGACTACCTGGAAAAACAGGACACT
The DNA here is from genome assembly GCF_028885625.2 of Pongo pygmaeus. Classification (NCBI taxonomy): domain Eukaryota; kingdom Metazoa; phylum Chordata; class Mammalia; order Primates; family Hominidae; genus Pongo; species Pongo pygmaeus. The sequence continues at coordinate 31,733,092 of NC_072384.2, read as the reverse complement.
TCTGCCCAAATACTGCACTTTTCCCAAGGTCTTAGCAACTGGCAGACAAGGAGATTCTTTCCCATGCCTGGCTTGGCAGGTCCCACACCCACAGAGCCTTGCTCACTGCTAGCGCAGGAGTCCAAGATCCAACTGTGAGGTGGCAGCCTGGCTAGGGGAGGGGTGTCCACCATTGCTGAGGCTTGGGTAAGTAAACAAAGTGGCCGGGAAGCTCAAACTGGATGGAGCCCACCGCAGCTCAACAAGGCCTACTGCCTCTAGACTCCACCTCTGTGGGCAAAGCATAGCTGAACAAAAGGCAGCAGACAACTTCTGCAGACTTAAACATCCCTGTCTGACAGCTCTGAAGAGAGCAGTGGTTCTCCCAGCACAACGTTTGAACTCTGAGAACAGACAGATTGCCTCCTCAAGTGGGTCCCTGACCCCCCTGTAGCTTAACTGGGAGACACCTCCCAGTAGGGGCTGACTGACGCCTCATATGGACAGCTTCCCCTCTAGGACCAAGTTTCCAGAGGAAGGATCAGGCAGCAATATTTGCTGTTCTTCAATATTTGCTGTTCTGCAGCCTCCACTGGTGATACCCAGGAAAACAGGGTCTGGAGTGGACCTCTAGCAAACTCCAACAGACCTGCAGCTGAGGGACCTGATTGTTAGAAGGAAAACTAACAAACAGAAAGGAATAGCATCAACATCAACAAAAAGGTCATCTACACCAAAACCCCATCTGTAGGTCACCAACATCAAAGACCAAAGGTAAATAAAAACCACAAAGATGTGGAGAAACCAGAGCAGAAAAGCTGAAAATTCTAAAAATCAGAGCCCCTCTTCTCCTCGAAAGGATTGCAAGTCCTCACCAGCAATGGAACAAAGCTGGACAGAGAATGACTTTGATGAAAGTTAACAGAAGTAGGCTTCAGAAGATCCGTAATAACAAACTTCTCTGAGCTAAAGGAGGACATTCAAACCCATCGCAAGGAAGCTAAAAACCTTAAAAAAAGATTAGATGAATGGCTAACTCGAATAAACAGTGTAGAGAAGACCTTAAATGACCTGATGGAGCTGAAAATCATAGCACAAGAACTTCATGATGCATGCACAAGCTTCAATAGCTGATTCGATCAAGTGGAAGAAAGGGTATCAGTGATTGAAGATCAAATTAATGAAATAAAGTAAGAAGACAAGGTTAGAGAAAAAAGAGTAAGAAGAAATGAACAAAACCTCCAAGAAATATGGGACTATGTGAAAAGACCAAATCTACATTTGATCTGTGTCCCTTAAAGTGATGGAGAGAATGGAACCAAGTTGGAAAACACTCTTCAGGATATTATCCAGGAGAACTTCTCCAACCTAGCAAGGCAGGCCAGCATTCCAATTCAGGAAATACAAAGAATACCACAAAGATACTCCTCGAGGAGAGCCACCCCAAGACACATAATTGTCAGATTCACCAAGGTTGAAATGAAGGAAAAAGTATTAAGGGCAGCCAGAGAGAAAGGCAAGTTATCCACAAAGGGAAGCCCATCAGACTAACAGCGGATCTCTCGACAGAAACTCTACAAGCCAGAAGACAGTAGGAGCCAATATTCGACAAGCTTAAAGAAAAGAATTTTCAACCCAGAATTTCATATCCAGCCAAACTAAGCTTCATAAGTGAAGGAGAAATAAAATCCTTTACAGACAAGCAAATGCTGAGAGATGTTGTCACCACAAGGCCTGCCTTACAAGAGCTCCTGAAGGAAGCACTAAACATGGAAAGAAACAACTGGTACCAGCCACTGCAAAAACATGCCAAATTGAAAAGACCATTGATGCTATGAAGAAACTGCATCAATGAACGGGCAAAATAAACAGCAAACATCATAATGACATGATCAAATTCACACATAACAGTATTAACCTTAAATGTAAATGGGCCAAATGCCCCAATTAAAAGACACACACTGGTAAATTGGATAAAGAGTCAAGACCCATCAGTGTGCTGTATTCAGGAGACCCATCTCATGTGCAAAGATGCACATAGGCTCAAAATAAAGGGATGAAGAAAGATGTACCAAGCCAATGGAAAAAAAAAAAAACAGGGGTTGCAATCCTAGTTTCTGATAAAACAGACTTTAAACCAACAAAGATCAAAAGAGATAAAGAAGGCCATTACATAATGGTAAAGGGATCAATTCAACAAGAAGAGCTAACTACCCTAAATATATATGCACCCAATACAGGAGCACCCAAATCCATAAAGCAAGGCCTTAGAGACCTACAAAGAGACTTAGACTCCCACACAATAATTGGAGACTTTAACACCCTACTGTCAATATTAGACAGATCAACGAGACAGAAGGTTAACAAGGATATCCAGGACTTGAACTCAGCTCTGCAACAAGCAGATCTCATAGACATCTACAGAACTCTCCACCCCAAATCAACAGAATATACATTCTTCTCAGCACCACATCACACTTATCCTAAAATTGACCACATAATTTTAAGTAAAGCACTCCTCAGCAAATGTAGAACAAGAGAAATCACAACAAATTGTCTCAGACCCCAGTGCAATCAAATTATAACCCAGGATTACGAAACTAACTCCAAACCACACTACTACATGGAAATTGAACAACCTGCTCCTGAATGACTACTGGGTACGTAACAAAATGAAAGCAGAAATAAAGATGTTCTTTGAAACCAATGAGAACAAAGACACAACATACCAGAATCTCTGGGACACATTTAAAGCACTGTGTAGAGGGAAATTTATAGCACTAAATGCCCACAAGAGAAAGCAGGAAAGAGCTAAAATTGACACCCTAACATCACAATTAAAAGAACTAGAGAAGCAAGAGCAAACACATTCAAAAGTTAGCAGAAGGCAAGAAATAACTAAGATCAGAGCAGAACTGAAAGAGATAGAGAAACAAAAAACCCTTCAAAAATCAATGAATCCAGGAGGTGGTGTTTTGAAAAGATCAACAAAATGGATAGACTGCTAGCAAGACTAATAAAGAAAAAAAGAGAGAAGAATCAAATAGATGCAATAAAAAATCATAAAGGGGATATCACCACCAATCCCACAGAAATACAAACTTCCATCAGAGAATACCATAAACACCTCTATGCAAATAAACTAGAAAATCTAGAAGAAATGGATAAATTCCTGGACACATACACCCTCCCAGGACTAAACCAGGAAGACGTTGAATCTCTGAAAAGACCAATTACAGGTTCTGAAATTGAGGCAATAATTAATAGCCTACCAACAAAAAAAAGTCCAGGACCAGACAGGTTCACAGCCAAATTCTACCAGAGGTACAAAGAGGAGCTGGTACCATTCCTTCTGAAACTATTCCAATCAATAGAAAAGGAGGGAATCCTCCCTGATTAATTTTATAAGGCCAACATCATCCTGATACCAAAGGCTGGCAGAGACACAACAAAAAAAGAGAATTTTAGACCAATATCCCTGATGAACATCAATGCAAAAATCCTCAATAAAATACTGGCAAACCAAATCCAGCAGCACATCAAAAAGCTTATCTACCATGATCAAGTGGGCTTCATTCCTGGGATGCAAGGCTGGTTCGACATATGCAAATCAATAAACATAATCCATACATAAACAGAACCAATGACAAAAACCACATGATTATCTCAATAGATGCAGAAAAGGCCTTTGACAAAATTCAACAACGCTTCATGCTAAAAACTCTCAATAAACTAGGTACTGATGGAACATATCTCAAAATAATAAGAGCTATTTATGACAAACCCACAACCAACATCACACTGAATGGGTAAAAACTGGAAGCATTCCCTTTGAAAACCGGCACAAGACAAGGACGCCCTCTCTCACCACTCCTATTCAACATGGTGTTGGAACTTCTGGCCAGGGCAATCAGGCAAGAGAAAGAAATTAAGGGTATTCGGTTAGGAAATGAGGAAGTCAAATTGTTCCTGTTTGCAGATTACCTGATTGTATATTTAGAAAACCCCATCATCTCAGCTCAAAATCTCCTTAAGCTGATAAGCAACTTCGGCAAAGTCTCAGGATACAAAATCAATGTGCAAAAATCACAAGCATTCCTATACACCATTAACAGACAAACAGAGAGCCAAATCATGAGTGAACTCCCATTCACAATTGCTACAAAGAGAATAAAATACTTAGGAATCCAATTTACAAGGGATGTGAAGGACCTCTTCAAGGAGAACTACAAAGCACAGCTCAACAAAATAAAAGAGGACACAAACAAATGGAAGAACATTTCATGCTCATGGATAGGAAGAATCAATATCATGAAAATGGCCATACTGCCCAAAGTAATTTATAGATTCAATGCCATCTGCATCAAGCTACCAATGACTTTCTTCACAGAATTGGAAAAAACTACTTTAAAGTTCATATGGAACCAAAAAAGAGCCCACATTGCCAGGACAATCCTAAGCCAAAAGAACAAAGCTGGAGGCATCACGCTACCTGACTTCAAACTACAAGGCTACAGTAACCAAAACAGCATGGTACTGATACCAAAACAGACATATAGACCAATGAAACAGAAGAGAGGCCTCAGAAATAACACCAAATATCTACAACCATCTGATCTTTGACCAACCTGACAAAAACAAGAAATGGGGAAAGGGCATCCCTATTTAATAAATGGTGCTGGGAAAACTGACTAGCCATACGCAGAAAGCTGAAACTGGATCCCTTCATTACACCTTATATAAAAATTAATTCAAGATGGATTAAAGGCTTAAATGTTAGATCTAAAACCATAAAAACACTAGAAGAAAACCTAGGGAATACCATTCAGGACATAGGCATGGGCAAGGACCTCATGACTAAAACACCAAAAGCAATGGCAACAAAAGCCAAAATAGAAATATGAGATCTAATGAAACTAAAGAGCTTCTGCACAGCAAAAGAAACTACCATCAGAGTGAATAGGCAACCTACAGAATGGGAGAAAAATTTTGCAATCTACTCATCTGACAAAAGGCTAATATCCAAACACTACAAAGAACTCAAACAAATTTACAAGTGAAAAACAAACAACCCCATCAAAATTAGGCAAAGGATATGAACAGACACTTCTCAAAAGAAGACATCTATGCCGCCAACAGGCACATGAAAAAATGCTCATCATCACTGGTCATCAGAGAAATGCAAATCAAAACCACAGTGAGATACCATCTCACACCAGTTAGAATGGCGATCATTAAAAACTCAGGAAACAACAGATGCTGGAGAGGATGTAGAGAAATAGGAAAGTTTTTACACTGTTGGTGAGAGTGTAAATTAATTCAACCATTGTGGAAGACAGTGTGGTGATTCCTCAAGGATGTAGAACTAGAATTACCATTTGACCCAGCAATCCCATTACTGGGTAGAAACCCAAAGGATTATAAAGCAAGCTACCATAAAGACACATGCACACATATGTTTATTGCAGCACTATTTACAATAGCAAAGACTTGGAACCAACACAAATATCCATCAACGAATAGACTGGATTAAGAAAATGTGGCATATTTACACCATGGAATACTATGCAGCTATAAAAAAGGATGAGTTCATGTCCTTTTCAGGGCCATGGATGAAACTGGAAACTGTCATTCTCCGCAAACTATCACAAGGACAGAAAAACAAACACCACATGTTCTCACTCATAGGTGGGAATTGAACAAAGAGATCACTTGGACACATGACAGGGAACATCACACACTGGGGCCTATTGGGGGGTGGGGCACTGGGAGAGGGATAGCATTAGGAGAAACACCTAATGTAAATGATGAGTTGATTGGTGCAGCAAACCAAATGGCACATGTATACCTATGTATCAAACCTGCATGCTGTGCACATGTACCCTAGAACTTAAAGTATAATTTTAAAAATACAGAAAGAAACAGAAAGGAAAGAACAGTGATTGAAAAAAGTAAGAATAGAATGAAATGGAAATAAGAAATTTAAAGGGATCAGAAAGAAAATGATAGGTAAGGAAGATTAGCAAAAGACATAAAAGATTATTCAAAGGTGTAACTCAATATATTTTCCAGAAATAAAAGAAGACTTGAATACATTGTACTTGACTACATCTTGAAAGTCACAGAGTATCCTGGAAAAAATTGACAACCATAATCTAGTACATTTACGAGACTCCAAAGATAAAGAATATTTGGGCAGGCAGTCACCTCTTTCTTATGATGGGGAAAAATGAGATTGGCCTCAGACTTTACCATGGTATCATTTACCATTAGAAGATAGTGGAGTGATACCTTTGATACTAGTCCTCCAAAAAACAGTGTGACTCAAAAATTTTATACCCAGCAAAACTATCATTCATTATAAAAGAAATGAACCATATTTGAACTTACAACAATTCAAGACATTTTGTTATGTCTTGAAGAAACTATTAGGGGAAGAACTTTTCAGCCACCCAAGAGTTGAATGGAAAACAACAGCAAAGGCCTAGTGAAGAAGACTGAATCTATTTAAATGTAGGACTAAGACTAAAGCAAGTTGGGATTTATGATTAAAAACAGGCAAATATTACAAACCCTGAAAATGTAGATCTAATATAACTAACAGAAGGGGAAGGAAGAAGCTACTGTATTATCTTCTATAGCTAAGAAGTCAAAAGATATCATTAGAAACTGGTAAATATATTTATTTAACAGCCCAAAGGTAAATCCTAAGAATATAGTAAAACAAGTGAAATAGAGTAGAGGATGAGAGGCAAGGAAAGGAGAGAAAGAAAAGACTAAAAGAACATTAATCTGCCAGGTTTCCTCCCTATGTAGCCTGTTGTCAAGCCCATGTCATATAATAACCTCTCACCTTGCTGCTTGGTGTCCCAAACACCAAAGACATTTACCTATCCACTCATCCATTCATTCAATGAATATTTATTGAGTGCCTAATATGCACTGGGTATGCCTCAAGGCACTGAGGATAGAGCAATGAGTAACACGGGCAAGACTCTGCCTTCAAAGAGCTTACATTTAATTGGGAAGACATGTTATAAACAAATAACTGTACAACATAATGCCAAGTAGAGGTGAGTACTATGATGAACAATAAAGCAGAGTGGAACTAGAGAGTAATGGGAGAGTGGTGGTGAGAAGGTATCAGAGGACAGAATGAAAGAATGGGTGACCCTTGTGACTATCAAAGGGCAAAGCATTTCACGCACACACACGTGCGCGCACACACACACACAGCCTCAAAGATAGCAATGGCTCTCAGCTAGCCTCCAGAGCTTCCCACGGCCCCATGCTTAAAAATAGCATCCCCTCTAGCTCTTCCCACAGCATTTCTGTTCAAGCACCTGGGGCAGGTTGATCCCATCAGCCCTTTTCCTCTGGCCTCCACCTTTGAGCACTGGACATAGCTGGAATTTGGGCTGAAAATCAGCAAAAGTCAAGCACATAAGGCAAACAGAGTCAGGTTGCTAAGGAAAACTCAGGCACCTTTCACCAAATTGGTTCCAGACTATAATTGGTTCTAAACAAAGGGAAAACAAAACCCTGCGGTCTGCTGGAGCTATTTGAAGCCTGAGAATTGGAGACACTGATTCAAAGGAAATAGTGAGCTGTTACTGAACTTCTGTTAGCTCAGTTGGCTGGCAGAGTAGAGGGAAGAAGTTCAAACCCCATGCAGAAAGCTTTCTTGTCTCTTCTCTGAGGGCACTCACTTCAGCACCATTCCCTTGGCACCTACTAGCACCCAGCAGCCTGGCTGAGGCCTCAGAGGGTGTAGGTGAAGGAAGCAGGAAAGAAAGGAATAAACAGCTATGGAGAGGCCGCCCTGTGCCTGGCACTGTTTCTGGTACCTTACATGTGCTTTCCTGCTGAACTTTTACGAATCCCAGGTGTAGGTAACAACCACATGCAGATAAGAAATGAAACGTCAGAAAGTGAATACGTCAAAAATGTACAGGCCTCTCAGCCAACTGCCTATAATCAAATGTCCATTAAAAAGTAGGTGCCAGTGCAAAGCCCACTTACCTTTGCATTCTATGAAACACAGCCAGGAGAGGAGCTGAGCAGAAAGCTCAATGTTGGTGGCCATCTGCTTTGCATCAATTCTATGCGGATCAGCAGTGGAGGCCCTAGCAGGTAGTTACAACCTAGGGACCTATAAGCTCCATGCAGACATCAGTCAGGTAGTTTTGATTCCAGCACTTTCATGCAAATCTCAGCCCTAGAAGCTGCCACGTCAGGTCTTCCTTGACCTGCCAGAGCCTGGGTGATAAGCAAAGTATATTGGAACAGACAAAGGGCAAGGGAAACCCTGATGGTTCCACATGGCACAGACACTGGCAGCAAGCTGACATTCCACCATCAATCTTTCTGCCTGGGCTGCCTTTTTGCATTTCCAAGCTGTCTGACTCAGACCAGCCACTTCCACCCAAAAGATTTTGAAGGGCCTGTAGGAGATTATACCAGGGGATGCTAGAAGGTGTAGGAGATGTAAAATTTTAAAAAGCAAGGAAGGGGGAGAGAAGTGACACCCCTTTGGGCCTATAAGAGAAGAGAGAAAATAATTCCAAGATTCCTTTATATTCTGAGCAGAAGGCAGACACAAAATGATAATAAATGCCAATCATCTAGGCCTGCTGAAAAGCTCTTAAAAAAAAGGATCAGTGCTTCATTAAAAACACACTTGCTCGCAGTTCAACTGAGGAACAAAGATGATGAGAAGCAAAGTGGAATGTTTTTGAAAAGTGAAAATAATAAAAAAGGGCTGATGAGAAGCCCTCAAACCCAAGACAACCAAATGAAAATTCAAACAGCTTCCATTAATAAAGTAAGCACCAGGCTAGGCACGGTGGCTCATGCCTGTAATCCCAGCACTTTGGGAGGCTGAGGCAGGCGGATCACAAGGTCAGGAGTTCAAGACCAGCCTGACCACAACACGGTGAAACCCTGTCTCTACTAAAAATACAAAAATTAGCCGGGCATGGTGGCGCACGCCTGTACTCCCAGCTATTCAGGAGGCTGAGGCTGAGGCCGGAGAATCCCTTGAACCTTGAGGCGGAGGTTGCAGTGAGCCGAGATAGCACCATTGTACTCCAGCCTGGGCGACAGAGCAAGACTCTGTCTCAAACAAAACAAAACAAAACAAAACAAACAAAAAAAACAAACAAAAAAAAACATGAAGGAAAAGAAAAAGAAAAGAAGGCACCAGAGTCAAATTCTCTGTTGGGGAGGAAGGCGATTTGCAGAAACCTTGCCGTGTGGCAATGGCAGCTCTGGCTTCAGTTTCTGCCCACCTGCTATTACCCAGAACTCAATAGCTTATTTTGACTATTCTCCAATGCTCAGCTCAAGAGGGTTTAACACCATGCAAGGTGGTATTTGAAAAACTGCAGTTTGCAAACAGCCTGCGGGGGGTTGCGGAGAGCTGACTGAAAGACACAAAATTATTTATTGCTGAAATCTGCATCACCCCATTGTCCTCCCATTTTACTCAGAAAGGTATCAAAAAGATGTCTGGGGCTGCAGTGTCTGGACAGAAGGGGAGAAAAACCAGTTTCAGATTCCTTGGGTGAGATTTTGCCGCATGATTAAAGAAAGGCATGATTCTTACAGTATACTTAGAAGTGAGTTGGTGGCAGTCAGCATAAAATGGAAGAGACATTGCAGTTTTCTGACCCAATAAAATATGAAATAAAGTATCCTGATGTTATTGCACATTTTCATCTGGTGGGTCTCTGCATTAGTAAACATCCCCTAGAAGGATAAATGTCAAGAGAAAGATGTGACACAGAAACAAGGGAACATGGAAACTCACTGCATCATTGCAGGCAGCACCCAGCATCAGCTGTTAAGAAAGCCAGCCCGACGTGTGTTTGACAAATCCCAGGGGTCAGCACCCAGTAACCTGACGACTGACCTCTTCTTATCCGTGAAACACATTTCCATGGACAGGAGACCTCTTTGCCTCTGCATGTGCCTAAGTGAAAACTCAAACTCCCAAACAAAACGTTAGAGAAAGCCTTTTGTGTTTTGTTTTCTAGCCATCAATTACTTCCTGCTTGGCTAGCAAGTGAGAACCAAAACTATCCACACCCCACACAGCTTACTGTCTACATACATGACTTTACTATTTCATTGTCATCACTAGCACCATCTTAGTACACCAGGAGAGTCTTGTCCAGGCAGATAATTTGACTGTTCATTATAGGAACTTCTCAAAGGACCCATAGAACTCTCATAAAAAGAATTCATCAAGAGAAGTTTATTCCCTAAAATTCTTTAAGTGTTCTGCCTCAAAAACCCTTACCTTGCTATTTCCACCAATTCTAAACTGTTCTGTGATGATCCTTACCCATTCTAATCAAGTCCTCCCCATTGAAAGATCTAGATCTGCTTTAAATCAAACTTCCAGTTAACAAATCCCAACCATGCTTTCCCTGTTCCAAGACACCACCAAAGCTGTCAAGGTGGTTTTCTTCCTTACTGCAGCAAACAATAAATTCAGTTTTCTTGTATCAACTGGTTGTGTGCTGGTGATATTTGGAGAGTCAGAATTTGACAAAAGGAATCAAAAGGTCAATAGCTTTATCAAAAAGCCAAGCCATACACTTTAACTCTGATATTCTAAAGTTTTAAAAAATGAATTATTCTCTAATTGCTTCAGTTGCTAAACTTAATGGATTCTTTTCTAATTGCTCCAATTTTGCAAAAAAATATTTTTGGAACACCTGTAATGTTCTTAGTTAAGGCTCCAAAAGAGGTCTCCTGTCCTTAAGCAGTTTTCAGTCTGAACAGGCACACAAGACACATGTTCAGTTAATTGTTATAATACTGTTACAATACAAATTTGAGAGATTTGTGGACCTGGACCATGGTGAGCCTAGCAGCTGAAGATATCTCTAAGCAAGAGGGTGAGAAGCAAGCTTCAGCAAAAATGTCAGTTAAGAATGAAGGAAAATACATGAAGAATGAAGGAAAATACATGAAGCATTCAGAAAATTGTAACGAAATGTCAGCAACAAAGCACCCCTGATAATATTAGCCAGCTCCTCTTATACATTCCACTCAGATTTGGTTTCTATTCCTGAGAAGGCTCTTAACTCCTTGGAATTGTACAAACTTACCTAATAACTCCTAGGCTCTGGAGACAGACTTTGTCTTTAAATTATCCATATATGAACAGAATACTGGGCCCAGGATTTAGGAGGCGTTAGTAAATATTTAATGAATGACAGAAGAGATAAGACAGGGATGAAGACCAAGGCACAGAGACCAGGCTGGCGGTTACTGCAACAGGCCCACTACTCAGATTCTGCTAATGAGCAATTTACAACCGAAGGTGCAAAATTCAGCTGCTCTCTTGACCAGGTGGGGCATTGCTTTGCCCGTTTCATGCATTCACCTTGTCTGCCCAACACTATTACATGCCCCTTGGGACCTGGCTGGGTCATCTGGATCTTTACATATGGGGCATATATTCAGGCCCTAACCATGTTGCTTCACTTTTCTGTGCCATTGCACACTTGTCTCTGCATACTAGAAAAACATCTGCCTGTCCACCTCACCTTCATCCCTGTCGCCACAATCTACCCTATCTCCATCCTACCCTCATTGCAGCCCCATCCCTGCTCTCTACTCCACTCCATTCCATTTCTGCTCCCATCTCATCTCCATTACTGCCCCTGCTCCACCTCTATCTCTCCCACACTCCTTCGCTGCCCCTATCCCACCTTCATTTCCAGTTCCTCATTCCTACTGCCCTGTAAATTTAGCCTTGCCAGCATCTCCTCCAGGAAGCTTTCCAGGACCCAGGCAGAGGCACAAAATTCTTTCTCTAAGAGGAATTCTAGCATCACCAGGCTGTCAATTCCACAATGCTAGGAGTTTTACCCTCTTCGTTCTCTCCTGTATGTCCAGCACCTAGCACAATGCCTGGTGCACAACAGAAACTCAATAAACGCTTACTGAATAAATGAATGCTTCCAAGGCACTTGGCCCTAACACTGTTTTAACACTTTTTGCTCTGAATTGCAACATCTGGTTTATGTGTGTGTCTGTCTTTCTCATTACACCAGAAGAAAATGGAAGGTGGAGACCATTTCTTCACGGCTTTGTGTCTCTGAGGCCCAGCACATGCCTGGCACATAGTGGGTGATCACTATTAATGGGTGAATAAAAGGGTGAGTGCAGTACGCTATTGCCATGCTGGGCACTCAGTATAGAGTCTCAATAAAAATGTAGATTGCTCTGGTCTAGAGATCTCTATGCCAATTAAGAGAATTTTTAAAACGTAATTTGAAAATCTGCTTTAATCTACTAACTAGCTCTTTCTCTATTATTTCAAGACTTGCCCACATGCTTCTCTGAAGAGTCACATCTTTGCACTTCACCCCCTTCCTCAAAACACACCCCCGCTTCTGGCTTGCCATTTCTCCTGCGAGCTCTCCTGTGCTGACCTCTGTGACTGATGAAATGCCCATGATAGTGGGCTATGCCAGACAAGCCCCTGTCTCCTTCTGAGCCTGCTGGTGACCACTGACCTTCGCCTCTTATTCATACAGGGGCCTGCCCTTACCGGTACTTGGTGCAAATACCAGCAGTGTCTACTGTTTACCCTAATGTGTTTCTAGAAGGCAGATCATCATTTCCCCATAGGGTCAGCATTGTATTGGAGAGTTACATTTCAAGGTTGTTCTCTGGGAACAAATTAGTGAAAAATAAATCACAGGTATGGCAAACAATTTGTCACAGAAGCAAAGACACAACAATAAATCTCTGTATATATTTTTAAAGCCTTATAAAGCAATGAAAGAAAAGACCTAGAAAACAGGCATAAATGTCCTATATACATCAATTACATGGGAGTGCCATATATCAAGGTTAAGTCTATTACATTTTAAAATTTGGCCTAAAATAAATATGAACTCTAATATGTGTGTTAATTAAACTTTTGATTAACAAATTATCTTGCTTGCATCATGGAAATAAGTCAGTAGGGGTTTTAAAGAGTGATAAGACTAATAAAAACTCAAAGCTATCTAGGGATATGAATCAGTTTCTTCTTTTGTTCTCAAATTTCCATGTTACAAAAAAAGGCATGTAAAATCATGTCACCATATTATATAGACTCCAAAATGGGAATTATAAGGACTATGGGAACATAGAAAAATATACAATGTAACATTTAAAACAAAAAATCCGAATAACATGTGGATGCTGATTGGAACAATGCAGTAGTGTATGTGTATGAGTAAGTTAACATGTCACAATAAAAACAGGTGTGTTAGGATGATGAGTCATGAATGATTTTTAAATGATTATTCTACAATTTTTAAAAAACTATCACATTGACATCCAATTTAAATAAAGGGAATGGATGGGCAGTAGGGGAGCTGAAGCCATTTGATAAACCTAAGATCTGTACACAAGTTATCTGTACACAAGTTAACTGGTACCTTTTGGGATATGTCGCCCACTCAAAAGTTTCTTTTCTTTAATAAGGACTGACTCAATATTTGTCCACTGCATCCTCTCTGATGTTTTCAGCTTTTTCTAACCTTGAAGGGCCACTGCTACTCTGAACTAAAAGTACAGCAAAGCCAAAGGAAATGGAAGATAGCCATTCTTTCCTTCACAGCATTTATGGCTGATAGATCTGGACACTTTGTCAATGGTGAGCTTTGAAACAATTACCTGGCCATTAGCATCAACTTTTTAAATGAAGCGGCCAAACACTGCCAGACTCCAGCAGATGCATGAGCTCAGAAGCCTAATTAAATCACAGTGTTAGAATAAAATCTCATAGCCGGTGTGGTAGCTCACGCCTGTAATCTCAACACTGTGGGAGGCTGAGGCAAGAAGACTGCTTGAGGTCAGGAGTTCAAGATCAGCCTACACAACACAGTGAGAACCCCATCTCTACAAAAAATAAAAGTCAACTGAGTATGGTGGCACGTGCCTGTATTCCCAGCTACTTGGGAGACTGAGGTGGGAAGATGGCTTGAGCCCAGGAGTTGAGGCGACTATGAGCTATGATTGCACCACTGCACAGCCTAAGGTGACAAGAGTGAGACCCTGTCTTTAAAAAAAAAATTCGCATAATGCCATAGACTAGTAATTTATAGAATTCAACTATTTGCTAGTGAGACTAGGTAACAGTTCAATAGTTCGGGTAATTCTGACTTGGAGTCAGTATGAGAATACAAATGGAAGCCCACATAAATATTTTAGAGTTACAAACCAAGCTAATGAATTGTTCAATAAAGTGTTCTATCCTCCTTCCCTGACAAATACAGCTTCATAACGACAATTTTTTTGAGAGAGGGTCTCACTCTGTTGCCTAGGCTGGAGTGCAGTGGGGCAATCACGGCTCACTGCAACCTCCACCTCCCAGGCTCAAGTGATCCTCCCACCTCAGCCTCCCAAGTAGCTAGGACTACAGGTGCATGCCACCACCAAACCTAGATAGGTTTTGTATTTTTGTGATAGAGACGGGGTTTCCCTATGTTGCCCAGGTTGGTCTCGAACACCTGGGCTCAAGAGATTCACCCTCCTTGGTCTCTCAGAGTGCTGGGATTACAGGCTTGAGCCACTGTGCCTGGCTGACAAAATTTTAAAAATACGTTTAAAGTTAGGGTTTTATATGACTGAAATTCACAAAATACAAAAGATCAGCAAATTGACTTATCATCATACATATCTGGGTGTTCTGTTAATTCAGATATTCCTCAATTTACCGTGGGCTTACATCCCGATAAATCCATCATACATTGAAAATAACATAAGTTGAAAATGCATTTAATACACCTAACCCACATCATAGCTCAGGCTAGCTTACCTTAAATGTGCTCAGAACGCTTATATTAGCCTACGGTTGGGCAAAATCATCTAACACGAAGCCTATTTTCTAGGAAAGTGTTGAATACCTCATGTAATTTACTGAATACTGAACTGAAAGTGAAAAAAAGAATGGTTGTATGGGTACTCACAGAGTGCTTTCTCCCGAATGTGTATTGCTTTTATGTCATCCTAATGTCAAAATATCATAAGTCACTCCATCATAAGTCAGGTACCATCTGTACTTTAGTAATATTGGATGAGTTATGCAATAAAAGCATAAATAATTCATAAGTTATTATATATTTGTTTCACAAAATTAACTTTCCTTGCTTTCATTTCAGCAAAATTGCTAATGTTATTCAAATCAATATTTTTAATATTATGTTTATTCTAAAATAAAATGTGATTGTATTCAATGTATAAAATTTGAACATTTTTAATAAAAAATTCAAATTACATTAAATTTTAAAATGTAAATGAAAATTAAAAGATAAAATATTAACTATACTGAATACATTCCCACTATTTATATCAGAGATATTTAAATAAAGCTAATTTTTATTCATTTTAATGTAAATTAAATCTTATTAACTATTTAAAAAATAAGAGTATTCCTAATTATAGCAGTCCATGCCTCTCTAGTTGCCAAAGAATCAATATTGCCTAAATATGCAGAGTGAAGAGCAATATAAATTTTTTAATATTGAAAAAATGTTTCTCAGTCACCACGTGCAAGTGTTGGGAATCTGTGACTATCTCCAAAACCACAAAATGTAAGAAAAAAAAGAAGCAAGGAAATGGGCACTTAGTACTGCTGTGAAACCACACTTCATTATACATGAATCTATTGCATCGGTGATATGTGAGAGGAAGAATCCGACAAGGTAATTAATTTGTTTTCTCTTTTTACCTAAGCAGTTTTGCTGCTTAAATCTTCTCTGAAGTCCAAAGCTGTGTCTGACTCTGCCTTTTGCAGGGGCACGAGCCAAAAGCCTTCCTGGCAATCAGACAGGCCCACCTTCTGTTTCAAGGACACAGGACCAGAGATGTAGGAAAGCATTTCCCTGGGGCCGGAGCAGTGTTAATGGCGGTCAGGGAGTAGACATTTAGAGCATCTGTGTGCTCTTTACAGGAAAGGAGGCCCCCTCCACCCCCAAGCCCAGCCATAAGGACTCAACTGCAGAATCCCATGCCTCTAAGGCAGGGAGCAAATTTGAGATGAGACCTGGGAATCTACAGTTGTCTACATGGGTTTGTTGCAACGACCTCATGCTTCTAAGGGAGTGATCAGTCACCACTCTGAGTGAAATGTTTGTTTCAAGATTTGTGTTTTTCTATTTCTTGGACCCAACTACCTCTCCTGCTTTCCAACTGAACAATCACATTCCTTTTTCTAAGACGAAAGGAAAAAGTGGTTGGGTGGGACTCACTGAGACAGGGTAAAATTGGGTCTCCAATGTAGTCCCTTGCTAAGTGATTTTCAAGGACAATTGAGACTCTACAGGCTTTTTGCCTTGACACTGACTTTAGAACCTGAAGTCCCAAAGCAAAGAATGAAGAAAAAAACTGCACTATCAAGGAGAAACACCCTGGGAACACACACCATAGGAACAGGAGCAAAATCATCTCCAGAAGCAGGTGAAATTCATGGGTGTGAATGCAAGCACAGGGCAAGATCTTCTCTCTGCCTGAAGAGAGGCTTAAGGTATTTTGTGACTTTCAGTCATATAAAACCCCAAGCCTGAGTCTTAGATCATCAAGACACAGAAAGTTTCCCCTCAGAGGTTACTGACAATCCCCCATCAGTTCTAGTCATATCTAAACTTAAATTAGTTTAAACTATTGCTTTCCTCCTAGCACCTAGCATAACAGCTAAATGGAAGAAATGGAAGCTTCGGTGTGATAGAGAAGGGGAAGAAAAAGAAAAAGAAGTCAGGTGTATTAATCACTCCATTCATTAGGGCCCTGCCTGGGGCCCTTTCATTGCAACTTCCCACACACAGCGCCAAGCCCAGCACTTCATTGTGCTTGTTTGTTAAGTATAGATGACTCCCTGACTTGAAGGGGATTCAAAGTTTTATCTTCTTGGTATTTTCAGTTCTTTCCATGGTAGGCATTCAATAAACATTTGCTACCTGCAACAACAACAACAAAAAAGCATATATGCATGAAAAGAAAGTCTGTACTGGAAAATGAA
This sequence comes from Pongo pygmaeus, assembly GCF_028885625.2. Taxonomy (NCBI): domain Eukaryota; kingdom Metazoa; phylum Chordata; class Mammalia; order Primates; family Hominidae; genus Pongo; species Pongo pygmaeus. The sequence continues at coordinate 31,716,081 of NC_072384.2, read as the reverse complement.
TCCAGATTCTTAACCAAGAGTTTGAAAGCTCACTTTTGAAATGCAGCGTATCTATAAACAGGAAACTGTCCGCCCTGACCATGATCCCTCCCAGGGCTCTGCATCCCACTTGTTTGTATATGCATCTCATTTCCTGTTCTGGGAGCACACAGGGGTGGAAGATGTTACCCTCACTTTGGGCCCAGAACAGAGGCTGGCATATAACAGGCATGTAACTATACTTATTTGTGAAAAAAATCAAGGAATAAAGAAAATAAACAGTCACTTGAGGGAGGCTTCTTATGAGCATGGCTATGGATCAGCCTGCTTGAGTTTTTAATTTAAACAAAAATTTCTCTTGGCTGAGACCTTTACCCACATAGACAAACAGCAGAGAAGAGCGTGTCCTTCAGGCAGACAAACGTAAGTAGGCTGGAGGGAATGTGAGGCAGGACTGCTCTGAGCACCCCCACCACACACACCGATTGTGGAAAGTCACGCCCTGCAAGGGCACATGTGCCTCTCATATCCTTCCTGGGGCTGGTTGCAACTGAGCCACTTTAGCCTCTTTTGATTTTTTTTTGATGACAATTTTGCCATTATTATTATTTTTTTAAATCTCAGTGACTGAAAAAGTTTCAAATTAGGACATTCTGTAAAGTACTTTGGCTGAGCACGCCATGAGTTCCTTCCTTCCACACTGACCCTGATGTCAGTGGTTGTTAAGCTTTGTTAACGAGTGGATCTCTTTCCATTTCCACCCTCTCATTAATCCAAGCACCAGGTTAGTATTTACTTGCCCACTTCTGGAATTCAGACTAATGTCAAAGCCATTTCCAATTGTTCTTCCTCTTTCCTGCATCAATCTATCACCCAGCTTACACCTCCTTCCCCTAAAAAGCTGCCCCTGCATCTCAGTTCACACCCCTAGGAAGGAGCAAAAAGAGAACTGGGATTGGAACCCAGCAGTCCAGCTCCAGGGTTCGTGTTCTCATGTCACCACCCCTTTGCCCTAGTCTAACCAAGAACCACAATTCAGGTTATTGTGAGGGCAGGCAAGAGATGGTTTTCAAACCTTTCTGCCACAGTAGAACTCGCTGCAATTAACCACTGCTGGAAAACGGCCACTGGCCCTTTGTTCAACATTTCTATCAGTGGGGGCACTAGCAAGAAAAGGACTCTGTCCTTTGGAAATGGCTAGGGTCCGTGACCTACCATCAGCACAGGGGGACTCTGTAATATTTCTCTAGAAGTAGGGCTGAACTTCAGGGAGTCACCTACAATCCACAAACCTTTGTTAGGAGGGTTCTGTGGTCACAAGATACAAAGTAGGATGAGGATAAGTAGGTGTCATGTTTCGATGGAACCCACAAGCTGTAACAATGCACCTTGGACTCCAATCCCTTTGTAGACAAATATGGGAGGCAGCCTGGAGCAGCCCCATAAGAAGTGGGCATGCTGTGAGGAACTGGAGACAGCACAAGCCGTCCAGTGGTGTTCAAATTCTTTAAAAAACAAGCAGCAAACACTGAGCCAGACAAACAAAACGTATCCTGGCCACCACTAGCTCCTAGGCTGCCTTGTGAAATCTGGTTGGTGACTCAGGTTAATGGATAAAGACTTTGTATTCCCTAAGATTTTTAAAAATCACTTCTCTCTTCAGAGCCAGCTAAACCTGTGTTGAAATGGAACCACTTCAGCAATAAGCCCCCACAGAATCATCTGAAGCAAATTAAAGTGTTTCTCTCAAAACGATCCTTTTTCTGGAAGGCATTCAATCAGGGTACTCCTTCAACTCTCTGTTTTCTTTCTGAGTGGTAGCTTTTTGCTATATGGAAAATATAAGAACAATCTCAGACCTAACCAAAGGCATCTAATTTTCCTGTGACAAAAGTCCCACCACTGTCAAGTGGAGCCACGTCTCAGCAGCCTTTCAACAGGATAATCTGTCCTCCTTCACAGCCATTTACCAAGCGCCTCTTGGCATATTGCCTCAGTGATGTTTGAAAGGTTATTTCTACCCATGGTACCTTTATTTTGAGCTGCACATTAGCCTGTCATCAAGACACTGTTACCACAAAAAAAATAAAATAAAGAAGTAGTTGCTCACCCTTTGGTTTTCTCTTGATTTTTACAATAAACAATGGGCTTGACACTATTGTGATTTTCCGAGTTTAACTGCTGATTTAAATCAATTTTCACATCTAATGCTTGTTACAAATGGCCAGGTGGAGCATGAAGAGAAATCGTGTCTGTGATTTGGCCTCCCAAGCTATTTATGTTGGAGAAACAGAAAGCTGCATCCTGAGGGAATACTCTTATGAATGTTATTATGAATAGCATCAGGGCTCCAGCCTAGCATTTTGGCATTTGCCACTAATCACTTATGTGCCACATGTCATCAGAATTAAACATACACATGCTCGCTGCTACATATTAATATGCTGCCATGGCAGAGCAGGGGAATTCCGACAGCCATGGGACCCAGGAAATGAGTAATGGAGGCCTACTTCCCCCTTCTCTCCAGGGCTTGGGCCCTGTGTACCCTCAGGCTATGACAGAAGGGCCTGGAGAATGACTAAAGGATGACGCCGAACTAAGCAAGACCTTCAACTTGAAACAAGGATTGTATACTTTGAGACTTAAGGCACCAGTTGGTAAATTTTTTTCTTTAAAGGGCCAAATAGTAAATATTTTAGGTTGTATGGGACCACATAGTACTGTCGCATTTTTTTTTTTCTACAACACTCAAAAAAATGTTAAAAAAAAAAAAAAAAAAAAAAAAAAAGAGCTTGCTGACATTACAGGTATCATGAGCTACATAGAAACAGGGCTTGCCCATATGAAATTTGCTAACCCCTGACCTAAGGGAATCAAGTGATTGTCTGCCAGTGACCTCAAGCCAGCAGGGCACGTCAAACTTGGGAAAGCAGTGTACTGATTGACTTGAGCCTGCAGTCCCAGCTACTTGGGAAGCTAAGACAGGATCACTTGAACCCAGGAGTTCAAGGCCAGCCTGGGCAACATAGCAAGATCCTGTCTCTAAAAACAACAACAACAAAACCCCAACAACTTATGAAAGCACTCAGGATCCTCCTATTGAAGTCAGAGCTATGACTTAATTATATATAAGCATGGTTTCTACATGAATGGTTGGACCTTGCATATCTGTTTGCATCTCTAAGTGACCCATGATCCATCCAGTCAGGAACTGAAAACACCTGCTTCAGATTAAATGCTGCCTCCTCCAGGAAGGCTTCCAAGATTACTGCAACACTCCATCCCTTCCCTGAAACCCAATGTTTATGGTTGTTGCCAGACTCTTGGCAATACTGTTATGACAACATGACCTCTAATACTAACCTCTTAGTTACACTTCATGGTTCACCAAACAGTTTCACTAGCCAGGATAATATCACTCAGGCTACAGGTGCAGCCCCAGAGTTAGGCTCTCAGAGGTCAAGTATGTTGCCCAAGGTCACATTACTAGGAGGAGCCATCTAGCTCCAAAATCTATGCTCCCTACATACAGCACTGGGGGGCCTGCCCCTAATTCTCCCTTGACATGTCAGCCTTCCTTCCCTGGTGTCTTGCAATTTCCTTGCAGTCAAGGAACATGTCTTATGCCTCTCTGTAGCCTCCTAGTCAGAGCTGGATACCTACGAGGCCCAGTACATGTCTATTCAGTAAATACCTGGGGTTAACTCAGAGCTGAAGCCCATGGAGGCTGGCTGAGAAGACCCCCAAAGACTATTACAATGCAAAGCAGAAGAGGAGAGTGGGGCAGCCTCTGCCTCCCAACCCACAGGCCCAGACATGACATGGAACAGCTGCCTCAGGAGGTAGCACCGTGGGAGCAGAGCCAGGGCCTACACTTGACACATTCTGGTCTCCACGACCCTCCCCAGCCAATGACACACACTCTCTGCATGTCTCTTCTCAAATGCTTCCCCCGGAGCATCTACAAAGGAGTATAGTGTAGTGCTAAGGCTTTCAAAATGTATGTCAGACTTACTCATGATCATAAACTCAATTTACTGGCTTCAGATTGGCATTTTCATTAATGAAATGAATAGAAGAGAAAAGATCAAAATGCACTTCACATTCAAAGACAAGGATGGGTGAATATCGTTCAGTGAAACTTCTGTTTTCTCTTCCTGTGCAGGTGTGTGCACGTGTGCATGTGTGTGTATTGTCTTGCAATATCAAAGTTTAAGCAACTCTAACACAGTGGTTAATACTGCAAGCTCTGTAGCCAACCTGCCTGGGTCAAATACACCTCAGGTTCTTAATTGCTATGTTACCTTAGGCAAGTTCCTTAAACTCTCTGTGTTTCAATTTGCTTATCTCTAAAACAGGATAATTAACTGCACCTGCCTCATAGGTCCTTGGGATAATTAAATGAATGAGTATACAAAAAGCTCCTAGAACACCTGGCACATAGCAAGTAAATTTTTTAAAACATTAGTTAATATGATTAATACAACAATCCACATAACCATGCTGCAGGATGAGGAGACACGCTGCTGTTATCTGATTTGATTGATGGAAACTGAGGCAGAGAGAGATGGACCAAGCAGAAGCACCAAGACAGCACCAGCTCCTTCTGTCCCCACAAGGCGGCAAGCACTATGCCACATCACTGAAATTCCTTCGAGCCGGGTGGGGGGGCGGGGGGGCTTTTACTAAGCTGAATATAATCACAAATACTACCTGCCTCCAATATTTCCCATCTCTGTGATGAGGATGGATGATACATTGTAAAGTGCTGACAGCGCCTCACAGACAAGTGCGATATAAATTCCAAATGTCATTTTAATGTTCTCATTATTATTATTAAAATTGGCAAAATGCAGAGAACATGACTCCAGCAGCCTCGAGTTTTAATGGGCCTCAAAAACGTGAATTCTGGGGACAATTGGTTACCATGGTGCCTACATCTCAGATGGACTAGCATGACCTAAGTAATGTCTAAACAATCAACTGTTTACTTCACAGTGAAAGTCATCTTTCCCTCCCCAGAGCAGAGTTTTTTGTGTTTTTGGAAATAAAGCTGAGCTTGATGACACTCTTCCAAAAATTCATTTTGATATATCGATTGCCTCGGCCAATAATGCCTTGGCCTTACAGGTGCGTGAAGAAAGCATCAACGTGGTAATTTGTCAAAAGCTCCCGCCTAGAATGGGCTGCCAGGGCCTGGAGCTGCTCTTGCTCTTCCAGTAACTTCTCACAGGATAAAGGTCAAAGGCAAACAATTTCAAAAGCATAGGGACTCGGGGGGCCTCAGGGCCTAAAACTCTCTGGAATGAGCACACAGCTGGGGCCACCTGAGAGTCTTTCAGAGGCTCCTTATAGCCATCAGGAATTGCCTTTCCTGGGCTGACACTTTCGCTTTCTGAAAACGAACTTAAAACATTTTTCTATTGTATCAGGCGTGAACATATAATGGAATGAAAAGCGAATGTCCATGCATCTTTACAATGTAAAGGAATCTTCACACTCTTTCTATTCCTTGGAGTGCTTAAGTCTGGAACCCATATCCCCTTCATGTCTTATGTCTACGGGAACTTTTGAGACAAACTCCTCAAGTTTACCCACTTCAAGCTTTACACGAGAAAATATGTGGAGATTTGCTCAAAATGATACAAGTTTGTGGCCCGGCAATGACCAGAACCAAGTTCTCTTGAGTCCTCAACCAAAATTCTTTCTGTAATATCACAAAGTCACTATAGGCAACTACAGTTGACCCTTGAACAGTGCAGGCATTCAGGGTCTAACACACCTTCCCTGCACAGTCAAAAATCTGTATGTAACCTTTGACTCCCCAAAGACTTAACTAATTACCTACTGTTGACTGGAAGCCTTACCAATAACAAACAGTTGATTAACACATATTTGTATGTTATATGTGTTGTATACATACCATAAAGTGAGCTAGAGAAAGTTAAGACAATCATAGGGAAGAGAAAGTATATTTCTGTTTACTAAGTGAAAGTGGATCATCATAAAGGTCTTAATCCTCATCATCTTCATGTTGAATAGGCTAAGGAGAACGATGAAGGAGGGGTTGGTTTTGCTGTCTCGGGGTGGCAGAGGCAGAAGGGGTGAAGGAGGTGTGTGCAGAGCAGAAAAGGCAGGCACACTTGGAACAACTTTACAGAAATACACCATAATTTGTCTTTTTTGCCTTTGTATTTCTCTAAAGATGTTTCCATATGGTACCAGCCCTTCTTTCACCGTTTGCTTTACTTTCAGTGTCTGTATCATAGAATGATCCATGTAGTAAAAGCAGCCAAAAAGAGTCTCAAATAATTAGAAGCTTTGGCCAGATTGTCTAATATTGTCCATTTGTTTCTGGCACCGCTTCTTTTATGTCGTCTTCCTCGTCATCTGGTGTTGATTTGGAAGCACTCATCTCCATCAAGTCATCTTCTGTTATTTCCTCTGGTGTGGTGTCTTAGCTCTTGTATGTCTCTAAGACCCACATCTTGAAACCCTTCACCCCCACCTTATTTTTTGCCATATCCACAATCTCTTTTATAATTTTCTGAATCAGCTCTATTGTAAATCCTGTGAAGTCATGCACATCTGGACAGTTTTCTCCACCAGGAATTTATTGTTTTGGGCTTGGTGGCTTTCATGACTTTTTCTGTAACGATGATGGCATCTTCAATAGTGTTATCCTTCCAGACTTGGGGTTTTCTTCCATAATGCTGACAATCCTTTCCATAGAGTACCATGTGTAATGAAACTTAAAGGTCTTTATGACCCCAATCTAGAGGCTGAATTAGAGATATTCTGTTTGGGGGCAAGTAGACCACTTCAACACCTTCAGTGTTGACCTCATGGGGTTCTGAGTGGCCAAGGGCACTATCCAATATTAAAAGAATTTTAAAAGGCAGTTCCTACTGGTAAGGTACTTCCTGACTTCAAGGACAAAGCATCAATATAACCAATCCAGAAAAAGTGTTCTTATTGTCCAGGCCTTCTTGCTGTACAACCAAAAGACTTAGCAACTGGTGTTTATCTTTTCCCTTCAAGACTCAGGAGTTAGCAGCTTTATAAATAAAGGAGGTCCTGATTATAAACCCAACAGCATTTGAACAAAACAGTAGAGTTCTTGCCTTAAATCTTGATGCTCACTTCTCTTTCTTACTAATAAATGTCCTTCATAGCATTTTTTTTCAGAATAGGGTACTCTCATCTGCACTAAATACCTCTCCAGGCAGATATCCTTTCACCTCAATGATTTTCTTAAGGGTGTACAGGAACTCATCTGCTGCCTCTTGATCATCAGAAGCTGCTTCTCGTGTTATCTTGTCATTTCTTAAGCCAAATGTCTTTATAAAATTATTAAACCATCCTTTGCTGACATTAAAGTCTCCAGCTTTAGGCCCTTCACCTTCATTTTGCTTTAAGTTGTCATATAATGACTGCTTTTTCTTGAATCGTATTAGAGTCTATAGCAATCGCTATTTCTAATAGCAATCCTGCACTAACATAAAAGCTGCATTTCCAATACAATATGAAAAACTATTTTGCAAAAAGTGTGAGGTTGTCATGCCTGCTGGCATAGCTGTAGTAACAGCAGGCATGACAACCTCACACTTTTTGCAAAATACTTCTTGCAAGTGACGGCTTCATGCATTTCCTTTTTTTTTTTTTTTTTTTAATGGTCCTTACACTGGAGTCATTTATCTTGAAATGGAGGGCTACTGCAGTTGCAGACTTCAATGTACAGTACATGTCAAAATTCAGCTTTTTCTTGTGATATCATGACTTTACTTCTTGGGAGCACTTCCAGCACCACTAGTGGCACTGAGTATGAGTCCCATGATGTTAGTCAAGGTTTATGGTATTTGCACTAAACATGATGAAACTTATGTGAGAAGCCCACGAGATCACTTTTTTACTGCAGTATTTTACTGGAGAGACAAACTGCTCACGCTGAGATGATTAGCGTCACACAGAGTTGCAAGTGGACACTAGGAACACTTAAGCTTACCTACATAGCAACAGGAGGTAGCTACAAAAAATTATTGTAGCTAATTTTTATGCAGTTATGATTTAATACTACATGTTTACATTTGTTTATATTTCTCTCAACTGCAAATGGCACCATGTACAATCTGTATTTGTGTGTATGTAAGTTTTGATAAATTTTAAGGTTTTATAAAAGATTTGTGTATATTTTATGATAGTAAATAATAAAATAGACAAGAATCTACACATATTTTATGCATTCATGACATATCTTTTTCTTAACTTTTTTTTCTACTTCTAAGCTTTACCATTTGTTTGTTCAAATTGTCACAAATCTCCAAAAAGTACTATAATACATTTATTGGGAAAAAATCATGTATAAGAAGACCCAAGTAGATCAAATCCATGTTGTTCAAGGGTCAAATGTAGTTTTCAATGACGACCTACCATATGCTAGGCACTGCACAGGAGGTCTGCATATACTTCTCACTGCATGCTCAAATCAACCTTAGGCCAGTTTATGTCTAATGCAGAGATGATAAAACTGAGGTCCTGAGTAATTTGCCAAGTCACACACACTAGTAGGTGATGGAAAGGAGATTGGGACATATACCTATGCACAGCACAGTGTCTCTCTGTAGGTGGGAAGACTATGCTCACGTACCACATTAAATTTTTGTACTTTCTGGTATCCCTTTGCTCCCTGCAGTAGGCTGAAAAATATCCTCCAAGAATATCAGGTCCTAATCTCTGGATACAGTAAATGTCACTTTATAAGAAAAAGAATCTTGGCAGATGTGATTAAGCGAAGGATCTTGAGGTAGAGAGATTATCCTACATTACCAGAGTAAGCCCTAGATTTCATCAGATGCATTCTCAGAAGAGGGAGGCAGAGGGAGATTTGACACACACAGAGGATGCTATGGTCTGAATTTTTGTGTCCTTCAAATTTGTATGTTGGAAACCTAGTCACCAATGTGATGGTATTAGGTGTGGCCTTTGGGAAGTGATTGCATCATGATAGTACAGCCCTCATGGGGTTTGTGTCCTTATAAATGAGGTCCCAGAGAGCGGCCTTTCCCCTTCCACCATGTGAGGACACAGCAAGAAGTCAGCAGTCTGCAACCTGAAAGCAGGCCATCACCAGACACCAAATCTGCTAATACCTTGATCTTGGACTTCCCAGCCTCTAGAACCCTGAGAAAATAATGTCTGTTGCTTACAAACCACCCAGTTCATGGTATTTCGATATAGCAGCCCAAATGGAGCAAGATAAACAAGATGACTTGAAGACAGAGCAGGGAGAAATTTGAAGACGTTGGCCTTGGAGACTGGGGTAACACAACCACAAGCCAAGGAACACCAGCAGTCACCAGCAACTGGAAGGGTGAAGGAGCGAATTCTCTCCTAAAGCCTAAGCTCTAAGGTCCTGCTGACACCTTGATTTTGGCCCAGAGAAACTTATTTTGGACTTCTGGCCTCCAGAACTGTGAGAAAATAAATGTCTACTGTTTTAAGCCATCAAGTAATTTGTTACAGCAGCCACAGGAAACTAATATACTCCCCATTTGCTATCATTCCCACCACTTAAGATACTGTAGTCACATACTTAGGCCCTGCCCACTAAATGTGAAGTCCACACATACCACACTCCCTCCACATATTCTTAATGCACACAGCTCACTGCCAAGTTCCACAGGGAAGGCTCACCTGGCGTATGGTGACTCTCATTCAAAAAAAATCACCAAGAAAAGTGAAGACTCTGAGAAGCTGCCTTGGAGAGCAGCCTCCTGGCCTCTCAACTTGCAGGGAGAGAAAACAGTAACTGCCCTAGAGACAGAATGTGACTGACATCAAAATCAAGATCAATCAGCATTCCAGTGTGAAACTAAAACATTTTATGAACAAAACCTTTAATAAATTTTACTAGTTTTTCTTTCTTAAATAACTTTTTAGATTTCCAGAAGGCAATGAATGCAACTCATATGTTTCCTATTTTCCATGGTCAATATCCTTGACATCAAAGGTAGGATCTTACATCTGAAACAAGGAGTCCTGGCTTAAGGCCAATATCATATTAAGACATAACTAGAAAATGCCCAATTCTAGAAATAGGTGTTGCATCTGATGCTGAAGCACAGCCAGAGATCTTTGTTTTCCAGGCCAAGGTTCAAATACAACCTGATTTCATGGTAATGAGAAGACACAACCTGATACTTGGTCAGTGAGTGACCTAGGTGAGTGAGTGAGTCAGCTTACAAGGCAGGAGACATGCCCCGGGGATTTGGCACTAACCAGCTTCTGGAAGCAGCATTTCAGAAGCAGGAGGCTCTGCTCCTGACCCCTCCTCCCCACCCCTCTAAACTGCTCATGCACTAAGGTGACCAGATCCCTGGGAAATATCACCCAGGACTCAGCCAGGGGGAAGGGGAAGTGCGGGGATATAACAGAGAATAGAGTCTGGGGAAAGTCTGCATGGAACAAAGAAGGAACTCAACAATGTCAGAGCATGTCACTAAGCTTACTAAAGTCCCCGCAGGGGGTGTCTGTTGTTTCTGCTCCCTGGCTCTGTAACCCACTCTCCTAGGTAGAACATGGGTCTCCTTTGGGGACCACGCCTCTCACTGCATGCAGTCTTGATGGCACCGTCCATCACCTGCCCTCATCTCAGCCTCACAGGGGCTGGATGAGCAGCCCTAGCCAGTCCAACAAGGTTCTCATCCCTGGATGGAGTAGCAACAAAGATGGGATGATGCCTGAAGCTGATACCTTCTTGATGGTGGAGCCCAAGCTGGTGGTCCATGAATTTCTACTCCCTAGGTCCCTGATCAATCTGGTTCTTTAGACTTTCCTTTGACTCAGTGAGCTACCTCCCATACTTCCAATAAATTCCTTCCTACTTGTTAAATAAGAAGAATCCGGTTTGGTGGCCTCTAGTCAAAGAACCTTGGCACAGTTACTAAAGTCAAGGTCTCCCCAGCCACCCCCAGCCTGCCTTTCCAGCTCCTCCTTCTCCCACTCTCAACCCTGGCTACACATTGGAGTCACCTGCGGCTTAAATAATGCCAATGTCCAGGGCTCCACCCACAAAGGTTTCGATATAAATAGACTGGAATAGGGCATTGTTAATAGTTCCACAGGTGATTGTAATGTTTAGCAGGGTTGATAACTACCACCCCTTCACAGCAAAACCTAACCACAAACCATCATCAGAACCCATGATCGCTTCCACACCTGTGCCCCTCACACTGTCTCTCTCTGCCAGCAACACACATCTTGGCCACATCAGTCTTTTTGCACTCCTTCCTGCCACTCCTCTTCTCAAAAGCTTTCCATGGCTCCCATGGCCTCCAATACATAGTCTGAATCCATCAGCCTAGCTATCAACTTCCTCTATATTTAACTCAGTCTACTTTTCAGTCTAAATTCATCACTGCTACCTTCTAGATTTCCCTACTCCAGCTCCAGTCCAATCATTCTATTACCTACTTTCTGGACATGCAGAGTTCTTAGGACAAACAGCAGAGCCCATTCCAGTTTCATCCAGAAATGAGGCTATTGGTTATTTCACATAATCCCTAGGAGGGCCAGAGAATCACATAAGGTTATCCCACCAGAATGGACCAATATAGAGGTGCTGCAAACATCTGGCTTAGGATGCTGTCCTTAGCTTTTCTGTCTTTGCTCTCTCTAAAGGCTCCTTTATACTCTTTTAACTCTATTTGTCACACACTGGCTTTAACCCCAAAGAGAGTCCATGTGGCTACTGCTCTTTCCCATCCTTCTCTTCCAAATGAGACTCTCATGCCAGTGCACGTGACTGGCGCAGCCCAGGCCACATGCTGCACTCTGGCTGCAAGGGTTGCTGGGAAAGCAAGTTTCTGACCACTATCTTGAGGAAGCAGGACTCAAAAAGATGGAAATTTCCCAAACATTAAAAGCAGCCAAAAGCTGCTGGGTAGCCTAAAAGCAAGATAAACATCCGCCAGACTTGGCATCATAATTTCTTGCCTCCCTGACACTGACCATCCAAAACAAGTTCCCCCACTGGAGAGTATTCTCTTTTGAGAGACTACAGAGCGTTTTCTTTTGAGAGACTCACCCTCTGCTCGGGGAAAGAACGTGGACTGCAAAACATGCCAGATCCCGGCTCCAATCTCAATGTTTGATGACCTCAGGCAGTTCTGCAAAGTGAGGATAACGATACCCTCATGCTAATGATACTATGAGGATTGAAGATAAAATATAAAGGCTGGCCCTTTGGCTGGCTGGCCCTAGTGCTCTGGTCAGCCCTGGCAGCAGAATCATAGAGCAGAATGGGCAATAGGAAGAACTTTGAACAACGGACCCAATGCCTCATTTTCTGGGCATCTCATAAGCCCCTTGAATTTTGACACAACATGAGAAAGGGGAAACCCCAACCCCCAATGTTACTAAGGTTAACATTTTCACCACCTTCCAAATGAGAGCTTGGAGCCAGATTTAAGTTTCTTTTTAGAAATAATGCAACTTTTTTATGTCTAAGTGTCATGGAGCAAATTCCCACCTGTTACAACTACACAACAAGTGATTGACAGTTCTTATCACAACTAGTGAGTTTAGTTCTTCCCAATTCACCCTTTTTTAGTATTGACATTAAAGAATCCCCAAGTGTTGTAGATCAGTGTTTCTCATACCCTGATGTTAGGACACAAGTATTACAGGGATCTGCTTACGATGCAGATTACAATTCAACTGGTAGGGGTGTGGCCCAATACTCTGCCTTTTATAATTTCCCAGGTGATGCTGATGCTGCGGGTCCCTGGACCATACTGTGAATATTGAGACTGTAACAACATCTCTGGAGTGAAGCCCAGTTAGCCAGTCTATTAAAAGTTCTGGCAGAACGTTTACTAGAACTAGCTTACTTCATAAACAGCCACAACCCAGACCCTGCATCAAGTGGTACTTTTAGGTTTCTACAAGGCTCTGCCCTTATACTTTGATGTTCCAATGAGACAAGTATTAAGCTCCTTGAAAGGAGGAACCAGCATTTTGATCTCTATGGTACAAATGATATTAAACACAACTTAAGTTTAATAAATACTTGATGAATGAACAAACAAATGAAATGTGAAGATCTGCTGGAATAATGAGAGAAGTGTAAAGCCAGTCCAGGCAGGCTTCTTGGAGGAAGTCAGCTTGTGAGAGATTCAACAACGAGGAAAACCCGAGGTCTAAGAAGGAGCTGGTTCCTACAGAAGTTTTTTTCATCTTCTCTAGAGGATATCTACAGCAAGCTTCAATCACCAAGGTGACTCATTTGTCACCCCATCAAGGGTAAACTTGAACTTGAAAAACAGTGAAAACCCATCAGCTGTCTTTTAAATATATATATATATATATTTAACGATAAATTTTATATATATATATATATATATATATATATATATATATATATATATATGAAGTACAGCTTAAAAGCCAAGTATGGTAGTGCACACCTGTAGTCCTAGCTACTAAGAGGCTAAGGCAGAAAGATTGCTTGAGACCAGGAGTTCAAGGCCACAGGGCACTATGATCATGCCTGTGAATAGCCACTATACTCCAGCCTAGGCAACATAGTGAGACTCCTTCCCATCCTTCTCTTCCAAATGTGACTGAAAAAACAAAAAGATGTAGCTGTCATTTCAATGTGATATTTAATCTTTCAGAATGGCAGCATATAGAAAGTAGACCCAAAAATATGCCAGAAATTTTATTTCTGCTGAGTATATGTCTCCAAAGAATTATATGTATAAGATATAATGTTATATTACATACTCATACAATATATAACATATATAATATATAAAACCAAATAGAATAGAATATATAAAGTCAGGCCAGGCGCTGTGGCTCATGCCTGTAATCCCAGCACTTTGGGAGGTGGGTGGATCATGAGGTCAGGAGATCGAGACATCCTGGCTAACATGGTGAAACACCATCTCTACTAAAAATAAAAAAAAAAAATCAGCCAGGGACGGTGGCAGGCGCCTGTAGTCTCAGCCACTCAGGGGCTGAGGCAGGAGTATGGCATGAACCCGGGAGGCAGAGCTTGCAGTGAGCTGAGATCGCGCCACTGCACTCCAGCCTGGGCGACGGAACAAGACTCCATCTCAAAAAAAAAAAAAAAATTATATATATATGTATATATATATTCAAATTACTTCATCTCTGGCTCAAGCACCCTGTGTAAAGTGTTTTATTTCTAAAGCAGAGTTGATCTTTTTCCTCTTCACTAAAGAAAGAGAGTGGCTTCTCTCTGCAAGTTTAATGAACGTCATCACTCCCAGCTGGGCCTGCCCCCATTTCTGCATGCCGTTAGTTTCATGGACAGTTAGACACTGAACAAGTACAATGGCAACTTTGATGCTGCAGCCTTGCCTCCCGATCTGTCTGTTAGATACCAGTAACACCACTGCTCTCCAACTACCCAGCCACCTTTGAGGTGTGCAAAGCAGTGGCCTGAGTGTTAAACACTCTGCTTGCCGGAATGGCTCTTACACTCAGTAAATACAAACAAGACTTTTTGTTAAGTTTCTAAATCGGCAAAGGCTCTAAAATCAGAAAATGATAAAGTCTGTTAGCCCAAGACATTTCTGTTATTCAGACTTGCTTCAGCACCAGAGTTGGCTTCCTCCCTGACACACTTTTTCCATTTGAAGCCAAATGATGAGGGGTACAGGCATCTCCCTTCTGGTGAGGAGGACTCTGGAAAACAGCAGAGCTGCCCAGGCATCAGCTTATTCACCAAACCTTTATGTAGCATCTAGTAAGTGCCAGGCTATGATGAAATAGAGCTACCAAAAGGATGATAATTATATTCAATACCATTTTCCTTTTTGACTATCAAGGCATCAGCATTCTAAAAATCCAGCCAGTGGGACTCAAACCCACAATTTTGTAATTCTCCAAACAAGAGTCTAAAAATCCAGTGAACATTCCATGGTGCCCTGGATCTTGGTAAACTTCCAGATCGCTGAGCACTGAGCAGGTGATCAACAAGTGGTTGGTGGATCTGTGAATGGCTGGGCCAAAGGCAATTCTTGGAAGGTGAGACTTTTCAAAGAGAAGCTTCTGGAGATTGAACCTGTCTTGGAAGTTATAACTAAGGTAGGACATGTGTTTACCTGGGAGCTCCTTTCAGTAGAGTTCAGTGAATCCATTAGTTTTCTATTGGTACATAGTGAATTATCAAAAATTTAGTGGCTTAAAATAACACCTATTTATTAGCACACAATTCTGTAGATCAGAGATCCAGGCAAGGTATGCCTGGGTTCTCAACATGTAGGCCAGGCTGAGTTCTTTTCCAGAAGTTCTGGGGGGAAATTTTACCTCTAAGCTTATTCAGGGCCCATTTTCTTGCTGGTGCTCAGCTCCTAGAACCTACCTATATTCTCTGCCAGCTCCCTCCATCTCCAAAGCCAGCAACAGAGAATTTCTCCCTGGTCAAATGCCTCTCATGCTTTGACTGTCTTAGTTCTCCTGCCTCTGACCTCTAGACCCAGATTTAAAGGCTCATGTGACTTGGTTAAATCCACACAGAAAATCTCCCTATTTTAAGGTCAACACATTTGGGAACTTAATTACTTCCCTTCCTTGCAACACTAGATTAGTGTTTGATTGAATAACTGGGAGAAGATACGTATACCTTGGGGACCAGGCATTTTGGAGGCCATTTCAGAATTCTGCCTAGCACAGGGAAAGAAGGAAAGGAAGGTAGAGCCAAGAGAGCTTCCTGAGGATCATAGTGAGGGTGCTTTTCCTCCATTTCAGGAGCAGCAGCCACTGTCAGAGAACTTCAATCAATCAATCTCTCAAGCAGTGCATGGCTACTGTGCCACCAACCCAGTAAGGAAAGTTGAAGATGTATAAGAGTGCAGTGTCCCTGATCTTAGAGAGTTCCAATATAGTCGAGAGACATCATCTGTGCCCCCTTCTAAGAAATATCTAAGATGGCTCACCATGCATAGGAAGATCAGTATAGGCGGTCGTAGTCCAGAAGGCTTCATGGAAGAAGTGGGAGGCATTGAGATATATCATATGCAGAATGCTAATGTAAGTGGTAGGAAGATTTTTCATGGGAGATATGAGTTGGTCGTAGCTGGAGATTGTCGTTGAAGAACGAATAGACCATTGAGCAATAGAGATGACAGGTGAGAGCTACTGTGACCTAGTTTAGCTCCCTAGGGCCACCTCCTAACCAGGGCCTGAGCAACGTGGGGGCAGTTTGGGCCTCCGAGCTTGGAAAGTGGGAGTTGCTGAATGGAAGCAGTCACTGTCCGGCCATGGAGGACAGTGGCAGCAGCAATACTGGAGAAACCAAGGGCCAGAGGTCTGCCTAATGGAAAGGAGAACTCACCAGTGTCAGCTGCTCTACCTGAACTCTATTCCAGTGAAGGGTTGTCTGTTTTTTTATTCTATAAACACAGCCAGGCCTGTACTTTGACCCAAATTGCAATGCAACAAATGCTATCACTCTAGGGGCAGCACTAGAAATTCAACTGTGCTATTTAACTTCTTAAAACCCTGCAATGGCTTCCAAGGATAAATTCCAAACCCCTTAGCTATGGTTTCATCTGGAACTGGCTGATCCAGTCCACTAGGCCGGGCTCATGATACATTAAAGGAAGAGATATGAAGTTAGGCAATCCTTTTTCATCCTCCACAAAATCTGGCTTTTAAGATAATTGCCCAGCTAAAGAGGTCAAGAATTCCATCCTCTGGACCCAGGATGGATCCACAATACCTTTGTCCCAGGCAGTAGCTGCTTATTCCTTCCCTGGGGTGATAAGTGTGGCTCACTCTTGAGAGAGATGGCTGCAAGTGGATGCAATTTAAGGTGGAGATATAAACACATTGGTTTAATATTTTCAAAATGTCACCCTCACTTTATCTTCATTACCTTGAGGACCCCTTGTTAACAAGTGGTGAAAGAGCCTGCTAAGAAATAATGTTTAGAGTTGTATCATTGCATTTAACATCTTGTTCAATAGAGTTTAACAAGGACCATTCACCACCCTAGTCACTTTCATTTCATGGTTACTTCTGGCAGGTATACATGGTTAAAGGTAACATTCAGGGTCTGATTAGCACAGAGTGTTCATTTGCTCAGGGGCAAGCAAATCTTAAGTGTTTTGCATGTTGGCTTGACTTCAGAGGCCTCAGAGGAATCATAACCCTTTCAAAGAGAGCATCTTTGGTTCAGATGAACCAGAACACTTTTGAGGAATGATCAACTTCTATACGAATGCATGCCCAAGGGAAAACAGAACATCGCTTCTCAATTCCAAGCTGAGGCTCATTCATTCATTTGTTCAGTCAACAAATATTCATTGATTACCTGCTATGTCTAGACACTATGCTGGAATGAGGTACAGTGTTGAGGGAAATTAGGGCATGCGCCTGTCCACAAGGAATTAGAAGGAAGACAGACATCAATCGAGTAATTGCACAATTAAATGTAAAATGACAACTGTAAGTCTTGTTTTGTGGGAGATTTAATAAGTCAGGGAGGATGGGCCAGCTTCCCTGGGAAGATCTGAGAGAGGAGAAAGATATTAACCTGGGGAAGGGGATGGAAGTGGGGAGCAGGTAGAGAGTAGAGTAAGATAGAAAAGCATGCCAGGCAGAGGAAACAACCCATACACACTCAGCATGGGGGAAGAGAGCCAGTCATGGTCATTTGAAGAACTTGAAGGGGAGCCAGTGGAATAAGGCAGTTAAGAGGTGTTATAAACTGAACTGTGTCCCCTGCAGATTCACATGTTGAAGGCCTAAGCCCCGGTGTGATTGTATTTGGAGATTGGGCCTTTGGAAGGTAATTCGGGTAAAATAAAGTTGTAAGAGTGGGGCCCTAATCTGATAAGACCAGCATCCTTATAAGAAGAAGAAGAGACACCAGGAGAACACATGCGCAGAGAAGGCCACGTCAGGACACAGTGAGAAGAAAGCTATTCATCTGCAAAAATGTGCAGCAGAAAGGATGACCAATCTTGTCTCCAGTGCTCAGTAAATAGCCAAGAGTAGAGGTGGAGAGTCCGTTGAGTGGTCCCAGGGCTGCAGCCTGACAGGGGATGTGTGCAGAGGGAAAAGAGATAGGCAACCCAAGGAGAAAGCCCTCAGAAGAAACCAACCCTGCTGCACCTTGATCTCAGACTCCTAGCTTCCAGAACTGTGGGAAGATAAATGTCTATGGTTCAAGGCATCCAGTCTGTGGCATATTGTTACCCTGGCCAGAGTGGATTAATACAAGCAGAGAATGGCACTTGATAGAGTTGGAGAAGCAGCTGATATGAGGGGCTTATGTCAAGAGTTTTGGTCTGTGGTTGACATAAGAGCCATGGGAAACCACTGACTGGCTTCACTTTGCTGGGGTCAGAGATGGGGGTGTCAACAAGATCCCAGTGGCTGCAGTGTGAACAGCCCAGACACAGACAAGAATAGATGGAGATTTTTCCAGTGATGATACCTTAGTCAAGGACCCTCAGTCAGAGAGCAGGCTTGCTGGAAACAAAGTAGAAAGAGTAGCATGGGAGGCAGAGCTCTTTGAAAGTGCTTGCAAAGGAAGGTGTCCACCAGAGGGCAGGGCCCAGGTGAGGCTGAATACCATTCATTCACAAGAATGTGCAGCACAAAGGATGACCAGTCTTGTCTCCAGTGCTCAGTAAATAGCCAAGAGTAGAGGTGGAGAGTCAGTTGAGTGGTCCCAGGGCTGCAGCCTGGCAGGGGACATGTGCAGAGGGAAAATGGATAGGAGTCGACAGTGTCCTCCAAATGGTGGACCAGTGGACCTTGCCTTGTACAGCCAGAGGGGCTCCTTGACTCCCAATTCAATATTCTTCCACTGCGCTATCTCAACTCGTAAATGGCTTTTATTCTGAGTGGTTTTAGCACTAATAAGCCAAATGCTTTGTGCAACTGAGGCCTCTCTTTCTTATTACACTTCAGCAGCCCCCAGGAGGCTGACAGATGAACAGGCTTGCTAATGAATGGGGACTGGGATTCCAATCTCCCCTTCCTCGGAAACTATGCATCTCTCCAACACAGAAATGAAATCTTTGAGACAGCCTGATTATAAAAATAACGCAGCATTATTATATTTGTCTGCCAGGCTGATCATAGGACACTTGCAATTTATGACAGCTATCACAAATAGGAAAATAAACATAAAATACCGTTTATTATAGCCACATATACATCAATAAAGGGAAAAGGGAATGGAGGTGATAATCTGAATATTTGAGGCAAAACTTCTTTCTGAAATATTGAAACATTGGAGTCAAAATAATATCTTACATTAAAAAAGTCACTAATTTAATGTTGATGGTATTTCCCTCAAAGACTGTGTTGACATATCCTTTTATATCAAATAAAAAGCCTTTGCTAAGAAAACTAATGATGAAAACATGATTGTAAGATAAGCATTTAACCTAGTGAAGAAAACAACTACTAAAAATTCTTATGGGCACTTTCAAAGCATTTCAAGGCATTCACTTCTGTGTAATACCAAATATACAGTAGAGTATAGGGACTGGTTTTTAAACTAATTATATTTTTGGTTATGGCCTGCACACAGGGTACGGAATTTCATGAAGTCAATGAAAAGGAAGCTGAAGAAACAGATGATTCAAATGCTGAGCCACTGACAAGTAAAGGTTTGCTTGAATTAGACCAGATAATTATGAAAGAATGGGGAAAACTGACAAGGATAATGCAAGGATAGGTGCTTCCATGAGGGTGATTTAAACAGCAAAGAATGAAGAGAGGCCCTTTTTGTAATCTTACTAAGAAAATAAAACACAAAGGTTATCAGATAGTTTTGTCAGAAAAATTGTGCCCTCAAACCACATTGGATTCGTTCTGAATAATCATTACAAGAATATATAGTTGTAACTATAACTTATATTTGTAACATACAAATAAATTTCTTTTCATAATTTTCACTTTCAAGTCCCAATGAGATCTCATTTCACATGTTTTCAACCCCACTTTAAGGGAACCAACTTTATGAGTTCTTTTCAGGTAGTGATTGTCCTCAGGTAAAGAGGACCCACTGTCAATATCTCATTCCCCTCTACCCTCTCTTCTCTCTCTTATTCTTCCCTGACCCTGCTTGGTTTGACCTAATTCTGTGGTCTAAAAACCCAGAGGATGTGATTCTGAGCTCCTTCTCTTTGCTTCTCCCTGAACCATGCCACAAATATCTAAATGTATATCAACCTTATTTTTAGAGTAGTTCATTACAGCAGCAAATCTTAACCTTTGTTGCATCCAAATACACATGATGAACAATGTCTGTATTCAACATGAGCAACCCAAGTTGATGTGTAATCCCTGCCACTAGATGCAACTCCTTCCCTTTCCTTCTGACTCAGGAGAGCAAATCAGAATGCAAAAGAGTGTAATTATTCTAGAGTTATGAATCTTCTATGATGTTTTATTTAATAACCTCATGATTGTCTGCAAAAATCTTTTTTCATAACTATAGTTGAAAGCCAATCACTGCCCTCTAGTTCTCTAGGAGGTAGTTGTAACTGAGTCCCAATCACTTGAAAGTTATTATACAAATTAAAACTATGTTTTTCTAAAATTACTTTGTCATTCCACTTTGAGTGGTTGACACTTGATAGCAAGCCATGTGTGCAATAGACACACACAAGTGTCCACAGACCTGGATGCTATCTGCATTGAGAACAACTCCAAAGGAGACTTCAGAAAGAGAAGATGGGAGGTCTGGGGAAAGACGTGCTTGAAAGGAAGTCTCATTTTACACATCCTCATCATTGAAGGGACAGGACAGATAATCAAATTATCAGTTCCTTTTCTCCAGAAGAGGCAGAAATCCAGACCAGCAACCTCTGTTCTGACATCGGACAAATATTACCATGCCACACTGGCTGTAACCTTGAAACAGAAACCAAGTCTAGTACTGATTTGTCACTGGGCTGACAAGAGGCAAGACAAGACACTCCTGTTTCCAGGAATGTGCACTTTTGCATCATTATTGTGTTCTCCTGTAAATTGCTTGAGAGCTAGTAGGTATCCCAGCCTCTCTTTCTCTCCCAGAGTTCCCAATGTGTTTTCCTTATTCACCAGCCCAGCACATCGACTAGACTGAGGTACAATAGTGAAAGATGAAGAAAGGAAAATTAATATTTTTTACATGGGCTTCCTCATCTTGGGTAGATTTATGAATTTTGTTTCTGTCGTGCGGAAGTTAGCATTTTTAAGAACGAGTGGGGAACAGTCTTGTTTTCTTTATGGCCTCAAGAGCTCCAAGAACTACTTGTGATATGTCGCCATTTACATTTCACATTAAATTTAAAATATGTTTGAAATGAGCAAATATTTATTTTAATTTGATCCATCTGTGAAATGAAATACTAAAAAGACAACTAAATTACTAAATTCAGTGATTTGTAAACAATTTATATGTTCATTTGTTCTGGGTTAAAAATGCCCCAAAGCACAAGTTTTATGAAACTCACAAAGTAAATTGCATTGTATTAATCTGATGAATGCAGGCCATGATTTCTTCCTCTTCACTCCATTAATTTATTTCCTAACTTGAGTTAATTAGTGAGGTTCCTATTTTTAAAAGCTCTTTGAAATTCATTGGGAGAGGAGGACATTTGCGAGAACTGCTTTGAAAACCTACCGCAGAGAAAATGGGCTAAATACAAACAGTAAATTCCCCCAGGACATTATCGCACATTGAGCACCTGATTGCCATTCAACAATCTTTATGCTGAGAACACAGTGGGTGATTAATATACAGTTGGTATAGGAAAGAAGGAAAGAGCTAGAAGGAAAGAATGAGAGCAGAACAAGAACAAACTCATTCCAGACAATTACTAATGGGATCTGATGATCTCCAAGGTCCTATCCATCTCTAAATAAAAGTCTGTGGCATTCTGATTTTATGCTGCAAATGGAGACTGGCTTTAACTTGGAACACCCACTGCGGGGAGAACAGACATCTACTCAGAGAAATACAGGAAACACAGAGACTGGTCAAACAGAGAGTAATGATAAATCAATGATTTTCCCTTTGGTCAAAGGCGGCCTTAATTCCTAAGTTAGACTGGGAGGTAGTTGAAGACCACTTGCTAATGCTTGTCTACCCCCTAATTCTTATCCACTCATGCCAGTCTCCCAGTCTCCTCCAATCAAAAAAAAAAAAAAAAAAAAAAAGGAAATTAACTCACACTAAAGTATAAATTACAGCTTACAGTTTAAGATATGCCTAAGGGAATATTTATGGAGGAAGGGAGACTAGTATTTCAACAAACATTCAAGCTTTAAGCAAATACAATGTCAATTCCTCTCTGTAATATTTGAGTAGTAGCACCCAGTGGGTGATAGACGAGTTGGGTACCCTTCCCAAGTCCCAAGATAATGTTACCTACTCCAAGTTCCAGAAAAGCTGGCCCTAAGAGGCAGCAACACCGCCAGGCTTACCTGTGCTTGTCAAAGTCCTGCCTTGTTTCATTTTCCTTTCACCACACGCCTGTGAGAGTCATAGAGAGACATGCATTTCTCTGCCCCGAAAAGCACAGTGGGACTCTTGGAGCTGCACTGAGGTGATTCTGAACTAGGTCTTCTCTAAGTCTCAAATTCCTACTCTAGAAGATGGAAATATTGGTCACCTGGCACAGCCCCTAATGCAGAGTAGCATCCAAATATTCTCATTTTGCACAGACACAGAGTAAAGTCAAGTCAGCTGGTCACCTGCCACAGTGCCTGCCACAGCTCTCAAAGCCCAGTTCCCTGGGGGCACAAGGCAGGGGCATCATCCACTTTATCCATGGCTGCCTCTGAGTACTTTGCAATTCATTAGGGCAATTATTTCAAATCAAATAAAGAGGGTTTAAAATTAGACCCTAAACTTTTAACAATTAATGACACACTTTAAGCCAGGGGCTGGTCTGAGGCAAGACCCAGGTCTTTCCATCATTCTCCAGGTGCCTTCCAACTCTCTCTCATGTCTACCTCCTGTCCCTGGAAACTGCTGCCCAGTTGCCCACACCAAAACAAACAGCACCATGATTTATTCCTTTTCCTGATGCCACAGGGGAGAGGGAAGAAGGGAAATGTTTGTTGTATCTATTCCTTCTTGACTCATACTCACACAGCCACAATACATCCTTTTCATTGTTTCTGCTAAAAAACATATTTTGGAACCCTTTGCTCACACACATTTCATGGGTCTCCATTAAAGCCTTGTCTCCCAGCCACTAGGCCCCTCTTCTGAAGGCTCTGGGGTCAACAGACTTGTGGGCTCTTTTTAAATAGACAAGGCCTCAACTTTAAATACTTGTGTCACAACAAAAGTTTAGAAAACAAGCATAAGAATTGGGTCTGTGAGGTGATTATTCAAATCCTAGGAATCCATGAAGCCAGATTTTCTGGATCAGATAAACAGGCCGTCCTGCCAGGTTGCTCTGGTCTGGTAAGGAACAGACACACAGTGGCAGAAACCCAAGCCCTGGGGGGTGCTGAGAGCTCCCATGTCTTAAGATTGGGTAGAAGAGGCTCCAAGGAATAAAACAGCAGCCCGAGTGTGTGTGTCGCGCACACCCTGCTTTCTCCAAAGGAGGAGAAAAATGAGAACAAAATCTAACTGCACAAGAAAGGCTTCCCCGGGTAAAAGAGCTAGATAAGACGGTTCCCTTTATCTCTGCAGAACTTGGTCTTTTGCAAAGGACTTTCACCTGTCCTGCATTACCTAATTTGTCCATCATATTCTCTAGTACTATTGTCCCCATTTTACCAAAGATTTTTTTTGTGACTTCCCAAAGGTCACAGCAGTGATGTTCTGGAATACACCCAGACCTTCTGAGTTCTGGTCTTGTGCCCTTTTCACCATAACCTACCATGAATCCCGGAAACACAGAGAAAAAACATCCAGAGACCCAGAGCAATGCCCTCATTCTGCTACAAGCCTCTTCCACCTCAGTGAACTTAAGCGTGCAATTCTAGGGCAAGACGTCCCCTGGAGAGGGCCACAGGCAGTGGCACGGGTCGTGGGGGAAGGTTGGGAAGCTGCTCACGCGTTGCCCCCAACCTGGGACTCACTCAGGAAGATGATGGTCTGCCTCCTGGCGGTCCTGCTCTCTTCGCTCTCTGACTTCCTCAGCTGCGGCGGCCGCGCGCCTCCGGCCAGCGTGCCCTCGGCCAGCGTGCCCTTCTGGCTTTTCATGAGCACCTGCATCATGTTCCAGCACATGAAGGCTACGGAGAGCAAGACCACGAGGTAGACCACGAAGGCGCCAAAGATGCTGGACTGGAACACAGCCCAGCGGCTGGAGAGGTTGGTACAGATGGACATATTGGAGGTCTCGGGCTGCTCGTGGTGGCGGGTGCTGGAGCGGTTGCAAATGAGACCCCGGTGGCTGGGCACGTTCACCAGGGGGTACTCAGTACCCATGGCAAACAGCAAGGGCAGTGCCACCAGGGCGGAGGTGACCCAGACGAAGCCAATCAGCAGCTTCACCTGGCAAGGTCCCGACACAGCCTTGTACCTGAAGGGGTGACAGATGGCGATGTAGCGCTCAAAGCTGAGGGTCAGCACATGCAGCAACGTAGCGTAGCTGCAGGCCTCGAAGAGGAAAGTGTGCAGCTTGCAGGACATGGTGTAGCTAGACGTGGTCAGGGGGTTCCAGATGATGCTGTAGAACTCCATGGGCATGCCAATAAGAAACACCAAGATGTCCGAGCAAGCCAAACTCACCATGTGGTCCGTCACCTCCTTCTGCAAGTATCCTTTCTTCTGCAGCACCTGGGTGACCCGAATGGTGACGCTGTTCCCCAGAAGGCCCATCACGAAGATGATCAGGTACACCAGAATAAGGGTGATTTTCATCCAGGTGGCCACCTCAAACTCGGGGACATGACTGTGATCAATGATTTGGGAGCAGTCACTGCCCGGGCGGTTGGGTGAAGCCATGAGAAAGAGCACCAGGCTACCAGGTCCAAAGACTTTCTCAACTTCCCTTTCTCCTCCCAGCAGAGCCCAAAATTCTTGGCTGCAAACTCACCTGCGAGGGCGCACGATTTTATCTCACTCGAGTTCTCCTCGCGAAGGTGACTTAGTATTTCAGGTGCTTTCATAGAAACTTCCTGGAGCAGCCCAACCTAGGAGAGGCCCAGGAGGCGCCTGGGTGTTGGGGTTTGGGAGTGTATGTGGCGGGGGCGAGGCGAGGAGAGGGCGGAGGAAGAACGTTCTAAACTCCTGGCTGGCTGGGAGTGAGACCCACAGCACCTGGCGCTCCGCCTCTGCCCCTCTTCGCCCAGGGCGCATTCCGCCTCGCAGCCCTCCTCTTCCTTTCCAGCTGCCGGCACTTGAGGGCCCCGGTCCACCCTCCGGAGCACCCTCTCCCGAGCTGCGGGAGGCGGGGTGGTCAGCGATTAATCATTAACCACAGCGGATTGTGCTCAGCGGCCCGGCTGCAGACCCAGCCCAGCGACGGGGTTTGACTCAGTACATAGGCACGGTCTCTGAAATCAGATCTTGGCTCCCGAGCTACCAGCGACCCACCCCCGCCCCACTCTCCGTCACCCAGGCGGCAGCCGCAGAGCCAGCTGCGGCGCTCCAACCCGACGAGCGTCCCAAGGAGGTGCAGCCCCGGAGAAGCTGGCGACCCTCCCGAGCTGGGAGAAAGACAAACTTCCCCTCTCCCGCCCTGCCCCCACGTCCACCGCTGCCTTGGGGGCCACCTTCAAAGGCGAGGTCACGGCCCGTTTGGGGGTGGCTTGACTGGGGCGTCCCAGAGGAGCCAGCAAGCGCTGGCCTCCTCGGTGGGGTGTTTGCCAAGGACAGCTGGGCTCTGCGCTGCTTGCAGCTGCTGCTCCAGGAAGTCGGCTCCAAGCAGGCTTGCAGGATCCACCATAGAATCCCTGCCTTTCCACAGAGCCTCCCGGTGTTCTGCGCAGGGCCCTGCCTCGCTTTCCCACGGAGGACGCGAAGACCCCGGGTCTCTCCTTTCAGTTTCGCTCCAAGGTGCAGGCCGCTTTCCCGGCAGCGGGACGTCTTTTAATTGGAGGCATGTATATGGATGAGGATGGCACTCCGCCAACAAGCCCCAGGTGGGAAGCATGCCCTCCGGAGGGAGCTGTGCCTAGAACGTCGAAGACAGCAGGAGGAGCTGAAGGCTCTGACAAGGCCGTCATGTAAAAACAGCATTAAGGATCATGACCTTTTCCTTCGAATGGACCCATTTTCGTCTTTTAATTCCACAATCAGAGGGAATGGGCAATGAAGGGGGAGGAAGGCTGGCTTATGCGTTCTAGGATGTTTAGCACCTACATACACACATCCCTAGGGACAGCCAAATGTCTCCAGACATTGCTAAATGCCCCTTGCCAGGGAGTGGCAAAATCAAACAAAGTCAGAACCTCTGCCTCGAAGGAAGAACATGGATCCCCTTTATCTGTACATTCTAGGGGCCTAGCACAAGCCCGCAGGCCCTGTGCTGAAAACATCTCTAAATTATCCCAATCGCCACACCGATGCAATCATTTTAAAGACGAAGCAATTCTGCTGTCTGGAGGACCTATGCTTCCCCAAGGCCATAAAAGAGTGAGTGAGAGCAAGGTCTTACTCATATGTGGAATATAAAATAAAGTTAAATACATAGAAACAAAGAGTAGAAAGGTGGTTACCAAGGTCTGGGAGGGAGAGCAATTGGGGACATGTAGGTCAAAGGACAAAATGAATAAGTCTACAGATTTATCATACAGCCACAGGACAATAGTTAATAATGTTGCAATGTAGATTGAAAATTTGCAGAAAGAGTCCATTTTAGGTGCAACACACACAAAAAGGGGTCACTATGGAAGGTGACATACACCTTGACTGTAGTAATCATTTCACTTTGTGTGTCAAAACATCATGCTGCACACCTTAAATATGTATGATTTTTAAAAAATGGTTAGTGACAGACTTGGAAATTAATCCAGATCTGCCTGACCCCTGAGTTTGTACTCCTAATTCTGAGAATGCAGTAGGTGCTTAGGAAATTCATCCTGAATGGTATACATAGAAACATGGGACTGTACTTTTTTTTGAGGGGGGGGACGGAGTTTCGCTCTGCAGCTGGGATTACAGGTGCGCGCCACTACACCCGGCTAATTTTTTGTATTTTTAGTAGAGACAGGGTTTCACCATGTTGGCCAGGCTGCTCTTGAACTCCTGACCTCAGGTGATCTGCCCACCTCGGCTTCCCAAAGTGCTGGGATTACAGGTGTGAGCCACTGCGCCCGGCCAGGACTGTACTTTCTGCACAGTCTGCACTGGAGCTATTGTGTCTGATGACCTCAAGGATTATTTGATTTTAACGCTGTCTAGGAGAAAGAAAAAAAAAAAAAGCTGTATGGCCACTGGATCTTTAAAATTAGCTTCATATGTGCCTTTCGTGTTTTCTCTTTCTTTGTTCTGTTAAATCACAAGCTCCAAAGCCAAGAAGTGTATCTTTTCCCTCTCTGACAGGTTGACATAGCACCCTAAATAATATGTTTTGTGGAAGGCCTCTCCACCCCTGATGTGTGCTACTTGACCTGCTTGTTGGCATTGGTGGAGAAACTCCTAATTCGTTTCCTCATTAGTGCACTGCGTTCAGCTGAAGGACCTAGCTGACCTTTGTCCCACAACACTCACAGGAGTAGCGTAATGGGGGTAAACATGGACTCCTGGGGCTTTTCTACCTGCAGATGAGGACTCTGAATCGACTTCTCTGCAGAAGACCCTGGTTGTTTGCTATCCCACAGGAAATTCATCCTGAATGGCACACATAGAAACACTGGACTGTACTAGGATGTGCCCACAGATTCCCCTGCCCTGAACACATGTACACACACACACACACCCACACAACACACACACTCTCACTTACACGTACGTGCCTGCCCCTGCTCACTTCTTTCTTTTCAAAGCTGTAAACAAACTAGGAACCTCACCCTCAGCCCAGCCATAGAGCTTTCCTTGGAAATTCTCCTCTTACTCATTATCTGAGCCCCTATAACATGTCAGGCACTTTCACATAATTCATTTCTCTCAATCCTCACAATAGTGCAAAGTGGAGATTATTACCCCCATTTTACAGGTGGGGAAATTGAGGATGGGGGATTAAGTGATGCACCAGAAAGGCCCAGACGCACCAAAAGCACATTCCATGCTATTGCACTGTCTCCCTGTGCCAGGACAAGACTGTGCTAGGCAGAACAGTGGTGTTTTAGGGAGAGGTGGTTTTTTTTTCAGTCACCAGCCTTAATGCTTCTCACATCCCTATCATATTGGATAATTCCAATTTGTTCTGCTCAGACAAGATTTCCATTATTATCAGATTCCTTTCATCAAATTCTTCTTTCCCAAAGAGTGAACACAGATTACAAATGCATGGCCAAACAGTGAGAATCAACCTAATTAAAATGCACTCTTTACAGTAGAGATGGAAAAATACATTTTGAAAAAAGGTCCAGGAGAATTAAATTTTCATTTCACCTTGCTTTTCCTAAGGCCAATTAAAAACGGTTTCATGTGCTCTCACTTGTTAATAACAGACTGGTATAGCACCTGGCCTCGGTCTGTGTAATCTAGATGTTTTATTAGCATATTGTGTAGAGGAAAGAAAGAAAAGGAATGAAAAATGAAAGAAAAAAATACTCTGGGTATCCTTTGATCTCAACACAACTCAAGGCTCACTCTACTCTAGGGCCTGCACAAATTTATATTCCCATTCTACACATTCTAGATGACTTTTGAAGTCACATTGCCTAGTGGTTTTCACATTTTTTTAGAACAAAATCTCATTTTTGAAAAATAATCTTACACTGGCACCCAGAGTAAACACACACACATGCACATTATATTTTTGTAAATTTAAATTTATTTTATATACTAACATTGATAACATTGACTCATTTAAAGTCAATAAACAATTTACAGTAAAAAGTGAATAACATCTTGTTTACAAAGGTTTGTCATGACTATTAAGCTACAACAAAAACTTAAAACATCTTCAAAAATTATAAATAGTATAGATAACTTTATTTGTAATACAATATAACTAAAATTAATAACAAAACCAGAAAACTGAAACATAAAACTCTACCATCTCAAAATATACTTCTTTTAAGTCTCTGGAACAATTCTTTGTCAAAGAGAAAAGCAAAACCCAAATTGCAGATTATCTAGAGAATAATGACCACAAAAATATTGCATATCAGAACCTGTGGAAATAGCTAAAGGAATCCCTGCAAGAAAAACTCATAGCCCTAATTATTTCTAATAAGAAAGAATAAAAATACATCAAGTTATAAAAAGAATAATATTAAAGAAGACTGTAAGAAGGGATTAATAAAGATCAAAGTAATTACAAAATAACTAGATAGTAAAACTAATAAGTAAGCTCAAAACCTTATTTGTTTTGTGTTCTTTCATAGATGGTGGGTCTTGCTATTTTGTCCAGGCTGGGCTGAACTTGTGATCCTCCTGCCTCAGCCTCCTGAGTAGCTGGGACTACAGGCATTTACCACTGCAGCCAGCTAAGACTTTTTTTTTTAAGTAGGACCTCTGCTTCGGGCCTTAAGAATAGTGAGTATTAGGCTGGCAGCCTGCACACAACCCCAGCCCCACACTACAGCACAGATTGTGATCTCTCAGGGAAGATAAGCTAATAAGGTAAGCCCTGGGATCACCCAGGCCTGCTTTGTGGAGGCACTTTGCAGACCATGGGACAGAGAAGGAACCCCAAGGAGAGCACAGTCATCTCACTGAGTTGGGGAGTCAGAGACTGGAATTCAGGAGGAGGCTACTGGACTTTACAAAGAAGAGTACCGGAAAGGAGGAAACTACACAGAGAAAGAGTTCCGGAGAGCTATGCAGAAGTCCTCGAGTCTTTTGCCAAATACTAAATGGGTATGTGCAGCTGAAACTCCAAGAGCTAGGCAAAATATCATGCTGAAGAAAGAGCAACTTGCAGAGGTAGGGGGGTAATTCAGGGGCTGTAAGACAAACAATTCCCAAAGTCACACAGAGCTGTGGAACATTAAAGTTTCAACCAACAATAGTGAAGAGACCTCACTGAACCAACCCTGGAAGGGCCAGATATCGGTAGCACTAAACTAGCCACAGACCTAAGGCTGCTGTAGACCTGCCTTAACAAAGATACTGACCTGAGCTATCTAACATGGTAGCCATTAGCCACGTGTGGCTAATAAACACTTGAAATATGGCTAGTCCAAACGGAAATGTCCCTGAAATATAAAATGCAGACCAGATTTCTAAGAATTTGTATGAAAAAAAGAATGTAAATTATCTCATGAATAGTTTTTATATATTGATTTTATGTTGACATGATCATATTTTGCTATAATGGATTAAATAAAATATATTATTAAAAATAATTTTATTTTTTACTTTTTTTTTTTGAGATGGAGTCTCACTATGTCACCCAGGCTGGAATGCAATGGCACGATCTCAGCTCACTGCAACCTCCACCTCCTGGGTTCAAGCAATTCTCCTGTCTCAGTCTCCCAAGTAGTTAGGATTACAGGCACCCACCACCACACCCGGATAATTTTTATATTTTTAGTAGAGAGGGGTTTTGCCATGTTGATCAGGCTGGTCTCAAAATCCTGACCTCGGGTGATTCACCTGCCTCGGCCTCCCAAAATGCTGGGATTACAGGCGTAAGCCACCACGCCCAGCCTTTTACTTTTTTAATGTGGCTACTATTACATTTTAAGTTTTGTGTGGCTTGCCTTTGTGGCTGCTAGAAGCAATATCCTAGAAGCTATAAAGGAAAAGTTTGATGAACTTTATTTAACAAAAATGTAAAAGTTCTGCAAGGCAAGTGATATGGTTTGGCTGTGTCCCTATGCAAATCTCATCTTGATTGGTAGCTCCTATAATTCCTCTGTGTAATGGGTGAGACCCAGTGGATGGTAATTGCATCATGGGGTGGGTTTTTCCCAGGCTGTTCACATGATAGTGAATAAGTTTCATGAGATCTGATGGTTTTATAAAGGGCAGTTCCCCTGCACATGCGCTCTTGCCTGCCACCATGTAAGATGTGCCTTTGCTCCTCCTTCACCTTCTGCTATGATTATGAGGCCTCCTCAGCCATGTGGAACTATGAGTCGATTAAACCTATTTTTCTTTGTAAATTACCCAGTCTCGGGTATTTCTTCATAGCAGTAGGAAAATGGACCAATAGAGCAAGAAAGACTGTGGATAAAGATAAACAACAAATGACAGCTTATAGAGTATATATGCAATTGATTTTACACAGTAATGAGTAACTTCTATAATGAACTCAAAGCAGATGAAAACATACATTTCTTCCCAAAATTGATCTATAGATTCAATGTAATTAAAATTTCAACAGATTTTTCTGTAAACACTTGGCAAGCTCATTCTAAATTTACAGAGAAATGTCAAGAGCCAAGAATGAGCAAGATACTCTTAGGAGATGAGAGGACCTACTCTACCAGATATCAAGACTTATTATACACCTGTAGTTTACAAGGCAGTGTGGTTTTGACATGGGGATAGACAAAGAGAGGAATGAAACAGAAGAGATAGCAGTAAAATAAATCCATATGTGTATGACCAGGATTTATGACAGAGATGGCCTTGTGAGCCAGGGCAGAAAAGATAGGCTTTTCCATTGGTGTAGTAATCAACCAACTCTCTAGCGGAAAATGCCCTGATTTATATCGCATTTGCCAGTTTCCATGGTGTCAACACTGTGGCTGACTTCGAGCTACCAGCAATTTCACAACCTACTCAGAAAACTCCTGAAATTTTAACAATCAACCTTCATGGACCTCAGGACACCACTCTTTTCAATAGATGCCTCTTGGGACAATCAAGAATCTATCTGGATAAAATTCATTAAGGAAAAGGTGAACAACCCCATTTTCTAAATGGGCCAAAGAAATAAACAGGCCCTTCACAAAAGAGAAAATCCAGATGGACAAAAAACAATGAAAAGTTACCCAACTTCTTTAGTAATCAGAGAAATGCAAATTAAAATCACAATTAAGTACAACCAAACACCAAGTAGACTGGCTAACATTTAGAGACAACCAGTACCATCTATCCATGAAGCTGTGAAATGATGGTGACTCTTGTACCTTGAGGATAAAGAACAAATTTATGCAACCCCTTTGGAAGAGTTTGGCAGGGTCTACTAGAGTTATTCATAGATACACATATATCCTGTGACCCAGCAATTCCTCTCCTAGGTATATACCCCAGAATGCATGTAAAAGAATGTTCATAGCAACATTGTTAGTAATTACTCCAACCTGAAAAACACCCAAATGGCCATCTAAAGGAGAATAGATAAATAAAGTGTTGCATATCCATATAAAGAGCTACTAGAAAGCCATGAAAACTAATAAACTGTTACTTCCAAAACAATATGGTTGATACAATTCATACATATATTTACTTAAAAGCAAATGTGTCATTTCCATGAAAGGATCAAGGTCAGCTTTTGTGGGTTGGGGAAGGTGCATAACTGGTAAGGACCCATGGGGTGGGGTGTCAGCTTCTGAGTGTTGACAATATTCTATTTCTTAACCAGGGAAGTAGTTCCATGGTAGCAATTACATGATACTTTGCTTTATTATTTTTCTTTATGCAGTTGCTTATGGTTTATGGGTTTCTGTGTGTTATATTTCATAATACTTTAAAACAAAACTTTCTTAAAAAAGGAAGAACACCCATGTTGCCAGATGGCTCAGCTGAATCAACCCCACTTTTCACTCAGTGGGATGACAGTTGCAGCCACTCAGTCTCAAATTGTCAATAGCAGTATCCCATTAGTAAACACCTACTATGTACCAGACACTTGCTGGTTCAATTTGCAAATTCCTACCTACATGTCTGTAAAACACCCACCATGTGTCTCTTCTCATCTACCCAGGAGGTGGTCCATGGCTAGCAGCCTGTAGCTTGACTGTCCACATCCCTTGCAGGGCTCACTGGCAAGATGAGTGTAGGAGCAAAGACAAGTCAGACCCTAAGAAGCCATTAATGTGTAACTGGGAGACTCCCTCCCTCCCCCCTCCCTCCCTTCCTCCTTTCCTCCCTTCCTCCTTTCTTCCCTTCCTTCCTTTATCCCTACCTCCCCCCTGGAATGCCATCTGGTACACAGCCTGAGGATCCAGCCTTCTGGATATCAAGGAAAAGGCTGAAGGAGGTCCTGTGACAAATGGCAGGTTTTTATGAAAACTTCCAGCTTCACAACCTTAATAAGTTGATGGTCATTCCTGGGCCCTGATGGAATGCTGTGCCAGTTTGATTCTTAGGTGAGCCCTAGCTGAGAGGCTTCAGATTTCTTCTTAAGAAATCATGTTCTTTTTCAAATCACATTTTATATGTTACTTTCCCTTTCTTTCCTCATCTAATAAAAGGGATCAAAAAAAAAGGAAAGTGTCCCATTGGCTAGGTAAGGCACAGCTGATAAATTATGGTTTCTGCTCAGCACATACTTTTTTTTTCTATAAGTTGGCTATAAGCTGCAAAGCAGGGAGTCTCCCTGGTATCTATTAGGCATTCCATTTCTTAGCCTCTGGGAGCAGAGTGGCCATTCAGTCTAGGGAGAGACAAGCACCAGTGTATTCATCCCCACTTCCCCCCGTCTTATGCTAGGAACCACCTTCTACCTGGGCTGCTCCCTATCTCATGCCCTGCACATTGCAAGCTCAAAGCACAGGGAAACAGCAGGGCCAACTTCTCATCTCTCCTTGCTTCTCCCTTATCTTTACCCTTGTGAAAAAACAAATACCCCTGGACCTTAGTCTCCTTATCTTAATACTCCAAGCAAGATACAAACTATTTTTTTTCTCACCTGGCACTATTTTCCCAGCCTATTTGGGAAGAAACCATGCATATCCCCAGGTACAACTGTCCCTAAACATAGTGATGTTCAGCCTTGATGGAAAATGGGAGGGTCTTCTTGTAAAGTAGCCTATGATCCACCATCTCTTGCTATGTAAATCTACATAAATCAATTCAGGATTGGCATTGTATTTGCCTCTGACTTTTCTGAGAGTGCTGTCACATGATGATTGAGAGGACAGACTTGGAAATCAGACCTTCTGGGTTTGAAATGGGGCTCTACCTCTCACTTAGCTTATTTGTGCCTTAGTTTTTTTATCTGTAAAATGGAGATAACAGTAGTACTCATCTCTTGGGCTTGTTGTGAGATTATATGAGTTTACATTAAAAAGTGTCTGGTATATAGTATTTCCTTATATGTAGATTAGCTCTTTGATAAAGGAGCATTATAACTCAGTAAGTAGAACACATTTTCTGAGCTAAACTGCTTGTGTTTGAGTCTGCTCCTCCCTAGAGATGTAACCTTGGGCACATTTCTTAATCTCTCTGTGCTTTAGGTTCCTCATCTGTAAACTTAAAAATAAGTAACAAGACCCCTCCCTCAAAGGATTGTTTGCAGGACCAGATGACGTCTTATAGCTAAAGCACTTAAAACAATGCTAGGCACACACAAAGTGCTAGGCAAGCTTTAATTGTCATTGATGTCATGCTCACAGTCCATGAGCTGCTGTGGTCATACTGTTGAAAATAAGGCACATTCTAAACATTCCAGGTACCATTAGAGTTGAGCTAGTATTGTTTGAATACTCTGTCCTACTGAATTCCACTGAATTTAAAGCAACAGATACCAGATAAGCATATTCTTTCTAGAAAGTACTGTAGAGATTATAAGGTAGTAAGACACTTACTCCTCTGAAGGAGTTTATCTGCAATTCAAGCCAGAAGCATGTAAATTGTTGGATAGCAACAATTGCCAGTCAAGAAAACAATCCTATTTATAACAGCATCAAAAAGAATATAATACTGTGCTCACTTTGGCAGCACATATACTAAAATTGAAAAGACACAAAGAAGATTAGCATGACCTCTGTGCAAGGATGACATGCAAATTTGTGAAGTGTTGCATTTAAAATGTTTAAAAATGTTAATTAAAAAAGAATACAGTACTTATGAATAAATTTAACCAAGGAAGTAAAAGATCTGAACCTTATATGAAAACCATAAAACATTGGTGAAAGAAATAGAAAACTACACAAATAAATGGAAAGATATCTCATATTCATGAGTTGAAAGAATTAATATTGTTAAAATGGCCATACTACCCAAAGCAATATACAGATTTAACATAATCTCTATCAAAATTCTAGTGGCATTTTTCACAGAAATATGAAAAACAATTCTAAAACTCATGTGGAACTACAAAACACCCTAAATAGCCAAAACAATCTTGAAAAAGAAAAACAAAGCTGGAGGCATCACGATTCCTGATTTCAAATTATATTACAAAGTTAGAGTAATCAAAACACTATGGTACTGGCATAAAAACCAACGTGTAGACCAATTGAACAGAACAGAGCACCCAGAAATAAACCCATGCATATATGGTCAACTAATTTTAGACAAGGCCACCAAAAATATACAATGGGGAAAGAACAATCTTTTCAATCAATGGCATTGGGAAAAGTGGATAGCTACGTGCAAAAGAATAAAACTGGACCCTTATTTTACACTACACACAAAATTCAACCTAAAATGAATAAAAGACCTGAACGTAAGACCTGAAACCATAAAATTGTAGAAGAAAATATAGTGAAAAGCTCCTTGATATTGGCCTCAGCAGTGAATGTTTTTAGATATCACACCAAAAGCTCAGGCAATAAAAGCAAAAGAAAACAAGTGGATCTCATCAAACAAAAGCTTCTGCACACCAAAAAAAACAATTAATAAAATGAAAAGGCATCCTACAGATTGAGAGAAAATATTTGTAAACCATATATCTGATAAGGGGTTAATATCCAAAATATATAAGGAATTTAAACAACTCAACAGCAAACAAACAAACAGATAACCTGAATTTAAAATAGACAAAGGACTTGTATAAACATTTTTCCAAAGAAGATGTAAAAATGGCCAACAGGTATAGGAAAAGGTATTCAATACCATTAATCTTCGGGGAAATGCAAATCAAAACCACAATGAAATATCACTTCACACCTGTTAGAATGGCTACTATCAAAAAGACAAAGATAAAAATTGTTGGTGAGGAGGAGAAAAGGGAAGCCTCCTACACTGTTGGTGGGAGTCTAAACTGGTACAGCCATTATGGGAAACTATGAAAGTTCCTCAGAAAATAAAAATAGAACTACCATATGATCCAGCAACCCCTATGCTGGGTATGAAGCAAAAGGAAATGAAATCAGCACCTTGTAAAGGCATCTGTCTCCCATGTTCACTGCAGCATTATTCACAAGAGCCAAGACATGGAAACAACCTACATGTCAATTGATGAATGACTGGAAAAGAAATTGTGGTGTATATAAAATGGAATATTATTCAGCATAAAAAAGGAGATACTGATATTGACAACAACATGGATGAATCTGGACGATAATATGCTAAGTGAAATAAGCTGGATACAGAAAGAAAAATACCTCATGATCTCACTCATATGTGGAATCTAAAATAAAGTCAAAAATATAGAGAGAGTAGAACAGTAGTTACCAGTGGGGAGTAAATGGGGAGAAGTAGATCAAATGATACAAAGTTATAGTTATATAGGGATGAATAGGTTTAGGGATCTAATGTACATCATGAGGACTATAGTTGACAATATTGTATTATATACTGAAAATTTGCTAAGATAGATTTTAGGTGCTCTTACCACACACAAAAAATGAGGCAACCACATAGGGTGGTAGGTATGTTAATCTGCTTGACTGTAGTAATCAACTCACTATGGATATATATATATCTCCAAATATTAAGTTGTACACATGAAAGAAAGGAAGGAAGGAAGGAAGGAAGGAAAGAAAAAGAAAGAAAGAAAGAAAGAAAGAAAGAAAGAAAGAAAGAAGGAAGGAAGGAAGGAAGGAAGGAAGGAAGGAAGGAAGGAAAGAAAGAAAGAAAGAAAGAAAGAGAAAGAGACAGAAAGAGAGAAAGAGAAAGGAAGGAAGGAAAGAAGGAAGGGAGGAAGGAAGCAAGGAAGGAAGGAAATTGTCAAATTAATATCTTTGTATGTTAATTGTAGAAAGTGCTAGATACAAGAGAAACAAAATTCCTAATCTCTGACAATAAGAATGGGTGTATGACACACAGGGAATCTTACAGTAAGATGTTTCATTCAGCAAAATTCCCTATTTCCAAACAGAGCACTTAACAGAATTCACTGAACAACAGGGACTCTGTATTCTCCAACTTTATCTTCAGTCAGTATAAGCTTCAGATTGTTTGCAGAGCTGTGGCAAACAAGTGGCAAGAGGCCTGCTTAAATACATAGTTTGTAGCTTTATGATACTTTTTCAAAGCGCAAAACGAAATGGCCACTCTAAGGGGGATTGCAAGCGTGAGCTTAATTGCGTTAGCACTGGGCATGTGCCGACGGAGTTAATCAGCCTATTGGACAGGCCTCAGAAGGAGCAGCATCATCCCTGCCACTCCCACCCCCTATCTCAGTGGTTTCATTGTGAAAACTTTTTAGTGCATTGAGAAACCAAACAAACAAACAAACAAATTAAAAACACATCAATTTCCTGAAGTCAGCTACCTGAAGCCACAGTTCATTATTTTTTAAAGTGCAGGCAGGTCCTGTCCTACAAATGACTATACTTAGCACCAGCCACCCCAGTGTTCAGACCCTCATTGCCTTTGCCATTAGAGCTTGCAGCTTTTAAGAAATCTCTGGCGGGGCTCCAAATTTCAGAAATGGAAAAAAAAACATGAACGGCAGAACCAGCTTAGGTAGCATCAAGCACTTAGGCTAAGCCAACCTGTCTGCTGGTTGATGTCTGCCTTTCTCCCTCAGCTTACATTATAGATGAAATGTGCATTTGTGGGTCTGGCCTGGCACTGTTATTCTATGGGAAAATGTGTGTTCTTAGTTCCAGACTTTTGAACGCAGCCCATTTCAAGTTGGGAGCAAAAGGAAGGATTGTGTATTAATTACAATGTCTTCCCTGTATTCCTGCAACCATCTTCTCTCTATTGGGGAACATCTGTGGTTTGACAAATATGGGAAAGAGCACACTGTCTCAGGATTCCTCCCAACAACTGCCTTATGGTCAGAAACAAATTTCTCACTGTTGCAAGGAGAGAAGTCAGCAAAGAATGGAGGACAGAGACGAAGGACACTCATCCAAAACTCAGTGGCAGCTTCTCCCCATCTGTGTCTCAGAAAAACAGTCAAAGCCAATTAGTGTGTCCTCACCTCAAACCCTTCAAACAGGCTGGATAGAGACCCTGCAGAGAAAGGCCACAATTTTGAATGGAAGTGACTAGCTGCTTGGGGTCTGTGAATGCAAATTGCATTCTGTCTGGATCCAGCATCCCTTGGCAGATGGAATCAGCATTAGGTGTGACGTGTTCAGCAAGAATCAACACTGTGGATTTGGCCTCTTCTTTGAGCTGTTGGGCAATAAGCCCAGAGTCGATCTAGATGTGCTCTGACAATTTTGATACTCAGTGCTGTCACCAGTGCAGCCCATCACAGGCCACCCCATTATCACCTGCCCAAGTGAGATGCAGGTTTGTGCCAGCTAGGAGACAGGCAAGAAGCATGTCCAGTGTGGTCTGATTTGCCACCATTATTTGCTTGGGCAAATAGACACTTGGATTTCAAGTACTGAGGTGCTATCAAATGCAGAGCCCTGACATTTGAGGAAGGTTTTTTTTTTTTTTTTTTTGAAATGGAGTCTTGCTCTGTCACCAGGCTGGTGTGCAGGGGCGTGATCTCGGCTCACTGTAACCTCCGCCTCCCAGGTTCACGCCATTCTCCTGCCTCAGCCTCCCAAGTAGTGGGGACTGAAGGAGCATGCCACCACACCCAGCTAATTTTTGTATTTTTTTTGGTAGAGATGGGGTTTCACCATGTTGGCCAGGATGGTCTCAATCTCTTGACCTCGTGATCCACCCACCTCGGCCTACCAAAGTGCTAGGATTATAGGCATGAGCCACCACGCCCAGCCAGAGGGAGGCTTCTTTTTTTAAAAGATCTCTAAGGGCTGGATGCAGTGGGTCACACCTGTAATCCCAACACTTTGGGAGGCTGAGGTGAGAGGATCACTTAAACCCAGGAGTTTGAGACCAGCCTGAGGTACATAGTGAGATCACATCAAATAAAATAAAATAAAAAATAAAATAAAAAGACATGATGATGCTACCTGTTAGTCTTGCAGGCCTGCTGGGAATGATGAACCTACATATGTGGAACCCTGGGGGAGGATCAGCAACTAGTATGTCAATTGCTTCTAGAGGAAAAATAGAGCAAACCCTTTTCTTAAAAAAAATCTTACTTTAAGCTCGGAGATACGTACGCAGAAGGTGCAGGTTTGTTACATAGATATACGTGTACGTGGTGGTTTGCTGCACCTATTGACGCATCATCTAGGTTCCCTCCACTCGCGCCCCCTACCCTCTAACAGGCCCCGGTGAGTGATGTTTCCCTCCCTGTGTTCGTGTGTTCTCGTTGTTCAACTCCCATTTAGGAGTGAGAACATGTGGTGTTGGGTTTTCTGTTCCTGTGTTAGTTTTCTGAGGATGATGGCTTCCAGCTTCATCCATGTCCCTGCAAAGGACATGATCTCATTCCTTTTTACAGCTTCATAGTATCCCATGGTGTATACGTGCCACATTTTCTTTATCCAGTCTATCATTGATGGGCATTTGGGTTGGTTCCATGTCTTAGAGCAAACCCTTTACTAAGACATTCAAGACCCCTTCCAATTTGGCCTCATCCAACTTTCCAACCTTCCATCTAGTATGTGTGGCAGATTATATTTTCCAATGGTGGCCACTCCAATATATTTACACACACACACACACACACACACACACACACTATAGATGGAAAATATACAGCATATGTATATATTGCATATATAAAAAATGTGTTTCATCCCAAATGGTCTTATTACAGTGTTCCTCACACTCTTCTCACTGAGAAGTGGATTCTGGGTTTCCGCTCCTTGAATCTGGGTGGGAGCTATGGCATAGTGATGCTGTGTAACTTCCAAGGTAGGTCAGCAAAAGGATACAGCTTCTTCCTGGTTTGCTCTTTTTAGGATATACATCTCAGGATCCCTGAGCTGGTACAAAACCTGTAGTTGCCCTGAGGCTGCCATACTGGAGACACCATGCAGAGAGCCCTCATAGAGTCAGATATTCGAGGTACCTCAGCTATTCAAATCCCCAGCTCTTTGAGTCTTCCCAGCTCAACCTCTGGCAGATGAGTGAGCAAGCCTTCATATGATTATAGCCTCAGTCTTCAGGCCACCCCAGTCGATGCCATATGAACCAGAATGGGCTGATCCTGTTGAGCCCTGTTTGAATTCCAGATTTATGAGCAAAACAAATGTGTTAATGTTTTAAGGCATTAAATTTTGTGACGGCTTGTTACACAGCCATAAATAACTGAAATACCACATATTCCAACACTATACTCCAAGAACGGACCAGTCACTGAACCCAAAACCTCCTGTTCATTTTTTCCTTCCCCCTCTGTCCCACCCACACCGTGAATGTCCCCTCTGCCTAAAATTCCTTTGCCCTCTCTATTTATTCATTTTCCATTCCTGCATTCAACAAATACTTGTGAAACACCTACTGTAGGGTTACTACAATGAATAAAACACATTCTCTGCTCTCAGGAATCTCATAGTTTAGTCTTAGTAGGACAGATGCAAATTGCCAACTGATGTGGCTGGCTGTGTAGTGATAGAGATACCATCAAATCATAGCCACCCTTCAAAGTCCATTTCAAATCCTACTTCCTCCAGAATGTCTTCCCTGTACATCTCAAGTCATACTCCTTTCTCTCTATATTGAGATATTCAGTGACGTGCTGAAGTTGCTTCATATCAGCTCATGAAAGCTAACTGTACATATCTCTTCCCAATTCTGTGTTCAGTGACTTCACATTAGTAGCTTGAAATTAATCATTATGGGAGTGTTTACACCATGGAAATTGGCAAAGCCTATATCAGCACTTTCCCCCCCAGCTTTTCTTTTTGGAGTACTGGTTTTTAAACACTGACCATTATGCCTCTGGAGATACCTCTCACTTGTTATCCATCAGGGGTTAACTTTTGGGATAGATGCCATTACACCAAAAAATAAATCCATCCTCTGGGAATAAAGCTGCTTTAGAAAATAATTGGATGTGTTGGTGGAAAGATGATAAGGACTTCCTAAAACATGTAGAGCAGTGCTGGCAGTGAGTCATTTGGCTCTGTTATGGACAGTTTGCTGGCTGCTGGATTTTCTTTCTTTCTTTCTTTTTTAAGAAGGATGTTGCAAAATTTTTACAAGCCTGTCAAGGTGGTTAGTAGATAAGCTTAAGCAACTCCCAGAGCTTCAGTAGTCAGGGGTGGTGGAGAAATCTACTTGCTGCCTCCTGGTGTCTGGCCACTCGAGTAATAGACAAGGGAATCACCTGTGCAACTCCTGCCTGCTCAGCTCTCACACCTGCTTCACCATCACACCTTGTAACAGGGATATGGGGTTTTTCCTTACAGAAGTTTCCTTAAATGGCAAGTGAAAACATTTGCTGGCTCCCATGGATTTAATTGTGGTTCCCTCCCCCAAAATATAAGTTGAAGTCCTAACCCCCAGTACCTGTAAATATGACCTGATTTGGAAATAGGGACTCTGCAGATATAATCAAGTTAAGATGAAATAATTAGGGTGGGTCCTAATCCAATATGACTGGTACCTTTATAAGAAGAAGAGGGGAGATGTTAAAGACAAACATGAACAGAGGAAAGGCTATGTGAAGATAGACACGCCTAGTGAGCTTTTTTCTTTTTTTAATAAAAACAGGCTGTGGGCTGGGTTTGGCACATGGGCTGTTCTTAGCCAACCTCGACCCAGATTCTTCCCCTTAAGTAATAAAGTGCTCATTTCCTCAATACTCCCTCAATGGGAGGACTGGTGACTGCCAACTCTCAGTTGAGTCCCTTTCCAGTTTAGATGAAGAGAGCTGCTTCATCCAAAACCAGACACCTCCTGAGGACAGCCTCGATCCAATGACTGGTAGAGCCTTAACTGAGGACAATTCAAAGAGGCCATCCCCACTCCCAATGAGATCAGCTGAGACCTTAGCAGTGACGTGGCAAATTCTGCCACTGCCGCTGCCTAATTCTTTCTTCATTCCTTACCATGTGTTGTCCCAAAGACACTCCCCCAACAAACTTCATGCATGGCACCCAGTGCCTAAAATAAAAATTTCGGAAGGAGAGGGAAAATAGAAGGCAGCTAATATTTGAAGGAATAATTAATAAAGACATCCCAGAAAAAAAAGGTGGAAAAAACTGGAATGAAAGTCAGATAAATATTGCAAAGGGTAATGAAGAAAACCTCACTATTTTGACATCAGCTGAGTGTATTACAACTCTATTTCAGCATGAACCACCTGGAATTAGTACAGATTCCACAAGGTAAGGGGTTCAGTCCTCTCTAAGACTGTCCTGATTTCAGACACAAGCAGCAAGTTCAGGGGTCCCCAGCTTATCCACACTTCTGACTGACTGGCTACAAATTTCGAGGTTCCACAATACCCTCAGGTTCAATCATTTTTTAAAATGACTCACAGACCTAGAAAAGTGCTATAATTATGATTAAAATTTTATTAAGCATACATATCAGGAAGAGACAAATGAAAAGATGCATAGGATGAGGTCTGGGAGGGTCCTAAACACAAAACTTAGGTGACCTTTCCCTGTAGAATCAGGACACATCACCCTTCCAGCACAATAATGTGTTCACCAACTGGTGAAGCTCCACTGAGCTTGGTGTCTAGTTTTTACTAAGGTTTCATTGTATAGGTGTGATTGATTAAACCACTGGGCACGTGATTGGACTGAATCTCCAGCCACCACGCCCCTTCCTGGAGATCAGGCTGGCTCAAAATCCTACCTTGTGGCTGGTCTTTCTGGTGACCAGCCCCCATCTTGAAGCTATGTATGGGCCCACCAAGAGTCACCTCATTACCATAACAAACCCACTGCTATCATCACCCAGGAAACTCCACTGGTTTTAGAAGCTCCATGCCAAGAACCCAGGACAAAGACCAGAGAAATTATTCATTATCCTTTAGGCAGGCAAAGCACTTGAGGTCAGGAGTTCCAGATCAGCATGGTCAATATGGTGAAACCTCGTCTCTATTAAAAATACAAAAATTAGCCGGGCATGGTGGCATGCACCTGTAGTCCCAGCTATTTGGGAGGCTGAGGCAGGAGAATTGCTTGAACCTGGGAGCAGAGGTTGTAGTGAGCCAAGACCATGCCACTGCACTCCAGCCTGCATGACAGAGCAAGACTCTGTCTCAAAAAAAAGTATATATATAAAAAAATATATATATAAATATATATAAAATATATATAAAATATAAATATATATTATATATATAATATATATAAAATATATATATTATATATATTATATATAATATATATTTATATATATTATATATATTATATATAATATATATTTAATATATATAAATATATATATATAAAATTCAATACCAACCTAATCACAGAGAAAAATTTAAGATAGAAAAGAACAGGTTATCTACAAAGATCAAGAATCAACTTGATACCATACTTCTCATCAATACCACTAGAAGAAAGA
This sequence comes from Pongo pygmaeus, assembly GCF_028885625.2. Classification (NCBI taxonomy): domain Eukaryota; kingdom Metazoa; phylum Chordata; class Mammalia; order Primates; family Hominidae; genus Pongo; species Pongo pygmaeus. The sequence continues at coordinate 31,672,400 of NC_072384.2, read as the reverse complement.
AAACTTATGAGTAATATTTTCAAAATGTGGAAAGAAAATAACTTAGACCTTAGAATCTTCTGTATGCGTATGTGCAAGCATTCAAATAATATGTCATTTAAAAAATAGTTCTGTGCCATTTTATCACATATGCAGATTCATGTAACACCACTGCTATCAAGATACAGAACTATTCCATTACCACAAGATCCTCCTCATATTACCCCTTTATAGTTACACCCACCCTCCTCCCACTCCCCAGCCCTAATCCCTGGCAGCCACCAATACGTTCTCCACCTGTATAATTTTGTCTCTTTGAGAATGTTATACCACTGACCCTTGAACAATGTGGGGATGAGGGGCACCAACATCTCCTGCCCCCGACTCAGTTGAAGATCCATGTATAACTTTTGATTCCCCCCAAATTTAACTACTAATAGGCTACTATTGACCAAAAGCCTTACCAACAACATAAACAAGCAACACATACTTTTTACCTTGTATGTTATGTATACTATATGTATATGTTATATATTATATTCTTATAATAAAGTAACTAGAAAAAAAAACTGTTATTAAGAAAATCATATCCCAGCACTTTGGGAGGCCAAGGCAGGCGGATCACGAGGTCAGGAGATCGAGACCATCCTGGCTAACATGGTGAAACCCCATCTCTACTAAAAATACAAAAAAAATTAGCCGGGCGTGGTGGCGGGCCCCTGTAGTCCCAGCTGCTCGGGAGGCTGAGGCAGGAGAATGGGGGGAACCTGGGAGGTGGAGCTTGCAGTGAACCGAGATCATGCCATTGCACTCCAGCCTGGGCAACAGAGCAAGACTCTGCCTCAAAAAAAAAAGAAAAAAGAAAAGAAAAGAAAATCATAAGGGGCTGAGCACAGTAGCTCACACTTGTAATCACAGCACTTTGGGAGGCCAAGGCAAGAGGATCACTTAAGGCCAGGACTTCAAGACCAGCCTGGGCAACATATCAAGACCCTGTTTCTACAAAAAATAAAATAAGAAAATTAGCAGGGCATTGTGATGCATGACTGTGGTCATAGCTATTTCTGAGGCTGAAGTGAGAAGATCACTTGAGCCTAGCACCTTGAGGCTTCAGTGAGCTATGATCACCTCACTGTACTCCAGTCTCTGGGTGACAGAGCAAGACCCTATCTCTTTAAAAAAGAAAGAAAGAAAGAAAGAAATAGAGAAAGAAAGAAAGAAAGAAAGAAAGACAGAAAGAAAGAAAGAAAGAAAGAAAGAAAGAAAGAAAGAAAGAAAGAAAGAAAGAAAGAAAGAAAGAAAGAAAGAAAATCCCATTTACTATTCATTAAGTGGAAGTAGATTACTATAAAGGTCTTCATCTCTGTCTTCATGTTTTCAGTAGGCTGAAAAAAAGGAGAAAGAAGAAGGGTTGGGCTTGCTGTCTCAGAGTTGGCAGAAGTGGAAGAAAATCTATGAGTAGGTGGACATACACAGTTCAAACCTGTGTTATTCAAGGGACAGCTGTATATGGAATAATACAGTATGTGACCTTTTGAAGTTGTCTTTTTGACTCAACAGAACATCCTTGAGATTTACTCAAGTTGTTGTGTGTATTAATAGTCCCTTCTTTTTCATTGCTGAGTAGTATTCCACGGTATGGATGTACCACCATTTGTTTAATCTATCATTAATCTATTTCAACAGCTGTAAACCTATAGAAAGACATCTTGGTTGGTCTCAGTTTTTGGCTATTACAAATAAAACTGCTGTGAACATTTGTGTACAGGTTTTTATGTGGACATGTCTTTTCATTTACTTGAGTACAATTGCTAGACCATATGGTAAATGTATGGTTAGTTTTATAAGAAATTGCTGAACTATATTCCAAAGTTACTATACGATTTTACATGCCTACCAGCAAATGTATTTCTGGTAGGTAGTTTCTTTGTATCCTCACTAACATTTGGTATTGTCACTATGTTTTATTTTAGCCACTCTAATACGTGTGTAGTGATACCTCATCATGGTCTTAATTTGCATTTACCTAATGGCTAGTGATGTTGAACATTTTTTCCTGTGCTCATTTGCCATCCATATATCTTCCTTGATGTAATGTTTCTTCATGTATTTTGCTCATTCTCTAATTGAATTTAGAAATTTAAGTCTAGTTAAAACATCATTTATACTGAGGACACCGTGAAGATATTTTTAGACATTCAAGCCCTTACTAGATTTACCATAAAAAAGATTCTCTTTCTAAAGACTCTTGAAGAAAATATTCCAGCAAGAAGAAAAATTAATTCAAAAATATGCTACAAGAAATATGACAATGAAAGATGAATATAATTTAACAAGGTTTATTAATGAGTAAAACAGTAAAGTGCAAAAGAATAAATATATCCTTAAATTGTAGAGTCAGGGAGGCTTGAAGCTGGGGCAAATGCAATGGAAGGATTGTGGACTTGGATGTTGAATCCCCAGGAACTGGAGTTTAGATCCTACCTTCTCCTATTCACCAGACATGTCATGTTTTATGTACATGCAAGTCCCTGATGTGGTGCCCGGAGCATGGTGGTCAACAAACATAAATTTTATTTGAGAAAACACATACAGTAGTCTCAACACTGCAGATATTAGAGTAAGTGGAGTTTCAACATGAATATGGAAGTAATAAATGTGCCTTCATTGAAATCTGCTAACCCAGACCATCCTTTCCCTCCTTCCATCCTAGTGAATACATAACAACGGGGTCTGCCCAAGAAGGCACGGTAATTGTAAGAGATGAAGCTGGGGAAGAAGTGGATAGAATTATCTCTTTCAGACTTGCTTATTCAAGTAAGACTTCCTCCTGGAGACACTAAAGTTATGACTGGCTTTGAAGGCCAAAGAAGAAGGAGCTGGGACAGAGCGAAACTCTATCAAAAAAAAAGAAGGAGCTGGAAGGAAACTAACATTACAGGTGGTTCTAGGTGTTCATGTACAAGTACATATTTTCCCTTCCTTTTCCAATGATCCTCTGGGTTCTATATTATGACCTTCTCTGCAGAGCATATGGGTGGGTAAAGATGAGCTAGGCAGAAATTAACTGAATTTTCCTGATTGTGAGGTGGCACTACAACAATGTGCCTAAGGCTCTACCTCTAAAAAGATTTAATTTTTATCTTATAGACCCTGGAAGTTTTCTGTAGAGGCTCCCAATATCTATAATTGTCCAGGAAATGGTTTTAGACAAACAAGGAACTCATGGGGAGTTCCTACCGTGGGCTGTGTAAATTTAGCTTGTCCTTATTACTCAGGAGTGACACCCCACTGCCTGATGATGAGGCTATTTTCTGGGCATGTGAAAGGCCATCTGTTGAAAAAGACTGATTTTCTACAGCAGCCTCAGCTCAGCAAGGTGAATACCTACATCTCTAGTCCTTTATCTTCCGCCTTACCTTTTTCTACTTTACTCTTGAACTGTCCATTAGAAAAGTCTCCTAATTGGAAGTTCTCTTCAAAAAGCCATTGATAACTGGGACAGGAATGTCTTGGCATTGTCACAGGTGTGTCAACAAAGGTATCTTAGGATAGGTAAAAAAAAAAAGCACAGGTTTGGAGCAAGATCACTCTGGATTTGAAATCCAGCTCCGCCACCTTACCTCAGGTTCATAACCTCGGTGATCCTCAATTTCCTCATATGTAAACTAGGAGTAATGCCTACCTCAGAGAGAGGAGGTGACGATTCTTTGAGATAAGTTATATAATGCATAATAGCAGCTGCAATGCATAATCTTTACTAAATAATGGTTTCTTTATTTTCCAAAAAGTGACAATGACTTCCCAAGGACAGGGAGAGGAGTTGGGTCACAATTAGGGGACCTCAAAGCAGACACAGATGAGACATGGTGCCTGCCACACCCAAAAGCCCTTTCTAATCAAGGTGTTCAGGAAAGCAGCTCTATGTGATTCTTTGGGAATGGGTGGGTGGTCATTGAATAAACTGTGTGTGCACAAGGCTCATTCCTTAGCCTGGCCAAAGATCCTTGAGGCTTTCTACCCAACAGATGATTAATAGTGAGCCAAATCAAAATCCAAACCAGGTTGCTGGAGCAGGAAATCAGCCAAAGCAGGAGAGAAGTAGGGATGTCAAGTAACAGAGCCCATGTGAGCCACGAGAAAAAGACCAAATCCATCCTGAAAGATAGAAGCCATTGCGAAAGCCACCCCGTTTCTTGACTAGCTTCCCAGATCCAGGAGCAGCTCAAGTGTTTCCTAGCCATAAGTCCTTTTTCTCTCAGTTGGCTAGAATCAGTCTGTTTCTTGGAACCAAGGAACTTTGTGTATACATTCTGTAATATACCTTAATAAAAAGGAATGTGGCCGGCCCTCCATATCCATGGGTTCCACATCTGTGGGTTCAATGAAGCAGACCAAAAATACTCAAAAAAATAAAAACGAAAAACTAACAATACAACAATAAAAAAATACAGACTTTAAAAATACAGTATAACAACTATTTACATAGCATTTACATTGTTTTAGGCATTAGAAGTAATCTAGAAATGGTTTAAAGCAGGGGTCCCCAGCCCCAAGGCCACAGACAGGGACCGGTCTGCACAGTAGAAGGTGAGCTGAGGGCAAGCAAGCAAGAAAGGGAAGCTTAATCTGCATTTACAGCCTCCCCCCTTCACCCGCATTACTGCCTGAGCTCTGCCTCCTGTCAGATCAGCAGCGGCATTAGATTCTTATAGGAGCATGAACTCTATTGTGAACTGCTCATGTGAGGGGTCTAGGATGTGTGCTCCTTATGAGAATCTAATGCCTGATGGTCTATCGCTGTCTCCCATCACCCCCAGGTGGAACAGAACATCTAGTTGCTGGAAAACAAGCTCAAAGCTCCTACTGATTCTACTTTAGGATGAGTTGTATAATTATTTCCTTATATATTACAATGTAATAATAATAGAAAAAAAGTACACCATAAATGTAATACACTTGAATCATTTCAAAACCGTCTCCCCACCCTGGTGCAAGGAAACATTGTCTTTCATGAAACCAGTCCCTGGTGTCAAAGAAAATTGGGGATCACTGATTTAAAGTATACAGAATGATGTGCTTAGGTTAGAGACAAATATTACACCATTTTATATGAGGGACTTGAGCATCCTCAGATCTTGGTGTCTGAAGGAGGTCCTGGAACCAATCTCCCACAGATACCAAGGAACGACTACATAGACTTTGCTCTCCTCTTTGAGAAAAATATGTGTACATTTTGGACTGAGCCATCACTAACTGTCCACAGAGGTACATGAGAAAAATGACCTGAGACCACCTCAAACATCACCCAACAGAAAACATATATCCAAAGAGCAATAATATGATTCACTTTATGCAGAGACACTGAGTGTTTACCAGGTTCTTCCTCTTATACGCAGCATGTGAATCTCCTTCCTAGTTCCTGGACTCCACCATGGAGTCTTGGTGGTGGGCAGGGCACAGCTAGTCACAACACAGTGATCTTCTCTCTTCCTACCTTCTGGCATTGAGGGTGTGCACATATGACTTCAGCTTAGCCAACTGAAGGCTTCTACAAGGATTCTAAACCATAAGTGAGTGACAGATATACATAAGCACATATCAATGATTGGCAGTGACAGCCATACATAGCAATGGTAACTGCATTGACTGCCAGGGGGAGGTTATGATGGGGGAGGAGGCGCAGAAGCAATGGGTGGTACAGTGAGGGGTGTACAGAAGTACATGAGGGATATAGATGGGGATGTTCAACAGTCGTGGGGCATATAGTGGGGGGTACTCAAGAGTAACGAGGGGTGTGGCTCATGCCTGTAATCTCAACACTTTGGGAGGCCGAGGCGGGTGGATCATGGGATGAGGAGTTCGAGATCAGCCTTACCAATATGGTGAAATCCTGTCTCTACTAAAAATACAAAAATTAGCTGGGCGTGGTGGCGTGCACCTGTAATCCCAGCTACTTAGGAGGCTGAGGCAGGAAAATCGCTTGAAATGGGGAAGTGGGGGTTGCAGTGAGCTAAGATCGTGCCACTGCACTCCAGCCTGGGCAATAGAGCAAAACTCTGTCACCAAAAAAAAAAAAAAAAAAAGGTAGTGAGGGGTACAGTGGGGTGTTCAGGAGCAATGAGGGTGTTCAAGTGCAGTAGGGAGTACAGTGGGGTGTTCAGGAGCAGGGGGTACAGTGGGGGTGTTTAGGAGCAGCAGGAGGTATAGTGGGGCTGTTCAGGAGTAGTGGGGGATGTTCAGGAGCACTAGTGGGTACAGTGGGAAGTGTTCAGGAGCACTAGTGGGTACAGAGGGAGAGTTCAGGAGGAGTGGAGTGTTTAGGAGTACTGGGGTGTTCAGGAGCACTGAATGATATAGTGGGTAGGTGTTCAGGAGCAGAGGGGATGTTCAGGAGTAGTTGGGGGTAGAGTGAGGGGTGTTCAAGAGCAGTGGATGGTACAGTAGGGCTATTGAGGAGTAGTGAGGCAACATTCAGGAACAATGGTGATTACAGTGTGGGGTGTTCAGAAGTAGTGGGGGTAGGGCAAAGGGTGTTCAGGAGCAGTGGGGGGATATTTGGGGATAGTGGTTACAGTGGGAGATATTCTGGAGCACTGAGAGGTACAGTGAGGGTGTTCAGGAGCAATGGGGGATATAGTGTGGGGTTGTTCGTGAGCAGTAGAGGGTAGTTGAGGTGTTCAGAAGCAGTAGGTGGTACAGTTAGAGGTTTTCAGGAGCAGTCGGGGGAAGAGTAGAAGCGTTCAGGAGCAGTGAGTATATAGTGGGGGGTGTTAAGCAGTGGGGGTGCAGTGAAGGGGTGTTCAGAAACAGTAGGGGGTACAGTGGGGGTGTTCAGGAACAGTGACTGATCCAGTGGGGGTGCTCAGGAGCAGTGAGTATATAGCGGGGGTGCTCAGGAGCAGTGAGTATATAGCGGGGGTGCTCAGGAGCAGTGAGTATATAGCGGGGGTGCTCAGGAGCAGTGAGTATATAGTGGGGGTGCTCAGGAGCAGTGGGGGAAATAGTAGGAGGATGTTCTGGAGCAGTAAAGGGTACAGTGAGGTGTTTTTAGGAGTAGTCAGGGTACAATGGAGAGTGTTCAAGAGCAGTGCAAGGTACAGTGGCAGTGTTCAGAAGCAGTGAGGGAGGGGTGTGTTCAAGAGAAATGGGGGGTGTTCAGGAACAGTGGGGGATATAGCAGGGGTGTTCAGAAGCAGTGGGAGGTATAGTGGGGGTGTTCAGGAGCAGTAGGGGAAATAGTAGGGGGATGTTCAGGAGGAGTAGGGGATACACTGAGGTGTTTTCAGGAGTAGTCAGGGTTCAGTGGAGGTGTTCGGAAGCAGTGGGGGTATTCAGGAACAGTGGTGGTTATGGCAGTGGGGGTGTTCAGTAGTGGTGTGGGGTTGCAGTGGAGGGTGCTCAGGAGAAGTGGGAAGTACTCTGGGGGTTGTCTAGGAGTAGCTGGAAGTACAGTGGGAGGTGATCAGGAGCAGAGGTGGGACACAGTGGGAGGTGATTGGAGCAGAGGTGGGACACAGTGGAAGGTGATCAGGAGCCAGGTGATCCAGTGGGGGTCTCTGGAGCAGTGGGGAGTACAATGGGGTTGTTCAAGAGCAGTAGGGTATAATGGGGGTATTCAGAAGCAATAGGAGGTATGGCAGTACAGTGGGGAGGGTGCGCAGGAGCAAGGGGGGAATGCAGTAAATTCTATTTGCTATAGCAAGCGCATTAATAGAGGCCTTAGACATATCTCTAATGCTTTCAATGGTTCTGCACGATTTTCCAGCAATGTGCTGGTAAACTGACTCCTAAAAAAGCCCCAATTTGTAGCGTTGCTGATTTTTGCCATCTAAATATTCCCACCACAGTGAATTTCCACATCCACATGACTTCACCGGAGCTTCCTATGTGATGCCACTGAATGAAGAGTTAGGAAGAGATTCTAGCAATTGGCTGGTGTGAGCCGGCTCCAGCTCTCCACTGTTTATTTCCCTTTAACAGATGATGTGTCAGAATCTCAAAGAATCTCCTTGGGATGGCTTCATTGGCAGAATATAAAATGCTGACTGCACTTCCTTTAAAAAATAAGGAAAACTTAATGTTGCACATAAAAAGAAGGCTGGAAGCGTCTCGCTTCCAAGACTCGTTCATGTCTCTCCCAATATTAATCTTCGAAACCTAAGTTCCTTCCCTCTTTTCTTCTGCCATCCCAGGGTGCCAGCTTAGCACTCTTAATAGAGACAGCTGTCTCAGTTCCAGGTACCTAGCCTAGACAAGACAATATCCAATAATAAGAAGAAAAGAAATAGTTTCTTCTTAGGTATCTTTTTAACAAAAAGAAAATCAGATTTTAATGCAGTTTTACCATCTCTGCATATTTCACTGGGCTCAGGGAGCCCACATACCATGGCTCACACACGGAGAAAGTGAGATTTTCTTTCTCTGCACAGGAAGAAAAATATTCTTTGCTTGCATAGTTATTTTCACCAATGTCCCCTGACTTTTCAGCAGTATTTTAAATGTCCCTGGATCTCAGACACATGGAGACTTGTGGTATGAGGGGTAAGGAGACCTGCCACCTGTTCTTTTTATCACTAGCCACCACGTGACTTCTTTCTCAGTTGTAGAATGGAAAGAGTATTGCATTCTTTTTTTTTTTTTTCTTTTAAGAGGAAGTCTCACTCTGCCTCCCCAGGCTGGAATGCAGTGGCGCATTCTCAGCTAATTATAGCCTCCTCCTCCTGGGTTAATGTGATTCTCCTGCATTAGCCTCCTGAGTAGCTGGGATTACAGGCATGTGCCACCACAGCTCGCTAATTTGTTTGTGTTTTTAGTAGAGATGGGGTTTTACCATGTTGACCAGGCTGGTCTCCAACTCCTGACCTCAAGTGATCCACCCGCCTCAGCCTCTCAAAGTGCTGGGATCACAGGTGTGAGCCACTACACCCAACCAGGTATTACATTCTATGACTTCATATTTCTACACTTAAACCTATCCTAGGATCTTAAAAAGTTAAGTCTGGATCATGGAAAGTGAAATAATTAATGCAATGCACCAAGCCCAGTGTTAGAAGTGGACCAAATCTTACTTCCTTTCCTCTCCCTTCCCCTCCCTAACCTTCCCCTCCCTAACCATCCCTAACTTCCCACAGATAGTTCCGTGAAATATCTGCATTTTCTTTTCTTTTTTTTTTCTTTTAAAGTACAAGAGTATAACAAAACAAAAAATAAGCCTCTCCTGAAAATGTAACCCATTATTAAGGAGAAAATGGTGCTTGTGGAAGCTGCGGAGGAAAGTTCCGATCACCATTGACACTCTTTGCTTTCCTGCCTTTGTTTAGTTGCTGGTTGTGATTGTTAATAAGGAAGCTCCAGAGAGCTGAGTTGCTTCCTTTGCTGCTAATGATAGAAATAACAGCTCCAATTTGATGTGACAAGATTGCAGAGTGCCACCGGGCACATGCGCCATTCTTGTCACCTCCAGACTCCTAAAAAACTCCGTGACAATCTGCCTTGTCAGCAGATTCTACCTTGTCCAGTTTGTCAGGGTGGCCTGCCTGTGCATCCATCCATTGCCAACTCCCTGGCAGGCCTCTTCCTGGGCACTGCAAGGGAGACAACACTGACAACTCATTGTAAAAAGTCATGTTTGAAGACAAGGCTTGTGGGATTGAGGCAGTGCAATAGTGTGGAAACTACAAGGCTTTGACACCCGGTGACCTTGGGCTTAGGAAACAGGTGCCATTGCCAAGCACCCACTACAAATGACCTTAAATATCCTCAATCACCATAAGTAATGTTACAACCATCACACCGGTGTGAAGACCCAGGGATGTTCCATATGTGCCCACAGCCACCCTGCCAACCCAGGATTTGATTCAGGGCTGCCCCACAGTAAAGTCAATCAAGTCTCCATTGCTCTCCGAGTTTAATCCTAGCAGGAGACCTTGAGGGGAAAGATGAGGTACCAAGAGCTTTGTGGGGTCATCAGCCAACAGTCAATTGGGGGACCACAGGAATGCAAGAAGCATCTCAGGGAGAAGGTCCAGAGAGAAAAGCAGAAGGCCAAAGCCTAAAGATGGGATTTATTGGTCACAGGAGAAAGGATCTGGGGAATACAAATGAACTAGAAGAGAGGTGAGAAAGGCTTGGAGAAGAGAGTTATGGTCCACCCTCGTTTTGATATTTCAAATGAGGAGTGGGGGATGATGGAATGATTTGTCCACTATAGTCAAGTAGTTTCAGCTAAGTGCTAATTTCATGAACTTACAAACTGACATGCCTCCAGAGCCCAGGCAGGTGAGTATCACCAAAGGATGTAGCTGGCAAAAAACAATAGGGAGGGGTGGGGACTGCAGAGAACCTATATCTGTCCAAAAGGAGCATCCAGCACCCAAGTCCAGCTGACTGCAGCCAAATCTCACAATTGTTTCAGAGGAAGCTGGAACTCTCCGTTTTTCTTTTCTTTTCTTTTCTTTTTTTTTTTTTTTTTTTGAGATGGAGTCTTGCTCTGTTGCCCAGGCTGGAGTGCAGTGACGTGATCTTGGCTCACTGCAACCTCCGCCTCCCAGGTTCAAGTGATTCTCCTGCCTCAGCTTCCCGAGTAGCTGGGATTACAAGTGCCCACCACTGCGCTCGGCTAATTTTTTAGTAGAGACGGGGTTTCGCCATGTTGGGCAGGCTGGTCTTGAACGCCTGACCTCAGGTGATCTGCCTGCTTCAGCCTCCCAAAGTGCTGGGATTACAGGCATGAGCCCCACCGCACCTGGCCTCTGAGTTTTTCATGTTCTGCCAGCAAGACAGTTCAATAGCTTGGAAGCAGCCTGCAGGCCACAAGTTTGCTGGCTCTGCCTTACCTGAAACCTTTGGACCCTCGGGAAATGTAAACACCAGCCCCAGCATTTCACAGGTGCTGAGGAGTCCCAAGCCTAAGGCTAAATACTAGTTTTCCTTATATACCTTTTAAATTAGAGGAAAGTATGCGTGTGCTACTTCTGTATTGTGATCTGATTTGGCAAAGCAGAACTTTGTGTTGGAAGTAATGAGTGTTAAATCATGACACTACCAGAGAAAAATGGCACTAATGAGGGTGGATGTTAGGATGAAGGTCAAAGGCAACACTGCAATTGCAGGTTGGTGCCAAAGGCTGGAAATAGGGCATTTTGAACAACTTTGTGATCAAGGGGTTTGCTAGAAAGGATAAAACACTGGTAACAATCAGTATCATGTACAGTGGGACTTTCATTTTTTTTTCCTCTCACCTTTCTCTCTTAATAGGTGCATGTTGGGGTAGAATAACAACTCAATGCTTTTTGAACTAGTCAAAATGTTTAAAAAAACAAAAACCCACAACCTAATCTAAAGACAGTCATCACTTAGTAAGCCATGGGAGCATGATTAAAACCCTCAGGAAAATCAGCATAGAAGGGACATACTTCAGTGTAATAACATACTTCAAACCATCTATGACAAAACCACAGCCAACATAATACTGAATGGCAAAAAGTTGAAAGCATTCCCTCTGAGAACTGGAACAAGACAAGAATGCCCACACTCACCACTTCTATTCAACATAGTACTGGAAGTCCTAGCCAGAGTGATCAGACAAGAGAAAGAAATAAAGGGCATCCAAATCAGTAAAGAGGAAGTCAAACTGTTGCTGTTTGCTTATGATATGATTGTATACCTAGAAAACCCTAATGACACCTCCAGAAATCTCCCAGAACTGGTAAATGAATTCAGTAAAGTGTCAGGATACAAAATTAATGTACATGAATCAGCAGCTCTGCTATATACCAACAGAGACCAACCTGAGAATCAAATCAAGAACTCAATCCCTTTTCCAATAGGTGCAAAAAATAAAATAAAATAAAATACTTAGGAGTATACCTAGACAAGGGATGAAAGACCTCTACAAGGAAAACAACAAAACACTGCTGAAAGAAATCATAGACAAAACAAACAAATGGAAACACATCGCATGCTCACAGATGGGTAGAACCAATACTGTGAAAATGACCATACTGCCAAAAGCAATCTACAAATTAATGCATTCCCATCAAAATGCCACCAGCATTCTTCACAGAAGTAGAAAAAACAACCTAAGATTCATATGGAACCAAAAAAGAGCCTGCATAGCCAAAGCAAGACTAACCAAAAAGAACAAATCTGGAGATATCACATTACCTGATTTGAAAGTATACTATAAGGCCATAATCACCAAAACAGCATGGTATAAAAATAGGCACATAGACCAATGGAACAGAATAGGGAACCCAGAAATAAACCCAAATACTTACAGCCAACTGATCCTTGACAAAGCAAACAAAAGCATAAAGTGGGGAAAGGACACCCTATTCAACAAATGGTGCTGTGATAATTGGCTAGCCACATGTAGGAGAATGAAACTGGATCCTCATCTCTCACCTTATACAAAAATCAACTCAAGATGGTTCAAGGACTTAAATCTAAGACCTGAAACTAAAAATTCTAGACAATAACATTGGAAAGACCCTTCCAGACATTGGCTTAGGCAAAGACTTCATGACTAAGAACCCAAAAGCAAATGCAACAAAAACAAAGATAAAAAGATAAATCAGTGGGACTTAATTAAACTAAAGAGCTTCTGCACTGTAAAAGGAACAGTCAGGAGAGTAAATGGACAACCCAAAGAATGGGAGAAAATATTCACAATCTATACATTCAACAATCTATACGTTCAACAAAGGGCTAATATCTAGAATGTACAAGGAACTCAAACCAATTAGCAAGAAAAAACAAATAATCCCATCAAAAAGTGGGCTAAGGATATGAATAGACAATTTTCAAAAGAAGAGATAAAAATGGCCAAGAAACATGAAAAAATGCTCAATATCACTAATAATCAGGAAAATGCAAATCAAAACCACAATACGATACCACCTCACTCCTGCAAGAATGGCCATAATAAAAAAAAAATAGTAGATGCTGGTATAGATGTGGTGAAAAGGGAACACTACTACACTGCTGATGGGAATGTAAACTAGTATAACAACTATGGAAAACAGTGTGGAGATTTTTTAAAGAACTAAAAGTAGAACTACCATTTGATCCAGCAATCCCACTACTGTGTATCTACCCAGAGGAAAAGAAGTTATTATACAAAAAAGATTCTTGAACATCCATTTTTATAGCAGCACAATTTGTAAATGCAAAAATATGGAAGCAGCACAAATGCCCATTAATCAACAAGTGAATAAAGAAAATGTGGTATGATGTGTATATGTGTGTGTGTGTATACACACACACACACATACACAATGGAATACTACTAGGCCATAAAAAAGGAATAAATTAATGGCATTTGCAGCAACCTAGATGGAATTAGAGACTACTATTCTAAATGAAGTAACTTAGGAATGGAAAGCCAAACATTGTGTGTTCTCACTCATAAGTGGGAGCTAAACTATGAGGATGCAAAGGCATAACAATGATACAATGGACTTTGGGGACTTGGGGGAAAGGGTCGGTGGGGTGAGGGATAAAAGACTACAAATCGGGTTCAGTGTATACTACCATGGTGATGGGTGCACCAAAATCTCACAAATCACCACTAAAGAACTTACTCATGTAATCAAATACCACCTGTTCCCCAAAAACCTATGGAAAAAAAAATTAAAAAATAAAAAAATTAGAGACAAAAAAGACAGTATAAATATAATTCTAATAATAATAATAACAATAAGCCATGGGAGAACTGGCTGTCTTATCTGAGGTTATCTGAGGGAACTTTCATTTGGTATCTGGTATATTTACAGGATACCATTGACCCCCATGAGTCAACAGGTGCAAGCAAAACAAATTAAAGGCAAATCTCCTCCCTGCGTGTGTGCATGAGTTTCTGTGTGCTTATAGCACATTTCTCAAAGTCATACTTATACTCTCTGTTTAGGGGGAAGAAAGATCCACTGCATGGCATCAGCTGCATCATTGGTTTGCAAGGACAGCTCCACCCTCTCATTTAAATGGATCATCTGTGCCAAGTTCTTCTTGGTCACAGTTTCTGCCCACCTGCCTCCCCAGCAGCATCCCTTGGCCATTGGAGCCCCATGGTCTGGGTCTTCTAATTCCATACCCTTGGATTTGATGTCACATTGCCTATGTTGCCCCAATCTTTTTACCTTTAACTAGTTCTGAAACCTTGTGCCTAGAGTCTTCCAGCACTCCATCTCTCTGGATCTGGAACCCTGCCTTACTTCTGGCAGTAGCACCCTCACTTTACCCACCTATCCCCACACTGGCATGCAACCTATGGTCAAGACTGATGACAGTCTTCCCCGATATTAAGACTTTCCAGAACTGCCTGCCTGCCAGGAAGCCTGCCTGCCTTCTGGCACATCCCTTCCCCCAGGCCACAGTCCTCACTGCACGAGCTGCACCACTCATTGCCTGTTGCCCATTGGCTTGGCTTGGCCTTTGGAGCATGTTTACAACACATTTTGAAAAGCAGCACTTCAGAACCCAGGAAAACAGACAGATTGTGCCAGCTCCACCCACAAGCTCCTCAGAAAATGACACCTAAGAAATATGAACACATCAGGAAAAAAGACTCATTCAGCCTGAAGAAAGGAATAAAAAAGAGTTGGACAACAGGAGATTCTCTTATCTGGGACCTCTCTTCCTGTTTGTTCTTTGGAACAGAGGCCAGGCTTCCTTCAGCTGGGGCTTATCGAGCACCAGGCAAGGTAATAGGAACCAAGAGCAGAGATGACTGAGACACAGTACCTGCCTCCAGAGATGGCAGAGGGACAAGGAAGACGAACTTAGAGATGGTGCTGGGTAGATCACTGTGTCAGAAGAGGTTCCACAGGAGGCAGCTTCTGGGGGTGGGAAGGAAAGATGAAAGAGGTACTCTTGAATTTGGAAGTTAGATGGCCAGCCTTTAGCAGGTGAGTGAGGCACACTGACCAGAGTGATGGTGCGTAAAAATGACTATCCACATGCAGGAAAGAGTCTGGACTTGGAATCACAAGGGTGAGGCTTGACTTCCAGCCCTGTCACTTATTTCCCCTACAACCTTAGGCAGACCTCTCAGCCTGTTAGAGCCTCAGTTCCTTGTGAATAAACAAGAATTAAGTAAAACCTGTCCTGGCAGCTACTTCACAAGGTGGTAGTAAAAGCATTGTGAATGAGAAATCGCCCTGTTAAATGGGAGGTTGCCTGCCTTCCCTGTGACCCCTGAACAGTGCCCCAGCACACACTAGGGTGACTGAATCATCCTGCTTTGTCACTGGTTTCAGCAGTGACAGTCTCAGACCCCAGGAACCTCTTTAGTCCCAGACAAATGAAGACAATTGGTTAGTCTGGCACATGTTCTGACCAGAGGAGCTGTGAGGTCCCTGCTGGCCAAAACATTTTTTTAACATTTTCTAAGGTGTACAATGCAGTGGTTTTTAGCATATTCACAAGGTTGTGTAACCATCACAAGTATCTGGTCCCATACATTCTCATCACCCCAAAAAGAAATTATTAGCAGTCAATCCCAACTCTCCTTTTGCCACTCCCTGGCAATCACTAATTCAATTTCTATCCCTATGGATTTACTTACACTGAATTCTTACTCTAGTTTGAAAAGAAATTGACATCTGAAAGCCTTGAATTGTGCCTCTTCTTTATCTCTAGTTTGCTGATAAATGAGGGTATTTTTTATGAACACCTTTCCCAAGCATCACCAGCCTCAATCCATCTCTTCACCTCCCTCAGGAATGGGTATGGCCACAGATGCGCAAATGCACTTCTTCCCACACGCCCTGGTGTGAGGATGCCAACAAGTGGTTCTACACTGTAGTCAACCAGGTCCAATTCATTTATTAGGATACTTCATTTCTTTGTGTTACATTCACAACAACGGATATGAATCAATTGTTAATAGGGAAAGTTTAATATTATTGCATAAGAAATATGGCTGTGCCATATTATTGATTCAGTAGGGAATCAATTTTCCAACCATGATGGAGAAGTTGGGAGATGAGATAAGACTGTAAATGATGCCTCTTTGATCACCACTGTGAATAATACTGATCTTTCCAAAGGAGCTGAAGAATGTGGTAGCTGGAGGGAGTAGAGATGCCAAGCACTCAGGCCAGAGAAAGTGAAAGATTTCTGGGTCAGAAGCCAACTTTGTGAATGACTAAAGCTTTCAGCCAGCATTCTCAAAAGTAAATTAGGGGAAAGCAAAATGGAATGAACCAAAGCCTTTTGTGGGGTCCATTGATAAAGGTTTGGTAATTAAAGTCGGCACTATGAGCAATGCTCAGGCCAGGACTAACAGCAAAGCTGTTTCTCCTCCACCCTTGCCAGCACAATAGATGCCAATGCCCATGCTGCCGGGTGCACAAGTGGCATCAAGTCAAGACTGCAGAAAACAGAGGAAGCCAAACAGACTAGAGTGGCCACAGACCTGTGCTGAAGCAGCTTCCACATTTTTTCTAAACAAGACCTATCTTTCACTTCCTGAAAGGTTTAGGGATGAAAGAGGAAGTAGAGAGAAGGCCGGAGTGTTGCATAGTTCCTCAGCAGAAAGAAGAGTTAGTCTTTACTGGAAGAAACCCAAACCAGAGGTTTAGAGAGCTATGAATAAATATCACCTGATTTCAGAGATGCAGGACAGGCACAGAAAAACTGGAGGCCCAGGGGGAAGGACAGTGATCAACACAGCCAGGAGCTTAAAACCACTTGTGTAGTCTGGAGCATATCTCTCTGAAAGTCAATGCCAAGCCAGCAGACAGGACCAGGTAGGCAAGCTAAAGGCAGGATATACTGGAAGGAAAATGATCAAGGCTGTTAAACTTTTCCCCACAACTGCATGTTGGTCTCCACTGGTGGATTTAGGGAGCCCAGAGCTGCCCCTGAGCTGCTGGAGCTGCAGCTGCTGCTCTTAATTCCTCCCTGCTGCTGTGGCAGGCAACAGATGGCTGCAAGATAAGGGAGGTACCCTTGAATTCGGAAGTTAGATGGCCAGCCTTTAGTAGGTGAGTGAGGCGCACTGACCAGCACTGATGGTATGTACAGATGACTATCAACATGTAGGAAAGAGTCTGGACTTGGAATCACAAGGGTAAGGCTCAGCTTCCAGCCGTGTCACTTTTTTCCCCTACAACCTTAGGCAGACCCCTCAGCCTGTCAGAGCCTCAGTTCCTTGTGAATAAACAAGAATTAAGTAAAATCTGCCTGGCAGCTACTTCAGCGTCAAGCCTTCTTCAGGGTGCCCACCAACTGTAAATGAGACCATGATGCAGGTAAGTTAAATATGAACTGACAGTAGGCCCACTGTAAATGTGTGTGTTTAATATGATCCTTAACATATGGATAATACATCACAACAGCATCACATGACAGCAGAGTCACCGATCTCACAACTAGCTCTCAGTCTCAGGTTACTGAGAACCTAGTTAAACTTTGGGAGGCCGAGGCAGGCGGATCACGAGGTCAAGAGATCAAGACCATTCTGACCAACATGGTGAAACCCTGTCTGTAATAAAAATACAAAAAATTAGCTGGGCGTGGTGGTGCATGCCTGTAGTCCCAGCTACTCGGGAGGCTGAGGCAGGAGAATCACTTGAACCCGGGAGGCGGAGGTTGCAGTGAGCCGAGATCATGCCACTGTACTCCAGCCAGGCGACAGAGGGAAACTGTTGGGAAAATAAAAAAAAAAAAAAAAGTGACGTTCACTTTGCTTCCACTTGTGTCTACATGGACTGTCTTCTGTAGCATCTCTCCACGCCAGGATTTAATTTTGGCAGGGTCAATTCAACATTTAATGCTCTTCATGCACCTTATTGATGAAGAGATTATAAGAACAGGGCACAAGATCTTTTGTGGGCTTGTGCAAGTGCACATATTATATTTTTAGAGTTTATGGGCTTCAGGCTACATAAATGTATTATCAATTCAATACTGACTTGACCAGCAACAGCATACTGGACACACCAGATCCCAGAAGGAAGAACTAGTAGTTGGATAGATGATAGAGAAACCAGATGTAAAAGATTTGTGGAAACTAAAGAGGTAGGATGGGGCCAGCCATGCAGGAGCACTGCTGTGTAATGCTGGCAATAGGAAAACCTTGGGTCAGGATGGGCCCTCACCTCACCTGGGAGTTTTTCTATGCCTGCTACTGGGGTGGGAGCCAATGGCACCTCAGCCAGCCTCCCCTTGTGATGAGCAACTAACTGGAGGTGCAGCTTCTGGCAGGCAATGCCAGCAATAACTCACCTGGGGCTCCCACAGGAGCCTTGTTGTGATGCTGAGATTGTACATGTTCTTAGGTAGGGCCACATCAACTCACAGGCAATACACCAATGATTCTGGACTTTGAAGGGATGCCCAGGAGGTGAGGCCTCTGTGGTCTTCACTAGTTCCCTTTCTCCCACAGATAACCATCTTCACTGAATTCTGCCCAGTGCCTAATGTTTAACCCTGTGATTTCCTCATGAGCCCACTTTCTACTATTTTATCACAAAATAGCTGAAGATCAGTGACAAAGACGGCCCTCCTTAACCAAACTTTAGTTAGACTCCCCTGAGCCCTTTTCTCTACCAGGCCTCACCTTGGTTTTCTGTGTGCCCTTGGTGAGCTCAATGTTAGCAAGAATCCTTCTAAGTCATCTCCCATCCTTGATATCTGATCAGTTCCTCCCCGCCCCCATCCTTGATATCTGAGTTCTCTGCCTGTTTTTAGCAAGAATCTTCCTACCCTTGGTGTCACCTCTTCGTAATTTTCCATCCACTGACCTCTCATTCTACCCATTGGCCATAAGTCCCAAGCTGTCTACTGTATTAGGAGTTTAGCTCAGTCTCTCTCTCCTATTGCAATAGAGTTGACTGGTATTATAATAGTCTTGAACAAAGTCTTTCTTGCTTTTTTTTTTTCTTACTGTTTTAACAAGTGTCCAGTGAATAATTTTTCTTCTACAGTAGTTCCCATCATATTCTTTCCTAAAATTGCTCCTTCTTTATGAAACGCAGGAGGTAACCCTGTAGCCACTTGTCTACCATTTATTTAGATAGCTTAATGACCACCACACTTCACACAGATAATCTAATGACCACCACGCTTCACGAAGATCTTCTTCCCCAAGATTTTGTTTCTCTCTTCTGCCTAAGGATTTGATGGTTGTGCTGATTAATGCAAATGGTACTAAATACTATGAGCATTTCATTTGGAAGTTAAGTGGAAAAGCTAATTGTGCACTATGTATCTGAAATTGCTTTCATTTGAATGCCTTGGAATGGAATTATCAGGCTTTTCTTTAATTAATTTGGTACAGAAGTTTATTGTGAGGAGCTTCAGGAATAATGCTAAGGCTCTGATAAGAGTTGAACTGTTGGCATTCAAGTGTTTGAAAGCCTGGGTTTTACAGTTGGGAGAAATCCCTCCCACCCCCCCATTACCTGGAAACTCACAAATGGTCTTCACAGCAGAAGAAAGTCAGAAGGACAGCCCAGCAACGCTCCTTCAGCGTGCCCACAAATTGCAAATGAGACCATTATGCAGGTACGTTGAATATGAATGGCAGTGGGCTTTGTCAGCCTAATAAACGAGTCCAAAATTTCAGGAAGGAAAATGAATAAATAAAATTAAATAGACTCAACAAAGTGAAAGTTTCATTCTTAAGGGAAAAAAACATACTTGAGATCTGATAAATACATTTTCTTTTTAAAAGTAAAATTTTTTTCACCTCTTAGCAGTGAAAAACTGAATCACTCTTACAACCCTAATGCTGCTTTCCTGAACTCAGCCAGCCCCTATTCCCAGAGGACAGCACATGGAAGTGGCACCTGGCCAGGGTGGTGGGATGGGGCATGGGTATCTGCCACAACTTTAGCCCAGGGTTGAACTCTCTTTAAAGATGCTTTGCAATTTTCAAGATTTTCCTCAAAATGTATTTTCCATTCCAGGGAATTTTTTTATAATACCTCCAAGACAGGTATTTTGTTATGTACTATGTTTTAAAAATATTTTTTCTATGTTTTACAAAGTTAGTGTTTGTTCCATTTTGTAAATCACTTCCAATTGACATTGAATTACTAAAAAGTCTTCAAATAAAGTTTGACTCTAACTCTCTGAGCTGAATTTGCTGGAAATGAAGAACTTTGGAATGTTGGATCTGTGAGAAACTTTAGAAAACATCTACTTTAGTCCTCCAGTATCCAAGGGGGGTACCTTCTAACGCCCCCAGTGGATACCTGAAACCACAACCAAACTCTTTATATATACTATTATATATCTATGATAAAGTTTAATTTATAATTTAGGCACAGTAAGAGACTAACCATAATAACTAATAATAAAATAGAACAATCATAACAGTATGCCAACATCACTACTTTTGTGCTTTGGGGCCACTATTAAGTAAAATAAGGGTTCTTTGAAGAGAAATCCCCCAATTTTAGTCAGTTGGAGAAATGGATTTGAGACTTATTTTCTGTTCTCCTCAGCTGCAGCATCTGATTAAAGCCTTCTTCCCTGGCAATACTTGTTGTCTCAATGATTGGCTTTCTGTGCAGTGAGCTGCAGGACCTAGACCAAACCCCTGGCATTTTGCTAACAGATCTTGGTTCCCTGATCAGGAGTGCATTGCTTGTGACTTGGCTGTCGAGGGACAGGAGAGTCTCAGAAGCCCTCCTAAGCAGCTAGCCACCTGTCTCTTTTTAGCCAGAGGTGGATTTTTGTGTCTCTCTCTCTGCTTGCACTGTTGCCAGCCCCAACTGTATTCCTGATTGCCTAGGAAGACAGCCTTTGAAATATGATATTTGCCTCCACATCAGTGAGTGTCTTGTGTGGGCCCAGTCAGTGGGATCTGCTCTTCTCAATTTGGGAAACTTTAAAGGAATTTTTGTTTGCAGGTTGAACAAGCCCAACCAATTGAAAAAGGGAAGCACTCTGACCATTTCGGTCTGGACACTCCTGGGGGCTTGTTAGTAATTGTTTGTGTGTGTAACCAGATAAATGAGCATCTTTTGTGGATATCAGAGAGCAGGATTGGTTCCTCTTGATATGGGGAATTTTGAAGGAATTTCTGTTTGCAGGTTGAACAAGCCCAATCAACTATAAAAGGGAAGCACCTCAACTATAGTTCAGATACTCTTGGGGCTTGTTAGTAACTACTGCAGTTAGACTGTATTTTTGATAATTTTTTTTCTGTGTGTTGATATAGTCATGGGAAATTGGAATTTGATCCTAGAATGCAGTTGACTTGGGTGTGTTCTTCAAAATTGGTCTGCATATAGTTATAAACCAAAAGAACAAAGAAAAATGCTATTCTTTTGTAATGCTATTTGTCCCAGCATTCTTTGGAGTTTGGGGAGGCTTGGACTCCATGAGTCTTTCAGTTGTAGTGCTGTCTTACAAATGGATTCATTTTGCTGTTGAATGGGAAAATAGGATGGAGTTCCATGTATGCAGGCTTTTATGCTTCTGTTCTAACCCTAGTCAGGCACAGTTAGTATGTGACATTCTTCTGTAGTATGCTTGGCTCCCAGTGTTCTTTGGAGTTTGGGGAGCTTTGTCCTTTAGAATTAAACTACCATTGCTTTACCCAAAATTTTGGTCACGGCCCTCATTGGATTATCTATTGAGGTAAACAAAGTTTAGCCATGTGAACATGTTCATAAACCAATAAATTTATGTTGTTATCTCATGGCTAGAGTTTCAAGGTAAAAGCTATTGGATCTTTTTTTATGTGTGTGCATATATGTCTAGATGAGTTTATGTGAATGTACATTTATTATATATCGTGTCTACAGAGTACCAAATTGGCTTGTAAACAAAAGAGCACCCATAAGTTAATAAGTCTAAGCATTTTTCAAGTTCACATAACTTTAGTAAATATTTAATAAACAAGCTGGCTTTAAGATTATGGGTAAAATAAAAATAGAAATGTCTTTGGAATTTTCAGCATACATTTTTGGTCCAGGTTTTATATTTGCCTGTGCTACATATTTAAAGATGTCAGGGTTTGGCACAAAAGATTATAAGACTATAAACCCAACCCAAAAAAAATGATCTTTGGGTGATTTTTTTGACAAATAAGACTAATTTCACATTTTTGGTTTTATGAAAACAGCTGAATCTTCTGAGTTATTGATGAAAATACCCATGTATTTAACTTTAAGCTTCTTACTTAGGTGAACACCTAATATGCACAGGTTATAAAAAATAGTTGACAAGGAAATAATGACTAGTTTCGTCTAATATCTCAGTTCTCCTAAGTAATCTAGATAAATTGTTAAAAGTGAATAAAATATAAATGGGGTAAATACTGTAGGTGAAATTTTTGTGTAATTTAAAATCTTGAAATCATTTGAATGGTCATTAAATGTCTTGGTAATTTCTACTTAAGAAGGGATTATAAAATGGAGAAACATGTTTTTAAAAATTATGGAATGTTCTTCTCTAAAAGATGCTGATATCTGATAGATAGTTCAATATTTCTTGCTTCCTAGGTTTTTCACTAAAATGTAAGGTTGCTAAAGAATAAGAATTCTAATTAATATATAATTCTGTATATAAAATGTGACAAAGAAAATATATCTCTACTGAGAAAAAAGTTCTCTAAATTCAAAAGTTATCTAAAGGTTGATTCACATTATGGACTTGAAAAGGTGATTTATAAAATAAAGAAGAAAGGAAACAGTAAGTAGGGGAGAGGAATATGAAAAAGTTAAGATACTATAGGAGAGACAATCACACTACATATGGTCTTTCTTTGCTTTTTGGTAACTGGCCTAAGAAACAGATTCTACGTTTTATTGAGATAATTCCTATGTCATTGTTATTAGGTTTTTGATGGCTTAGGAAAACTGGAATTAAAAGGAATGAAGGGCCAGGTATGGTGGCTCATGCCTGTAATCCCAACACTTTGGGAAACAGAGATGGGAGGATCACTTGAGCCCAGGAGTTTAAGACCAGCCTGGGCAACATCGGGAGGTCCCATCTCTACCAAAAAAAAAAAAAATTAGCAAGGTGTGTGGCAGTTGCCTGTAGTCCTAGTTATTTGGGAGGCTGAGGTGGGAGGATTGCTTGAGCTCAGGAGGTTGAGGCTTACAGCAGGCCATGATTGCACCACTGCACTCTGACCTGGGGAACAGAGCAAAAGCCTGTCTCAATAAAATAAATAAAATTAAAATATAAATAAATTAAGGTTTTTACATCCATGTAACTTTCTGTATTGCTTTTAAAGTCCTTGGCTGTCAAGTTACAGGCCTTTAACTCCTGGGTCTGAAAAAGGCACCGACTCCTGCTAAATCTTAAACATTGACACCAGTCAAAGCCTTGTCTTCAGACTTGGGAGAAGGCAACAATCAAAATGAGTTGCTTTCATGAGACACAGAGCTATATATTAAAACTATTCAATCCTTCCAGGCCTAGGGACTATCAAGGAAGAGGTGAGTACATGAGATTTTAAGGGCCGATCTTGAGAGATAAGATTAGTTCAGAATTTTTCTACAAATTAAACATTAATATCAAAACCACACCAATGCAAGGCCAGCATCTGGGACCCTGTGTTAGAATAACAAGGTTTTCTTGGAGCACTGATCTACATTTTAATAGAAAATTGTAAAAGGTTATAAAGGATTTATGGAAATATTATCTTTTGGTCAAACTGATTAAAATTAGATAGACTTATTCATAAGGTTCTATTAAAATTAGCTTTAACATAAATAGTACACTATACAAATGTTAAAATTTGGTTTTATCTTTTGAACAAAATTTTCATGTAATATTAATAAGAGATAATAAAAGATTGTTGTCTACCTTTTGAGTAAACTGCAGAAAAAAGAGAAAGAAAGAGAGAGATTTAGTTGGCTTCATGCTGCCTTTATTAGGTTTTATTGTTTGGGAAACTGAGTCTCCACTCTATCAAAGAATAAATGTTATCATTTTTTTGAAATCTTTGAATTGTCATTTTGGCTAGATGAATGACCTGTGATCCTATTTGGGAATATCAAGTGCTTTAGATCTTTGATATTTGACGGACTTTCAAAGCAAAAATCTCAAGTTCTAAATTCAGTTTTTTTTTTTATCTCAAACTAACTTTTGAGATATTAACTTCCCCCAAAGTCCAAGAGAGACCTGTAAGCTTATTTGATATGTTAAAATCATACAGAAAACATTGTCAAATATGAAGTTGTGTTTAACTTTCTCTGGGTTATATTCATATAAACATGTTATTAATGTGTTCCAAAATTGTATGAGATTCCTAAAATTCTTATATGTCTTAGTATATATTATCAGTAATAGTAATAATGATTATTATGTTAAATTGTTGTATGACACAGAAATAACCAAATTTCTTTGTCAACTGTGTTTTTAACTATGGCTGTCCTGAGACTTTCGTCATCCACAATTATTGCTTCATTTTGATTCTTCTCAAAAAGTAGCTTATAATCAGCTACAGTCCAAAACTTACTTCTTAGTCTTAGAAATTTTCTTACACATATACAGAGTAAAACTGATCTAGATTTCTGAATACCCACACCATTCCTGGATTAGGAAATTACCAAAGAATTTGCTATAGTCACTGTACCTCTACGGACAAAAGAAGAATGTGTAAACATTGGTAGTTTAATTATAGTAGGGTCATTGATAGTTCCTGGATGATTATTGTAATCAGTTGAATAGTGTCCCTCCAAAATTTGTGTCCACCCAGAACGTCAAGATGTGACCTTATTTGGAAACAGGATCATTTTAGGTGGGCCCTAAATCTGATAACTGACCCCTTATGAGAAGAAGAAGGACATGCAGAGATGCAGAGAGTGGAATGCCATGGGCTGCTGAGGGAGGAAATTGCAGTGATACAGCTACAAGCCGAGCCACAACCAGCATTGCCAGCAACCACTGAAAGTGGGGTGAAAGGCATGGAATTCTCTGTCAGAACCTCTAAAAAGGACCAGCTCAGCTAAAGCTTTGATTTTGGACTTCTAGCCTCAAAAACCATGAGAGAATAAATGTCTCAGTTTTTTGTTTTTGATTTTGTTTTGAGATGGAGTCTCGCTCTGTCACCCGGGCTGGATTGCAGTGGCGCAATCTCAGCTCTGTGTTTATTTTTGAAACTGATTCTCCCTGGTCTTAACACTTCAAACTTACATTTGTCTCATCTGAGTTCCTTCCTCAGGAGATGAACTGAAACTCATCAGATCACTGCATCCAGACAGTGAGACATCAGACCCTTCATCCATCATAACTGCTTCCTTACTCCTCCCTAATTCCTGTTTTCCCTCCTTCTGCACTATACAAACCTCCCAATTTTAGTCATCAGAGAGATGGATTTGAGACTCATTCCCGCTCTTCTTGGCTGCAGCACCCAATTAAAGCCTTCTTCCCTGACGACACTCATTTCAGTGACTGGTTTTCTGTGTGGTGAGCAACAGGACCTAGATCGAATCTCTGGTGTTTTGTAACAAGATTTCAGAACAGCATGCAATCTAAAACTTATGAAATGTTTATTTCTGGAGTTTTTCACGTAATATTTTCAGACCACAGTTGCCCGCAGGTAACTGAAACCATGGAAAATGAAACCACAGATAAAGGCAGACTACTTTAGTTAGAGGTTTTCCCAAGTTTTTAGCTGAGACCACTGTCTTCCAGTGAAGGCTAATGTGAACAACCACTAATCCTAACAAATAACCCTCTGGGCAAAGCTGGAATCTGGATTGGAGGCTGGAGAGGGGACCTCATTTCCCTCTCTCCTCCCTCTCCCCTTTTCATCTCTATGAGAGATAGATTGGCACAAGAGAAATAAGTTCTGTAGGAGTCCAGAATATGCCACCCCATATTATGTCTCTTTGGCCAAAGAATTATTTTAAGCTGTTTATTTCTGCAGACGTAAGAGAAGTTTTGAAAACTGAGTACAAGTTACACTTTTGTAAGAGAAATTTATATCCATAAATGAAATCTTCATTTGTAAGAGTGTCTCCCTCTCTGTACCAGGAAAAGAAAGAGGACTAAATCACTAGAGACACGTATCATGGCAAAGGCACTGACTTAAATCTACATGACAAACCTTACTTTGTTTACTGTTCTCTGCTGTATACCTCTCCATGGCTAGCCTTCCCCAGACCAATCTTCCTTAGCTTTCAGCAGACAGTAGTATTCAAGCCTGAATTCAAAGTCATCTCTTTTAGATATCCTCATTTCTCTGAGTATTTGCCATGTGTATTTGAAGTATACATGTTGATAAACTTCTACTTGCTTTTCTCTTGCTAATCTGTCTTTTGTTACAGGGATCTGTCCAACTAATAACTCAGAGGGGTAAAGAAAAAATTATTTTTGCTCCCCTAAAGTTTCAAACCATCGATTTAGCCTGGGGAAGATAGGAAATATTTTAGGCTGTGAAATTAAATAGTTCAAACTTAAAGCTCTTGGGACTTTAAATTATCCTGAGTCTTGAATGTGCCTATAAAACCTGAGTCACATGACATCCAGCTGCAAATTCTGCCTTTTGTTTCCGTAAATAATTAAAAAGACCAAGCAGTGCTGGAAATAAGACCCCCTCAGATTACTGCCCCTCCTCAAAGAGTAATAAAGTAATCTCTATTGGAATGTGGCAATCTGTAAGCAATCAAATTGCTATGGCATGTATACCTGATCTTATATGGAAAATGTTGTAATCCTGCTAGAATTTCTCTGTCTTTGCCTATACAATTGAAACTTTAGCTTCCCCACTTATCAAATGCTGACCCTATTTGTCTGGAGTCAGTGCTTTTGTGGGTGGCCATTCCCAAGCTTTGTGTTCAAATAAACTCTATACTTAATCATCTTTTCTGAATCTCATTATTTAAGATTAACATGCTGGCAACCTCTGACTATGGTAGTCTGCCTTTATGTGTGGTTTCTCTTTCTATGGTTTCAGTTAGCCACAGCCAATCATGGTCAGAAAATAGTACATGAAAAATTCCAGGAATGAACAATGCATACATTTTAAATTACATGCAGTTCTGAGTAGCATGATGAAATCTTGTCACTAAAACACCAAGAGTGTGGTCTAGATCCTGTTGCTTGCCACACAGAATGCCAATCACTGAGATGAATGTTGCCAGGGAAGAAGGCTTTAATCAGGTGCTGCAGCCGAGAAATTCTCTTGTGGACCTTCAGTGATCCCTGTCACTTCACCGACAGATGGAGCACTGGTACTATCAGAGGCATTCAAACCAGAGCAACTCTACCTGGAATAGGAGTGGAGTAAAATGAGGCTGAGACGTGCTAGGCTGCATTCCCAGGAGGTTAGGCATTCTTAGTCACAGGATGAGATAGGAGGTTGGCACAAGATACAGGTCAAAAAGACCTTGCTGATAAAACAGGATGCAGTAAAGAAGCCAGCCAAAACCTGTCAAAACCAAGATGGTGACTAAAGTGACCTCTGGTCAGCCTCACTGCTCATTATACACTAATCATAATACATTAGCATGCTAAAGAACTCCCACCAGTGCCACGGACAGTTTACAAATGCCATGGCCATGTCTGCAAGTTACCCTTTATGGCCTAAGAAGGGGAAGAACCCTCAGTTCCAGGAACTCCAGGTTCTTTGCCTGGAAAACTCATGAATAATCCACCCTTTGTTTAGCATATAATCAAGAAATAACCATAAAAATAGCCAACCAGCAGTCCTCAGGGCGGCTCTGTCTATGGAGTAGCCATTCTTTTGTTTCTTTACTTCTCTAATAAACTTGCTTTCACTTTACTCTGTGGATTCACCCTGAATTCTTTCTTGCATGACATGTAAGAACCCTCTCTTGGGGTCTGGATCAGGACCCCTTTCTGGTAACAGCACCAACGCAAAGGATTTACGTTCACCCAGTTTCACAAGAGTCAATGGAGATCTCTGGTGAGGCCCCTCTCAGTCCAAATCATCCCAGGCTCGGTTGCGGATTCAGACTAATTGAGCTACACACATTCCTAACTCAACGGAGTTGGAATTGAATCTCTACCTCAAGCTAGGAGTTTCATTTGTTACTCTCTAGAGATTCTGCTAATCATGAATTTGTGAGTTTTACTTTTCTCTGAGATTAAGGGGTTGTTTTGGAATTATTCATTAGAGATTTTGATTTTCAACCTTTTCTCTCATTCAAAATTTTAGTTGGGGGAAACAGTTTCTCTCTGGAAAGAGGAAGTGGATCTTTGTGGTTTAAGCAAAAATGTAAAAATAAATAAAAAGTGTAACTTTAAAAGCTGGCCAGATTCTGAAGCTTGGCTCAATTGATAAATCTACACTTTCTTCTTGAGTGACCAAAATAAGAAGAGGACAAAATAAGACGCTGTTCCTCCTAACCAAAAGGCACCTTAGGTGGCTAAGGTCTTGTGGGAATATTGGAGCTAATCACTTACAGTGTGAACGGTCTCACAGAAGTCTTTTAAGAAGAACATGCAGGGAGCCTTGCTTAACCCAGTGGACACACATAAAGGCTGGTCATCTAATGCCTTAAGCACCAAATTTCTTGGAACCACCAAGACATGTAAAAGAGAAGAACCCACTCAAGGCCGACACCTTGAGGAGCTATTCCTATAAGCTGCACACTTGATCCAAAACAAAATCCCATTAGATATTTTTGCTCATGCGAAAGGAAGATCTAAATTGTGGACAATTATACTTCTAAAACTGAGTCTTCCTCCTCACAGAGAGAATCACCTTTAGAAACACTAACTGGACTTACGTGTAATACTTACAGCATTTCTTCATGCAAATATTTAGAAAAATGGTCTCACATAACTCCCAGAGACCCCAAATTACAATGGTCCACATGGAGTACCTTTGAAATACCTAGCCTAGTTTATCGGTGCAGTCAATTAGAAAAAGCAAGCTCTAAAATAAAATAACTGGGGATGGTACCTATTTTCAATGGTACTTAGAAGTTTCTAGACAGGTTCTAATAGTCGTTTCTTTGCAAGTGGAAAACAAAAGATTGTCTAAAACACTTTCCGATTTGAAAAAGACTGCCAAAAATTTTCCCCCTTCTTTGTCTTCTTTTCTTTAGCCAGAACTTCCTTGTCCAAACTTACCTCTCTTTCCTCCTCTACCTTCTGCTGTTCTGGCTCCATTCTGGGAATACTTTGTGTCTGACAGAGGAGAATCTGCCTTGGTTATTGATTATGGTCAAAAGTGGAACTTAAAGGCATAAAGAATTCCTGTATCCTCTTCAGAACTCCATTGAATTTACTAAATAATTTGAACTAAATATTTGAACTTATGACTCTGGCTGGATTTTCTGACATATACCAATTGGTTCACATGTTAATATCAGAAAGAAAAGCCAAGACTGGGTAGCAAAGGTAAACTGCAGGTATATTGTGAAAAACTTGCATAAATTTTCTGAAGCAGATCATGAATGGGCCTGCAGTACTGCCAAGTCTTTACTAGATATTATTCCCTTAGTTTTCAAAACAGTAGTTGATTGGAGTAAAATACCGCAATGCCAACAAAATTTTGATGAGCCTATAATGTCATACTATGAGAGATTTGAAAAAGTATTTCAACAATATTCAGGCCCATCAGAAGAAAGTTATTCTAATCACCAAAATTATATTCTCCTTAACCCAAAATTTATAAATGGACTAGATGAAAAACTGGCAATTATAATAAAGAGACAATATCTTGGTTGAGCTACCTCTCAAACTCACGATCTAGTTAATTTTGCTGACCAAATGTCTTACACTCTAATTGACATGGACAGAAGACAGGGAAATACAGTGTAGAAGAGGGAGGTTCTCTGGCAAAGATCCCACTCTCAAACTGGGAAACCCACGGCCCGAAATGAGAACAGGCATTCCTGTTTTTGCACCCAAAAGTTGCCTTTTGGCCTGCCACACCCCCTACCCTGTACCCACATAAGCCCCCAAACCTCAAGCTCCATGGGCAGATGAGCAGACGAGGAGATGAACAGAAAAACAGACGAATGGCAGAATGGTGCAGCAGACAGAAGAGAAGGAGTATCTGAACACTGATAGGAGTTCAACTGGGGACAGTCGGAGAGGAGATCGGCCGCTGGACAGCCAAACTCCAGGGAAAGATCATCTTTCCACTCCATCTCCCTTCCAGCACCCCATCCGTCCTGCTGAGAGCCACCTCCACCACTCAATAAAACCCGTGCATTCATCCTTCAAGTCTGTGTGTGACCTGATTCTTCCTGGATTCTGGACCAGGACCCGGGTACCAAGAGGGTACTGAGCTGGTTAACACTGTCCATGGACGGCAAAGCTAAGAGAGCATGCTGTAACACATGCCCACTTGGGCTTCGGGAGCCTTAGGTACCCACCCCTGGTTGCTGCTATGGAACCAGAGCCCAGGGGCACTCGCCCAGGCTCCTGCCCCTGCCCATCTGCATGCACTCCCTCCCATAAGGGGGTTTGAGTGCACATGAAGGCTGAACAGATAAACCACGCGCCCTGCAAGGGGGTTCAGAAAACTCTCCCATTTTCATAACCAAGGAAGAAAGAGAAACGGAAATTAAACAGAGAGGAAAAAGAAATAAGATCATGAATTTACAATTTAAACAATTGTCCAAAACATTTGTAACCCATAAGCAGCCCAATAAAGTCCAAAAGCAACTCAATTCCCTGCTCTGCAATTACAGCAAAAAGCCTGGATGTTTCTTAAAAATTAAAATGAAAAGAACAGCAACAGGCCAGAGAAAAAGAATAGGGATGCTTCGAGGAAGTCAAAGTGGCCCTATCTTTTCTCCTCATTAATACCTTAGGGGAAATTATACCTTGATGCTGGTAGTATGAGGTGTCAGCAATCATGAAAATAAAGTTATGCTACAATTTAAGGCACTAGTGACAATCTTAAGGAAAACCTTAGAGACGTTTTAAAGAAGAATTGCAGGATTTCTACGTATGCACCTACTTTGGGAATGAAGACACAGAGAGGTGCCCTTTGGAGGCAGACAGCTCTGTTTCCACCACCTTCTACCAGGAAGCCCATCTGGGCTTTTATAATAAAGAATCCACAGTGAATGATTTATCCCTGCTTTAGCTCAAGGCTGAGAACACTTCTGCCATTCAAGCTTCTGAGGAGAGGAAGCACCGGGTTCCTTTCATCAATACACAGAGCCCAGCTCCTCTGGGCCCCTACAGGACTCCCATAAAAAGTTACTTAATTGCCAAGACCCACAGGTAAAGCTGACATCCTGGACGAAGGCTCAAAGGAGCTGAGTGTACCTTGGGCTGATTAAGCTCAAGGGACATTCTTTCAAAAACGTCTAGAAATATTCTAAGCCAAGAAGAAGCCACAGAGTATGTTAAAGCATATCTTAACCTGAACAACCGCAGCTGCATAGCTGATAGGTGGGAAATCTTTTCCTTGCAAGGAAAGGGAAACCGCTTAAACTAGCTGAAGTTGAAATGTTTGTTTTGTTTTTTAAAATTAGGATCCTTTGTACACCACAGAACCCAGCAGCAGAATGTCCAGCAGCATTTCAAAGCACTGGAAAACCATAAGGAGCCAGAAAATCACAATAACTTACTGTTAGCTACTGCTGCAATAAAGCTGCATGACAAACAACAACAAAATCTCACTGGCACAGACCAAAAAGCCTTCCCTTCTCACACAGCTGCAGGTTGGCTGGGTGGCTCTGATCCCGGGTCACTTGTCTTCTGGTTGACCTCCACCTACGTGCCTACAAAATCCCTTCAGCAGTGTCCCACAGCTTCTCCATGCTTGGCTTCTAATGGCCAGCACGTGTTCCCTTCTTCAGTGATTGCCCGTGCACTAACTACTAAGGGTGTGGGAGTGTGAAAGCCCCACTCCTTTGTCTTGAGATGGGATAAACTGTGGGGTAATTCCCACTCCAGAGGGCCCCATGGCATCAAGCTGAGGAGTGGACTTCACTCCTTTGTAGGGACATGGATGAATCTGGAAACCATCATTCTCAGCTAACTATCGCAAGGACAAAAAACCAAACACTGCATGTTCCCACTCATAGGTGGGAATTGAACAATGAGAACACTTGGAAACAGGAAGGGGAACATCACACCCCTGGGCCTGTCATGGGGTTGGGGGAGGGGGGAGGGATAGCATTAGGAGATATACCTAATGTAAATGATGAGTTAATGGGTGCAGCACACCAACATGGCACATGTATACATATGTAACAAACCTGCATGTTGTGCACATGTACCCTAGAACTTAAAGTATAATAAAATAAATATCACAGCCCTGTCTCGTTTCTTCCTCCTCTCCATGCCCTCCAGGGAACACTTCCTTAACAGACAATTTACACATGAGTCCTGAACTCCAGGTCTACTTTTGGAGAACACAGCAGAAGACATATGGCAGAGGATAAGGATTGTAAACAAAAAAGCCTCATTGAGGAATGAAAGGAGAAAACTTTATTTTCAGAGGGAGAAATAATCTGCATATTGGGGAATGCCACCTCCAAGGAAAACAAAGTATGTGCTCCATGGAAGGGAAAGGAAAGCTGGTATATTCATGTTTTGCAAGGTTAGCCTTACATACATATTCATCAGGTTTGGAGGAAATCTATGAATATTCATGAGGGAAGTCAGGAGTGTGTGCAGTGAGTAAACATATATGAAACGTACATTCCATATTCACTTTGGGGTGAAGTTTTAGCATGAAAGTGAGGTGAAAATTGACTCTTTAAGTCAAAAGGTAAACTATAGAGCACAAAGATAATTTGTGCACAGACTCTGTAAGCAAGGCTGAGGTCTGTGACTATCAGGAAAGAAAGGCCAGTTTGCTGTTGTCCAATCTGGAAAAGGGCCCCACCGAAACACTCTAAGGTTTTGCTTCTCACTAACTTTGACTTCCCTGTAGCTCTGCTTTGCCATGTGTAAAGCTAGAAAAAGCCCAATTTTCTGGCCAGGTCACCTTGAACCCCCCACCCTCACCAAACCACTTCGTAATAGTAAATTACTTATAAGGGAACATTCTGCTTTCCCCTAATAAGGTGTTGGTAATATTTTGTTAGCTATAAGAATTCTGTGTTAAAAATCTGTATGTAGAACCTTGGCTCCCAGGCCTGGTACAGTGGCTCAACCCTGTAATCCCAGTACTTTGAGAGGCTGAAGCAGGTGGATTGCTTGAGCTCAGGAGTTCAAGACTAGCCTGGGCAACATGGCAAAACCCCATCTCAACAAAAAATACAAAAATTAGCCAGGTGTGGCAGCATGTGCCTGTGTAGTCCCAGCTACTTGGGAGGCTAGGTGGGAGGATCACCTGAGCCTGGGAGGTGGAGGTTTTAGTAAGCCAAGATCACACCACTGCACTCCAGTCTAGGTGACAGAGTGAGACCCCACTTCCAAACAAAAAACCAGAAAACAAAACCTTGGCTTTCCCACACAGAGTGAGCACAGGACTTCCTATCTGTGCACCTGTACACCTAGGGGGCTGACCAGGATGGTGAGGGACAGTCATCTGGACACTGCCCTCACCTTTCTGTACCCCTCTCGGCTATACGGGCATCACTGGCTGGACTCTGTGGACTCGTGGACTCCTCTTTTCCTTTGCTGAGCTATGACTCTATGAATTCCAGTGCTTCTCAAGGCTCACCTGGTGATCCTGGCATAGCAGCAATAGATTTGTCCCACTTTGATCTGACCCTGGGATCCCTGAGCATCTATCTTAAAAGTTTGATAAGGATGAATTTAAGAAAAAGTAAAAGCTTTAGCTGAGGATGCTTCTCTACCAAAACCCCAAGTGCTGATTCCAACCTTGACACTGACCTTGCAACATGGCCTCACAGCAACTGAATCAATGTCTTTAGTCCACAGTCCTAGGAGAGAGTTCTGATTCACTCCCTTTGTGTTAAATATTTGACTTTAGTCCAATCAACTGTCAGTGGGGGTGAGACTGCCAGATTCACATATGACTCCCTGGGTTCACCTATAGGGACTGGAAGTGAAACTGAGCCTTTGAGCAGGGGTGTGGGTGGGGAGAATAGCTGGTGTTGCTAGAACAACCAGTGCCAGCTACTGAGGAAGAAATCGTGGCTCCTTTTCAATAGACACTGTTCTCCCCTCACACCAACCCCATCCATATATCTATCCTTTGATACTCAGCTGTGTGCTCCGTACTACAGAGTGCCTAGGTTCAAGTCTCAATTCCCTCACATATGAGCCAGGTGTCTTCAAGGAAGGTACTTAACAAATTGGGCACCAGCTTCCTTACCTGGAGAACAGCTAGTGAGAGTTCCTGACTCAGAGGCTGCCTGTGAAGTTTACTTCCTGATACACAGTAACACTGACAGCAGTTGGAGGTGGTGGGAGTAAAGGAAAGTCCCAAGTTTGACTCCACCATCCAGGTATGTATTGAGGACGTAAGTTCTTTCCATCTTCCACTCAGGAGCTTGACTTTCTTTTTTGTGGCTGTTTTTTAAATTTTACTTTAAGTTCTGGGATACATGTGCAGAATGTGCAGGTTTGTTACCTAAGTATACATGTGCCATGGTTGTTTGCTGCACCTATCAACCCATCATCTAGGTTTTAAGCCCTGCGTGCATTAGGTATTTGTCCTGATGCTCTCCCTCCCCTCTCCCCCAACCCCAGACAGACCCCAGTGTTTTGTTCCCCTCCCTGTGTCCATGTGTTCTCATTGTTCAACTTCCACTTATGAGTGAGAACATGCGATGTTTCGTTTTTTGTTCCTGTGTTAGTTTGCTGAGGATGATGGCTTCCAGCTTCATCCGTGTCTGTGCAAAGGACATGATTTCATTCCCTTTCATGGCTGCATAGTATTCCATGGTACATATGTACCACACTTGCATTATCCAGTCTATCATTGATGGGCATCTGGGTTGGTTCTAAGGCTTTGCTATTGTAAATAGTGCTGCAATAAGCATACGTGTGCATGTGTCTTTATACTAGAATGATATATAATCCTTTGGGTATATACCCAGTAATGGGGTTGCTGTGTCAAATGGTATTTCTGGTTCCAGATCCTTGAGGAATTGCCACACTGTCTTCCAAAATGGTTGAACTAATTTTCACTCCCATGTATAGTATGAAAGCATTCCAATTTCTCCACAACCTCACCAGCATCTATTGTTTCTTGACTTTTTAATAATCGCCATTCTGACTGGTGTGAGATGGCATCTCATTATGGTTTTGATTTGCATTTCTCTAACGATGAGTGACATTGAGCTTTTTTTCATATGTTCGTTGGCCGCAGAACTTCTTGATTTCTGCCTTAATTTCATTATTTACCCAGGAGTCATTCAGGAGCAGGCTGTTCAGTTTCCATGTAGTTGTGTGTTTTCGAGTGAGCTTCTTAATCCTGAGTTCTAATTTGCACTGTGGTCTGAGAGACTGTTTGTTATGATTTCAGTTCTTTTGCATTTGCTGAGGAGTGTTTTACTTCCAATTATTGGTCAATTTTAGAATAAGTGCCATGTGACACTGAAAAGAATGTATATTCTGTTGATTTGGGGTGAAGAGTTCTGTAGATGTCTATTAGGTCTGCTTGATACAGAGCTGTGTTCAAGTCCTGAATAACCTTGTTAATTTTCTGTCTCGCTGATCTAACATTGACAGTTGGGTGGTAAAGTCTCCCACTATTATTGTGTGGGAGTCTAAGTCTCTTTGTAGGTCTCTAAAAACTTGTCTTATGAATCTGGGTGCTCCTGTATTGGATGCATATATATTTAAGATAGTTAGCTCTTCTTGTTGAATCAATCCCTTTACCATTATGTAATGCCCTTCTTTGTCTTTTTGGATCTTTGTTGGTTTAAAGTCTGTTTTGTCAGAGACTAGGATAGCAGCCCCTGCTTTTTTTTTTTTTTTCTTTCCATTTGCTTGGTAAATTTTCCTGCATCCCTTTATTTTGAGCCTATGTGTGTCTTTGCATGTGAGATGGGTCTCCCAAATACAGCACACCATTGGGTGTTGACTCTATCCAATTTGCCAGTCTGTGTCTTTCAATTGGGGCATTTAGTCCATTTACGTTTAAGGTTAGTATTGTTATGTGTGGATTAGATCCTGTCATCATGATGCTATCGTTATTTTGCATGCTAATTGATGCAATTTCTTCATAGTGTCATTGGTTTCTGTATTTTGGTGTGTTTTTGCAGTGGCTGGTACTGGTTTTAACTTTCCATATTTAGTTCTTCCTTCAGGAGCTCTTGTAAGGCAGGCCTAGTGATGACGAAATCCCTCAGCATTTGCTTGTCTGGAAAGGATTTTATTTCTC
Organism: Pongo pygmaeus; assembly: GCF_028885625.2. Taxonomy (NCBI): domain Eukaryota; kingdom Metazoa; phylum Chordata; class Mammalia; order Primates; family Hominidae; genus Pongo; species Pongo pygmaeus. Next base: position 31,636,258 of record NC_072384.2, on the reverse strand, counting down.
CTTTGCTTATGAAGGTTAGTTTGGCTGGATATGAAATTCTGGGTTAAAAATTATGTTCTTTAAGAATGTTGAATATTGGCCCCCACTCTCTTCTGGCTTGTAGGGTTTCTGCAGAGAGATCTGCTGTTAGTCTGATGAACTTCCTTTTGTAGGTAACCCAACCTTTCTCTCTGGCTGCCCTTAATATTTTTTTCTTTATTTTGACCTTGGAGAATCTGATGATTATGTGTCTTGGGGTTGATCTTCTCGAGGAGTATCTTAGTGGTGTTCTCTGTATTTCCTGAATTTGCATGTTGGCCTGTCTTGCTAGGTTGGGGAAGTTCTTCTGTATATAAAACCTTGGCTGTGTAGTCCCAGCCTGAAGAGCGTTTTCCAGCTCATTTCCTTTCGCTTGATCTCCTTCAGGTACTCCAATCAATAGTAGGTTTGGTCTTTTTACATAGTCCCATATTTCTTGGAGGCCTTGTTCATTCTTTTTCATTCTTTTTTCTCTTAATCTTGTCTGCATGCTTTATTTCAGCAAGGTGGTCTTCAAACCCTGATATCCTTTCTTCCACTTGGTCACTTCAGCTATTGATACTTGTGTATGTTTCATGAAGTTCTTGAGCTGTGTTTTTCAGCTCCATCAGGTCATTTATGTTCCTCTCTAAGCTGGTTATTCTAGTTAGCAGCTCCTCTAAACTTTTGCCAAAGTTATTAGCTTCTTTGCATTGGGTTAGAACATGCTCCTTTAGCTCAGTGGAGTTTTTTATTACCCACCTTCTGAAGTCTACCCCATCACCTCGTCCATCTCATCCTCCATCCAGTTCTGCACCCTTGCTGGAGAGACATTGTTATCGTTTGGAGAAGTGGAACTCTGGCCTTTTGGTTTTTCAGAGTTTTTTAATTGATTATTTCTCATCTTCATGAGTGTCTAGTTTCAATCTTTGAGGCTTCTTACCCTTGGATGAGGTTTTTGTGAGGACTTTTTTTTTGCTTTCCATTTACTTGGTAAATTTTCCTCCTTCCCTTTATTTTGAGCCTATGTGTGTCTTTGCATGTGAGATGGGTCTTGATGCTATTGTTGTTGCTTTCTGTTTGTTGGTTTTTTTGTTTTTCTTTCAATATTCAGGTCCCTCTTAGGTAAGGCTGCTGCGATTTGCTGGGGGTTCACTTCAGGCCCTATTCATCTGATTTGCTCCTGCACCTGGAGATGTCATTCAGGGAGGCTGGAGAACAGCAAAGATGGCTACCTTCTCCTTCTTCTGGGATCTCTGACCTTGACAGGCAACAACCTGATGCCAGAAGGATTGCTCCTGTATAGGGTGTCTGACAACTCCTGTTGGGGGGTCTCAGTGAACAGGACCTGTTTAACAAAGCACTTTGGCTGTCCCTCAATGCGAAAATCCTCAGTAAAATACCGGCAAACCAAATCCAGCAGCACATCAAAAAACTTATCCACTACAATCAAGTCGGCTTCATCCCTGGGATGCAAGACTGGTTCAATATACACAAATCAATAAGCGTAAGCCATCACATAAACAGAACCAAAGACAAAAACCACATGATTATCTCAATAGATGCAGAAAAGGCCTTTGATAAAATTCAACAGCCTTTCATGTTAAAAACTCTCAATAAGCTAGGTATTGATGGAACATATCTCAAAATAGTAACAGCTATTTATGACAAACCCACAGTCAACATCATACTGAATTGGCAAAAGCTGGAAGCATTCCCTTTGAAAACTGATACAAGGGGCCAGGCGCGGTGGCTCACGCCTGTAATCCCAGCACTTTGGGAGGCCGAGGCAGGCGGATCACAGGTCAGGAGATCGAGACCATCCTGGCTAACACGGTGAAACCCCATCTCTACTAAAAATACAAAAAAAATAGCCAGATGTGTTGGCGGGCGCCTGTAGTCCCAGCTACTAGGGAGGCTGAGGCAGGAGAATGGCATGAACCCAGGAGGCGGAGCTTGCAGTGAGCCGAGATCGTGCCACTGTGCTCCAGCCTGGACAACAGAGCAAGACTCCATCTCAAAAAAAAAAAAAAAAATGATACAAGGATGCCTTCTCTCACCACTCCTATTCAACATAGTGTTGGAAGTTATGGCCAGGGCAATCAGGCAAGAGAAAGAAATAAAAGGTATTCAGATAGGAAGAGAGGAAGTCAAATTGTCTCTGTTTGCAGATGACATGATTCTATATTTAGAAAACCCCATCATCTTCGCTCAAAAATTCCTTTAGCTGATGAGCAAATTCAGCATAGTCTTAGGATATAAAATCAATATGCAAAAATCACAAGCATTCCTATACACAAACAATAGACAAGCAGAGAGCCAAATCATGAATGAACTGCCATTCACAATTGCTACAAAGAGAATAAAATACCTGGGAATGCAGTAACAAGGGATGTGAAAGACTTCTTCAAGGAGAACTACAAACCACTGTTCAAGGAAATAAAAGTGGACACCAACAAGTGGAAAAACATTCCATCCTCATGGATAGGAGGAATAAATATCATGAAAATGGCCATACGGCCCAAAGTAATTTATAGATTCAATACTATTTCCATCAAACTACCATTGGTAGTCTTCACAGAATTAGAAAAAACTACTTTAAAATTCATATGGAAGAAAAAAGAGCCCATATAGCCAAGAAAATCCTAAGCAAAGAGAACAAAGCTGGAGACATCACACTACCTGACTTCAAACTATATTACAAGGCTACAGTAACCAAAACAGCATGGTACTGGTACCAAAACAGACATATAGACCAATGAAAGAGAACAGAAACCTCAGAAGTAACACAGTACATCTACAACCATCTGATCTTTGACAAACTGGCCAAAAACAAGCAATGGGGAAAGGATCTCCTATTCAATATATGGTGCTGGGAAACCTGGCTAGCCATATGCAGAAAGCTGAAACTGGACCCCTTTCTTACACCTTATACAAAAATTAACTTAAGATGGATTAAAGACTTAAATGTAAAACCCAAAACCATAAAAACCCTAGAAGAAAACCGAGGTAATACCATTGAGGACATAGGCATGGGCAAAGACTTCATGATGAAAACGCCAAAAGCAATTGCAACAAAAGCCAAAACTGACAAATGGGATCTAATTAAACTAAGGAGCTTGACTTTCATCCTTAAACTTATCACCTCATAATAGCAAAACGGCTGCCAGAGATCCAGGCATCAAGACCTCACACAAACTTGCCTAAGCCAGGGAGGAAGTGGGGTTAAGAAGAACTCCCCTCACATGTCTCTCTTTTATAATCAAATGGAAGGATTTTCCCCACAGCATTCCAGGACACAGGACTTACAGTACGAAATCCAAGAAAGTCCCAGGCAAACCTGAGTTGGTCACCTGCTTCATGTCAGAATTGGATCACATGGCTACCCCTTCTTGCAAAAGAGGTCAGGATGCAGATTATGGAATATTTTATGTCTCTCATGGGTGGCAGCCCCTGTCAGTAGGAAAGAAAGGGACACGTGTAGTTGCTGGATAAGAGCCTAGCAGCCTGCCATACAGGCATGCCTCTTGCCTTCTTTCTTCCTGGTAGAACCCCAATTTTACTCTGGCAGCCAACACCCTTGACCACAGGAGTAAGCCAATCATAGCAGTTCTATTTCTGCTTGCTTTGCCAATGACTGATTAAGAATAGCCATATGATGCAATCTGGACAAAGAAGTGGAAGGGGAAGCCTGTTTGATAAACCTTCTAGAAAGATTTTTTCAGGCTTAAAAGAGACTCAAAAACTAGAATAAAATAATCATACAATCCAGAAACTGCACTTCTGGGTATGTCTCCAAAAGAATTAAAAGCAGGGTCTCGGCTGGGCGTGGTGGCTCACGCCTGTAATCCCAGCACTTTGGGAGGCCGAGGCAGGCAGATCACAAGGTCAGGAGATCGAGACCATCCTGGCTAACACGGTGAAACCCCGTCTCTACTAAAAAATACAAAAAATTAGCCAGGCGTGGTAGCGGGCGCCTGTAGTCCCAGCTACTCGGGACGCTGATGCAGGAGAATGGCGTGAACCCGGGAGGCAGACCTTGCAGTGAGCCGAGTTGGTGCCACTGCACTCCAGCCTGGGCGACAGAGTGAGACTCCGTCTCAAAAAAAAAAGAATTAAAAGCAGGGTCTCCAAGAGATATTTGTCATAGCAGCATTATTTACAATAGTGAAAAGGTAGGAGCAACTCAAGTGTCCCTTAAAGGATGAGTGGATGAACAAAATGTGGTCTATACATACAGTGGGATATAAGTCAACCTTCAAAAGGAAGGAAATTTTGACATGTGCTACAACGTGGATGAACCTTGAGGACATTATGCTACGTGAAATAAGCCATTCACAAAAGGACAAATACTGTATTATTCCACTTATATCAGGCACCTAGAGTAGTCAAATTTATAGAGGCAGAAAGTTGAATACTGCATGCCAGTGCCTGTGGGAGAGTGGGTGGGCTATGGTTTGAATGTTTGTGTTTCTCAAAAATTCAGAGTGTTCACAGATGGATGGCGGCAATGATTGCACAACAATGTGAATGTACTTAATTCTGCTGAACTGTACATTTAAAAATGCTTAAGAGGGTAAATTTTATGTTATGCATATTATACCATAATTAGAAAAAGGTTAGGGGAAGGGTTACTCAAGGAAGGGAAACACTTGTATTTCATTACACAAGGTGGTAACACTTAGACACGTAGCCATTGTAGGACTGTGAGGGAGCCTCACCTAGCGAGGGAGATAAAAATGATGAGAAGTGAAAGTGGGAGGGTGGAGAGACCCAGGTTCTTGAAGACCATCGAGCTGCTGTTTTAAGCATCCCAGAGGCCTCTACCTTCAGCCTTTTCATTGTTTAAACTTGTTGAGTAAGATTTTTCGTTATTTGTAGGTGAAAGCATCCTAGCTGATACAGCATTCAGCATGTGCTCACTGTTATTACTTTTATATTGGCCATCCTTCTTCAGCCCTGTTCCCACAGGTCTCATTCCTGGCTATTTTCCTGAAGTCTGGACTACTACTTTTCATATTGGTGTAGTTTCGGATCTCATCTGAAGGCCTGGCCTCTGACCTGCTTCCTGTCACATGCAGAGGACAGTGGTAGCTATTGTGTCCCCTGTGGTGGGGGTAAGGGACAATCCACGCAGCCTACCTCATCTTCTTCTAGAAACATCACCCCCTCTTTTTTGCTACAGGGCCCCTTCCACATGGGCTTCCTTTGACCAAATGTGGGCACATGATTCAGGACTAGTCAATCAATGCCCTTCCAAGGATTTGGCCTGAAACTGTCAGAGAAGAGGCTCTCGTCTCCTGGAGTTTCTACCAATGTGCATCACATAAGCTGGGAGCTGCCAGTATCCCCTAGCCCTCTCTGGCTCATCAGTCCCAGGAGCTGCATGCCAGATCTTGTCAGCTTCTATCACCCCCAGCCAACTTAAAGAGTCCCTTAATGATGGCATCTGCAAACTCCACCCAGCCCAAAGTCTGACCCGATAAGAACCATGCTAGAAGCCCTCAACCCACTGTAGTAGCTGGATACAGCCCATGACTCTGCATCCAGGTAAACGAGCCTGGGAAGGGTAGGAACTGAGCTGTGGCCTCTGTCTTCTCTCAGGCCTGTAGTTCCCCTTTCATCCTTTCTGAGGGTGGCAGGATAGCGCCAGACCTCAGGCACTTGGCAGGGAGCCCTGATGCTTTTGTCTGGTTTCTATGCATCATTCTTCCCCAGGGATGAACTTTAATATCTATTCTCAAATAGATTCTACAAAATGACAATGAAGACAGACAAAAGCTGGGGACATTCCATGCATCCCAGCTCATCTGGTTCCTCACCCCTTGGTTACCAACCCAGGCTGGAGTCAGTCTTCAGATTGTCAAACCCAGTGTAGCTCCCAGGCCTCCCACCTGAAGGCCTCTCAAATGTCTCAGTGCTGTGGCAACTGCACAACCATTAGCACAAACAAGTGGAAGAAGGATTCGTTTTTACTTGAAGCTATGAGCACGATGTAAAATTTCCCTAAGGAGTTGCCAGTCTCAAGTCGAGAATACCTGTGAGCTCCGGAGGAAATTTCACACTTGACTGCAATTCTTTCATCAATTCCATTAAAATCAGAATAAGCTGGGCACAGTGGTGCATGCATGTAATCCCAGCATTTTGGGAGGCCAAGGCAGAAGAATTGCTTGAGCCTAGGAGTTTGACACCAGCCTGGGCAATGTAGTAAGACACGGTCTCTACAAAAAAAAAAAAATTAGTCCGGTATTGTGGCATATGCTTGTAGTCCCAGCTACTTGAGAGGCTGAGGTGGGAGAATTTCTTGAGCCCATGAGTTCAAGGCTGCAGTGAGCCGCGATCACGCCACTGCACTCCACCCTGGGTGACAGAGTGAGACCCTGCCTGAAAATAAAATAATAATAATAATAATGATAATAAATGAAAACAATCCCATTAAAATTAGAATGGCTATTGCTAACCTGTTCATTCTATCTTCAGGGAAATAAGAAAAAAACAGAAAAAGAATTTTTTTAAAAAAGAAATCTCAAACAGGAGACAAAGTGAGATCTATCTACTTTTCCCAGTCTTCCCCCTTGAGCATCCCTGTGTCAGTCCAAGTCCTCCAAGAAGAGATTTACTGGAAGAAATCCCTGTGAAGGATAAAGAGGAGAGGGAGCTGGTATACCTGGGGAATGGCTTCAGACCATAATGCAGGTCTGACAGCTGTGAATCGAGAGAGGGAAGGAAGAAAGGGGTGGAAGGAGCCTCACACTGCAGTGAAGCTCTGAGAAAGCCTCAGCCAGGCTGGTGCAGAGCCCCAGGGTGGAGACAGCCCAGCAGAAGGTCTTGCAATGGGCAGAAATGGCCCGGCTCTCGGCCCCTGCCATGCTTAGTATTAGCTGGGAACAGCCGGGGAAAGTGCGGCCTCTGTGTGAACCCTGGCGGGTGCAAAGGTGCAGTACTTAATGACTGTCCACCAGCTACCCTCCTCACAGCAGGTTCTCTTGAAGCAAGGTCTGAGTGGAGTTCCCTATGGCCAACACAGCCCCTCCCACATCTCTGCCTCCCGTGAGCCCTCCAGCACCTGCTGCTGCTTGGTCTCTCCTCTTTACCAATGATAACCTGCCCTGCTCCCTAGTAATCTTGGATTATTAATCATGTCAATAATATTGACATGGCATGGGGATGCAGGGGACCTATAAAGATTAATCCATTCAACTTTGATCAACCACTCGCCTACCATGTGCGGATGCAAAGATAACTTAGGCCTATGGCTCGAGAAACTCCAAGGCTAGCCTAGGGATTCTCAACATTGGCTGCACATTACCACCAGCTAGGAGGGTTTCTAAATCAGGGATCAGGGGCCGGGCATGGTGGCTCATGCCTATAATCCCAACACTTTGGGAGGCTGAGGTAGGCAGATCACTTGAGCCCAGGAGTTTGAGATCAGCCTGTTCAACATAGTGAAACCCAGTCTCTACTAAAAATACAAAAACTAGTTGGGCATGGTTGTGCGCATCTGTAATCCCAACTACTCAGGAGGCTGAGGGAAGAGAATTGCTTGAACCCAGAGGTGGAGGTTGCAGTGAGTCAAGGTCGTGCCACTGCACTCCAGCCTGTGTGACAGAGAGAGACTCTGTCTCAAATCAATCAATCAATCAGAGATCAGTAAACTATGGCCTACTGGTCAAGTCCAGCCTGCCACATGCCACACGTTTTTGTATGGTCCACAGCTAAGAATGGTCTTTACATTTTTAAGTGACTGAAAAAAATGAAGAGAGGGATAATATTTTCTAACTTGAAAAGCATATGAAATTTGAATTTCAGCATCCATGTGTGCCGTCTTATGGGAACACAGCCATGCTTCTTCATTTATGTATCCTCTGTAGCTGCTTTTGAGCTACCGTGGCAACACCAAGGAGCTGCGACAGAGACCAGATGGCCGCAAATCTAGGATATTTACTATCGGGCCCATTACAGAAGAAGGTTGCCAACTCCTGGGTTAAGGCCTTAAAAGTGTCCCTAGAAGCCTGCTATTAGGAGCTAACTGGCGAGAGTTGTTTTGGAGGCTCCTCAAGATATATGCAGAAGCCACACTGCACTTTGGGCCCCAGGTTCCCGAGACACCACATGCCTGACAAGTACTGCAACCCACTGACCAAGAAGAAAGGGAAGGAAATGATGGATTTCCTGCTTACCATCCTCCATACTGCCTGACTTTAATGAAGGTTTAGTCTTTTAACTAATTTAGAGGAAAAAATACTGTCTGTGAAGCACAATGTTTATACCTCTCCTTCTCTATAAGTAAATACATTCTTCCTCGTTCCTAGATATGATCCTTCAAAGCAGACTCCAGCACTAATTCATTCCTTCTGCCAAATCCTTTACATATGTCTCATTTCTCTGTCTTTCCATCTTTGCGCCTCAAGTTCTATCTGAAAACATGTAATCTGAAAAGATCCTTGGACCCTGTGAGATGTTGATGTTGCTTTAAAATCGACAATCTCAATTTATCACCTACACAAAATTAAAGGAAGAGCCTTGTTTGGTTTGAACAAAATACAGAAACCCGTCCTTGAAAATTTTGTCTAGTTGAAGAGATAGAAAATATACATAAATAATAAATGTAGGTGTTATAGAGGCTTTAAATTCACCGTCCAGAAATCCAGTGTTCGCACAAAGTTGGAGTGAATGGTGCTGATGAGAGAAGGCTCTCAATTCAGTTCCTTGCTTTTTTTTTTTTGAGTTCTCAAAAAGGACGTCCAGGTTGAGTCCATTCTGAATCCTTAACTGTCCCGTTCATTCGTTAATTGCCTGCTTCTATTTCTTTTGTTTTTCCCAGCAAATACTTTGGAATTCTCTTCACCCAGTATATGTATTTCCTCTTAGTGATAGTGTGTATCTCTATCAGTCCTCCTGATAGAGAACTACTTTGTGTTTTCATTGCAAAGATAATCTTAACATTTTTGTCCTTTACTAATTATAAAAAGTAAATTTCTCGGCCGGGCACGGTGGCTCATGCCTGTAATCCCAGCACTTTGGGAGGCCGAGGCGGGTGGATCATTTGAGGTTAGGAGTCTGAGACCAGCCTGGCCAACATAGTGAAACCCTGTCTCTAACTAAAAATACAAATTTAGCTGGATATGGTGGCAGGTGCCTGTAATCCCAGCTACTTGGGAGGCTGAGGCAGGAGAATCGCTTGAACCTGGGAGGCAGAGGTTGCAGTGAGCCACGATCACACCACTGCACTCCAGCCTGGGCAGCAGAGCGAGACTCTGTCTCAAAAAATTTAAAAAAAGAAAAGAAAAGAAAAGAAAATTTCTCTTTAACAGCAATAATCAGCAAGTCAAATATTTCCACAGAGTAAGATGTTATTTTTTTAAGATAGTTTTTCTCAAACCAGGATTCGAGGATAAATTCTTGAGGAGGCATAAGAATTTGCCTTTCATGGGCTGGGCTCAGTGGCTCAAGCCTGTAATCCCAGCACTTTAGGAGGCTGAGGCAGGCGGATCGCGAGGTCGGCGGATCACGAAGTCAACAGATCGAGACCATCCTGATTAACACGGTGAAACCTTCTGTCTCTACTAAAAAATGCAAAAAATTAGCGGAGCATGGTGGCTGGCACCCGTAGTCCCAGCTACTCAGGAGGCTGAGGCAGGAGAATGGCGTGAACCCGGGAGGCGGAGCTTGCAGTGAGCCGAGATCCCACCACTGCACTCCAGCCTGGGGGCCAGAGACTCTGTCTCAAAAAAAAAAAAAAAAAAAAGAAAAAAAAGGAATTGGCTTTTCTTGTAATCAAACGTGAGGTATAATATAAAAATCCATGTTTTGACATACGGATACGAGAATTTGGAAGCATTTAAAAAATATACCAGTGCCAAGAAGACTGGGATGGTTGGACTCCTCAAGGTTTTAATACCTTATTGGTTGACAGTAAATGCTGGCACTCCACTAAAGCTGTTCACCATGAGCTGCTGGTTACTGTGGAAGGAAATTAGAGGTGGTGGAAAACAAGGAAAATACAAGGTACAAGCCAGCAGTATATCCATCAACAAGCTCTCCTCTGAACCACGTTGGAGTCATGGTATAGCTGGCGATCAGGAGATGTTGTCAGACATCACAGTGTCAACATCTACAAGTTGTGGGCCGGGACATTTTTGTAGCCAAGGGGGCCTAGCCTGTAAAAAGGGGGAAATTGGGGTTCTTTTTACCAGAAACAATAATACAAAGTACAAAATGGGGAATGGCACAGAGGAAAAATTAATAAAAGGAAGCATTTGTTGAGGATTTTCTCTGTGACAGACACCACCTTAGCACTTTTACATCCATTGTTTTGTTACTCTCACAACTCTGGGAGGTGGAAACTTATTACCTTCATTTTTATGATGAGAAAACTAAGGCACAGAGAGATGAAGTGATTGCTCGAAGCCAGACAGCTAGCAAGTGCCAGGCAGTGCCCACTAGAGCAGAGACACTCAGCTGTTAATCTCCACCGCCTCTCACAAGTAAACCGCTGGTGGTATTCAGAGACAGAGACCTTACTAACTGGGAAATCTGGGAAGGTTTCATGGTTTGTGGGCGATGAAACATTTACAGGTATTGAACAGTCCGGAATTAGGAGGTAAAAGCACCTATGATAAAGGAACAAGCATAAAAAAGGGAAAGCATTTTCTTTCCTGTTTTTTTCAGGTTTCTTTTGGTATGTGGAACCTCTCTTCCTAGCACCCGTAACAATTCTTCACTCACAGTGGACACTCAAATGGTAGGTGTAGTGCCAATATGGACAGAAATCTATCTGGGAAGTACAGAGAGTCTCATTTGAAAGTAGCTTGGGAGCTTTTGGATCCAGCTGTGCCTGAAGCTAGCTAGACTTCCTCTGACCTTTCCAGTTACCTGAGCTAGTGCATTTTTTTTTTCTAGTTAAGGTGGCTTGAGCTTTGTATTTTCTCACTGGCCCCTAAAAGAGTGAAGCATGAAGAATACAGTCTGAAAGCAACCAATTACGTTTAAAAAGTCCCACTCCAGAACCTTTGGCAGGGACCAAATCCTCATTCTCCTCCTGCTGGCCCCACCTTCCCTTAAGCTGGTTCCAGATAAAGAAAGTTGCTCTGAGCATGGCAAGGAAGAAAATTTCAGGAATCCCCAGGAAATCCTATCAATGACTGGGAAGGGAACAAGCATACCATCCCTTCCTTAAGCCTCTAGAAGCCCTCCTGCTAGTAGGGTCCATTTGCCAGCCAGGTCTCCAAGAAGGCAGACCAAGCAGCCACATTCTGGAGAGCAGCTGCAAAGTTGGTCATGCTAATGTTCAGTTTGGTACCTAAATTATTTCTCACATAAATGAAAGGAAAAGATGGTCCTCTGGGAATATTTTCAGATGCACTCAAGAGAACAAAGCACTTCATGGGATTTGTTGAGAAAAGAAATCATGATGGAGACTCCATAACCTTTTTAATGCTCTAGTTCTCAAAGTGTCATCTTCTGATCACAGCATCAGCAAAACCTAGGAGCTTGCTAGAAACGCAAAATCCTGGGCCCTAGCCGTCTTTGGTTTAACAAGCCCCCCAGATTATTTAATGTCCCTTTTAGGGAGTTTGAGAGCCGCAGGAAAAATGTGTAAGAGTTGTGGTTTATTTCGTTCATTCTATAAAAGTGTCTTTGGTTTGCTATGCTCTATGATTTAAGACAATTTAAGGCTGGATGCGGTGGCTCACACCTGTAATCCCAGAGCTTTGGAAGACTGAGGTGTGAGAATCACTCGAGGCCAGAAGTTTGAGACCAGCCTGGGGAACACAGTGAGACCCTCTCTCTACAGAAGATTTTTAAAAATTAGCTGGGTGTGGTAGCACATGCCTATAATCTCAGCTACTCAGGAGGCTGAGGTGGGAAGATGGCTTGAGCCCAGAAGGTCAAGGCTGCAGTGAGCTATGATCACACCACTGCACCTCAGCCTGGGCAACAGAGGATGTATTAGTCAGGGTTCTCTAGAGGGACACAACTAATAGGATGTATGTATATACGAAAGGGAGTTTATTAAAGAGAGTTGACTCACACGATCACAAGGTAAAGTCCCACAATAGGCTGTCTGTGAGTTGAGGAGCAAGGAAGCAAGTAGTGGATCAGTATGAGTCCCAAAACCTCAAAAGTAAGGAAGCCAACAGTGCAGACTTCAGTCTGTGAATGAAGGCCTGAGAGCACCTGACAAACAACTGGTATAAGTACAGGAGTCCAAAAGCTGAAGAACTTGGGGTCTGATGTTCGAGGGCAGGAAGCAACCAGCGCGGGAGAAAGATGGAGGCTGGAAGACTCGCAAGTTCACCCCTTCCACCTTCTTCTACCTGCTTTATCCTAGTCACGCTGGCAGCTGATTCGATGGTGCCCACCTAGATTGAGGGTGGGTCTGCCTCTCCAAGTCCACTGACTCAAATGTTAATCTCCTTTGGTATCACCCTCACAGACACACCCCAGGAACAGTACTTTGCATCCTTCAATCCAATCAAGTTGACACTCAGTATTAGCCATCACAGAGGGAGACCCTGTCTCAAAAAAAAGCAATTTAATTCTGCATCAAAAAGGCAAACATGTCCTTACATTTCACAGAAGTAAATCATAAGGCTAGTTTAGTACAAGGGAGTCCAGCAAATATTCCCCTTTGCAATTCTCTCAATTAATTCCAATATCACTGCTGTAAAAAACAGGAGCAGCTCCAGGAATGTCAACATTGAGGGAAGGTGAGGTTAATTTCTAAACATCTATCTTTCTGTTCCAAGACTTCTAGGGCACAGCTATCAACCATTCACATTTTAGGCTAAGTGAGAAATCCTCTCCTCTTGATGGAAGAAATATTAAAAAACAAAAACAAACAAACAAAAAAACCAAGAGTATATGAGCAAGAGAAAACACATTATCCTTCGAGCAGGCTGTGAAAGAGATGGAATTTGCATGGGAGAGGGGATGAAAGGATATGAGAATGAGGAAGGGTTGTTCAATTTTAAAGTTGAGGACATTTGCTCTATTAACTCTTCCCCTTTCTATTTAGCATCAGCCCTCAGCCCCTCAGTAGAACGGACTTGGGAAGGAAAAAGGTAAGCCAGGATAGTTCAGAGATGGGTAAGCTTAACACAAAAGTGGGGTCTAGTTTAGGGTCTTAGAACCTTTGAGAGAAGGAAATGCTAGGATTCCCCAAAGCAAGATGGTGGCCCTCTTTGACAGGCAACACCAGCTTCCAGGTTTTGCTACCTTCTTTTGCCAATGCTTCATGGTCTCACCCTGTATCCGTTGTCCTTGATGCTTTTTCTGGATGGAACAATAAAAGGCTCTCCCATTTGCATTCTGTTCACTGACCTCCTAAAGGCAGAGCCAAGGTTTTGCTAGGGAGACCAAAAAAGCAAATCATCTCCCTTCTCCTCTAATGCAGAAAGTACAGGCAAAGGTAGACTGTTAACTGTCTTCGCACTTTAAGGCTGTGTGACTTGGCACACATATGAATGAAAATCTAATAGGAAGAAGAAAAAATATGCACTGAAATACCTTTCTGAAAAATAAACTAAGTTTTAGGATTTAAAAAAAGGGACACATCTAATTGACCCCCAAATTCCAATTAGTTTCCATTACTCTAAACTCCTTAGAAACACTTCTGGGTTGGCTGTGAACAAAATTTATCAATTAGGAAAAGTCAAGGCCAAACATACATTCCGTCATCTGGGTTGGCCTCACAGATGGAGGTAAAGTTGACACAAGTAGTCCCATTCCTGGAGGAGGGAGGGGCTCCAGACTGTTTGCACAGCCCACAAGCCCTACCCAGGCGCACTCCTCCCCCAGTAATACAATCCCCTCTTAAACCACAACTTTATGACACCCACACTCAGACTCTCATCTCCTTGGCTGGGGATCACTAAGCTCCACTTCCCAAAGCTTCTCTGAGCTGATACTATGTGCACATGGGCAAAAATTGGTAATTGCCATCTTCATCCTAGTACTTGGTGCTAGGCTCCCTCCCAAAATGTGTGTGGCCATCGACATTCTTCGCAACACCCACTCCTCTTTGCCTTTGACTTCCTGTCCAAGTGGCTCTGTTTCCCACTAGCGAGTGGGCAGAGCTCCCTACAATCTCCCTGGTCCTTCCCGCTTTGGCAGAGGGGAGGAGCACACTTCCAAACTGTTCAGGACCTAGTGCCAGGCGTTGACTTCCTACAGAGGCTAGGCTGCAGCTGGAGTACACGGGTGTGGGCACATCCTGCTTCTGCTAAAGCTGCAGTGCTCCCAGGACAGGGCAATAGCTGCCCATCCCCCAAACATCTAGTTGTCCAGCAGTGGGGATCTTGGCCCCTCTGGCTTCTCTCAGATCTTGTCACATCTCAGCTCCTGGAACAGACTCGAAAGGGACCCTCTCTATCCTGCCTTCAAGAATTTAAGAAACTCAGATTTCAGAGTGTTGGCAAATTTAAGAGAAAGATAAAGAAACCAAACAAAAGGAAAAGCAAGGAAGAAAGAATTCACAGGTTTCATCTTTTGCTACCACTGAAATGCATAAAAATAAAGACCACATTTCCAAGCCTTCTGGATTATGGTCACAGCTTGCCTTCTGCCAGAATACTCTGCCTGTAGAGCAGCACTACAAGAAGAAGGAAATAGAAAGTTGCCAAATGCCCAGTCTGTTTACTCTGCAAATCATGCCTGGAGGAGGGGGCTGTCTCCAGATGGCTCTGGGCAGGCAGTGAAACTGAAGAGTTTTGGAATGCGCTGCTGGGAGGCTCTGCAATTGCCCCAAGCAGATTCTCGCCTGAGCTGGCGACTGGAGCCACTCAGCTCCCTATCACATTGTCATCAATCATGAACTTGGAAAAACTTTCAGTGCGAGAGTTTATTATCAACTCTTAATGAAAATATATAGGTTTCACAGAATAGTCTGAGAAACACAGAGTGTTTGAATGTGAAATAGCAAAATTGTCTGATTAGGTGCTAGGGCCAAAGTGATTGCCTGATTACAGCTGGGAGCAGGGGGAGGAGAAAGGCCATGGCACCTTCAATACACGAAGATGATGACACCTCTGGAGACCCAGCCAGGGCAGAGAGTAGCCTGCTCTAGAAAGTATCAGGAGAATTTGCTCCCTTAAAAACAATACAAATAGATAAGCTTCTATGTTGAGCACTTAGCAGGCTCTGTGAGGAGGACTCTGCAACCCAACTTCATTCAACCCTCATATCAATCCCATTTTATGGATGAGGAAACTGAGGCTCAAAGACATTAGTAATTTGCCTAGGTCTCACTAGACTCCAAACCCAGGTCCATCTGATTCTAGAGCCAGAGCTCTTAAGTAGGAGTCAACAAAATTTTTCTGTAAAGGTTCAAGTAAGTAGTAAATATTTCAGGTTTTGTGACCACATATGGCGCATGTCTTCATTTGGAGGGTTTTGCTTTCGTTTTGTTTTTTGCAATTTTTTAAAAATGTAAAAACCCTTCTCAGTTCTCTAGCAGTACAAAAACAGGCTCCCAGGTAGATTTGGCAGATGGGCCAGAGTTTACTGTTCTTCATCACCTCATGTTTCCATCTACCTTGCGACCTTGGACAAACATTTCTCACCTCTCTGCAACCAGTGGGTTTTTGAAATGGGTTTAAAACACAAGGACAAAATAGGAAATTTGGAAATGGGAGGGTGGTGCTAACTTCCCAGCATCCTGGGAATATTACCATCTCTTGTAGCTTCTACTGTAGTAATTTCTTTGTGATTTTTACATTGGGTAAATCCTTCTAAAGGCTAAGCTTGTGATAATTAAATAGCAAGTTACTTCAAATTTGTGTTGGAAAAAAGTGACTGCGATTAAATAAACATACATGAACCATGCAAAATATCACCTAGTCAGTCACAAGAGTTAGATGCGAAAAGATCAACATCATCAATTGCTTAATTTAATCCACAGCCTCTTCTCCTTTAATGGACAAAGCAAACTTTAAACACATGAAACATAGGACAAAAAATAAATAAACCAGAGATTTATCTACCTGGAGGAAAGTTTAGGGTCGTATTCATATGTACATGGAAATAAAACAAAATTAAGTTATTTATAATGATTCTAGGTAATACAAGACGTGGGGCAAGAAAGAAAAAATAACCACTGGCAACTTCACCAGCTGGTTATGATTTGCATTTATATAGCAGTACCAATGCCAATACTACATGTAGCCCAAACAAAAACAATAAAATTCTATTGGGAGGATGGAAGAATGAGTGGTGAGGGGGTAATGTTTTAGGTACCAGACAGAAGAGTTAACATGAGCTAAATCTTCATCTTCTCTGATAGACAGTCAATAGATAATGGCTCAAACTGCAAAAAAAAAAAAAAAAAAAAAAAAAAAAAAAAAAAAAAAGCTACCAAGAAACAGCAATATAAGCATGTAGAGATACGGAGATAGATACCAAAAGAATCAACTAAAATAGTTGAAATGCTTGCCCCAGGGAGCAGGAAAATGGTGGTGGATACACAGGACTGCTATCATTTGTAACAAGTCTTGTAAAACTATTTGACTATGTGTATGTATACTTTGATAGAATAAAAGCCAAATTAAAAACAATAACTGGGCCGGGCGCGATGACTCACACCTGTAATCCCAGAACTTTGGGAGGCTGAGGTGAATGGATCACCTGAGGTCAGGCGTTCGAGACCAGCCTGGTCAACATGACAAATCCTCGTCTCTACTAAAAATATAAAAATTAGCTGGGCATGGTGGCGGGTGCCTGTAATCCCAGCTACTGGAGGGGCTGAGACAGGAGAATCACTTGAACCTAAGAGGCAGAGGTTGCAGTGAGCCAAGATCACAGCACTGCACTCCAAACTGGGCAACAGAGTGAGACTCCATCTAAAAAAATAAAAACAAAAAAATAACTGGAGAAGGAATGATAGACTATTCAACATATAGTGTTATAACACTCTAACAATAGAAGAGAAATTTTAATTATGTGAAATCTCTTTAGGTACAACATGAGTTTCTGTAATACAAATTAGCTCATACGCTGTTGGTAAATAAAAGAATCAGGTCAGTACAATGTGGAGTCATGTTCACATTCAAGGGTTTCCAAGAAATTAAAGTTTTTGCAACTGATGAACAGCAGCTGACCACAACATATGCTAAAACAGCTGAATGTATAATCTGCAAAGGGACACAATTCTATATGCAGTATTTCTTCACTGTATATTTTTCTCTGGGCTTAGTTTAGCAACATGCCCGTGATGTGGCTTCCCCACTCTTTGCACATTTTCCATTATTGCTGCACTTAGCAGTCTCCATCTTTTCTTACTCCTCAACCATTAAGCTACGCTCAGTTTTTTCTGTTAGGTAGAATTCTATATATGCTACAATATGTCATTATTTATTGAGCATTTAAACTGTCTTTTAAACTGTGCTAGTAGCTTTATTAGGATTCTTATTGTCTTTTTAGTGCTCTGGTTACAAAGTTGCTTAGGTTTTGAGCGGTCATTCCTTAACTTTGATTTTCCCATAACCCTGGGATTTTTAGTGTGTGCTCTTGCAGAATATGAGGGTTTTCAGAAAAACTTTATCATGTTATAATAGAAGTTCTTGTACCTACTTGACACCATATATAATTATTAAAATTCTCAGCCTTCTTTATAAAGCGATTTTTTAAACAGTGCTATTTAAAAGCAGTGTGGTAGCAGAATTCTAAGATGAACCTCAACATTCCCAACTCCTGGTGTACAAGACCTATATTATCTCCTCTCCTTGAGTATGACTGGGACCTGTGAATATGATGATTGTCATTGCTATGATAACATTGTATTAAATGGAAAATACAAAAGGATTTTTACAGATGTAATTAAGATCACTAATCAGTGATTTTCAGGTGATCAAAAGGAAAATTACCCTGGAGGGCCTGACCTAATCAGATGAACACTTAGAAGAGGATCTAGAAGTGAGAGACTTAAAGCCTCAAAGACACTCCTGCTGGCCTTGAAGAAGCAAACCCCATGAGTTCCACAGCTGCAAGGAAATGAGTTCTGCCATGGGAGCTTGGAAGAGGATCTCAAGCCTCACATGAGACCCCAGCCCCAGCCAACACCTGGATTGGAGCCCTGTAAGACACTGCACAGAAGACCTGGGCTGTGCTCAGAATCCTGGTCCAAGGAAACTGTGAGTCATAAGTGCATGTTTGTTTTAATCTGCTGAATTTGTGGTGGCAATTGGTTATGAAATAGAAATAGCAATAGAAAACAAATATAGACAGAAACAATTTTTATTCCATCTCTTTTAATTATCTTAGTTTGGGTTAGTCTTTCCTAAAGAAGGAACAGAGCCTAGAATCTTGGAGAATGAGGGAGAATTTTGATTAATTAGATTTCATAATATTTTGAAACTGCTATATAATAAAAGTCGGGGCCAGGCACAGTGGCTCACACCTGTAATCCCAGCACTTTGGGAGGCCAAGGCAGGTGGATCACGAAGTCAAGAGATTGAGACCATCCTGGCCAACACGGTGAAACCCAATCTCTACTAAAAATACAACAATAAATGAGTTGCATGTGGTGGTGCACACCTGTAGTCCCAGCTACTCAGGAGGCTGAGGCAGGAGAATCGCTTGAACCTGGGAGGCACAGGTTGCAGTGAGCCGAGATCATGCCACTGCACTCCAGCCTGGGCGACAGAGCGAGACTCCATCTCAAAATAAATAAATAAATAAAAGTCACCACAAATAGTGTTAAACACCAATACCATCCTAGAGGAAAAGATTTCTAGCACATATACTTACAGAGGAAGTGGACTTGGACACTAAATAAAGAGACCAGCAGCCTCCTTCACGACATGATCAACCAGTATATGTACAGTCCTGCAATATGCAAGGTGGGGCATGGGGATGGGGCATGGATGATGGGGAAAACACTGGAATATTTTCTTGCTATCCCCATGGAGAAGCTGGGACAGGGATGGGTTCCCAGTTTTTCAAATTCAGAGCTGGAACTCCAAATATGTTTTCCACAAAAATGATTTGGTAGCCTATTGAATCCATAGTATGGCAGACATGGCTGGCATCTTTGCAAGCTGGCAAGAAGAAATTCTTCCCTAATCGCTACCAGAGGTGGTAAGAAGTGAGGCTTCCAGAGAAAGTAACAGGAAATTTCCTGTTGTAAAGACACTGGAGCCACGACAGCCATTTGACTTTTCTAGACCACCTAAAATTTGTCAACATTTAAGTTCACTGGAATGCACATAAGAAACCTTCGGTTAACTGGACATTTGGCATGGTTTCTCTTAAGAGAAAAGAGAAGTCATGAGAAAACAAAATCTAATATCTAGCCTTGATCGTTTAAAACATGCCTCTTTCAAAAAAAATTCCTAGGGACAGTTAGCATTCATCCCAGTTTTCATTTCCATTCACAATGACAGGTTGAACAGTGAGATTTAATGATCAAGACAAAGATCCTGGAAGGGCTGGACAAATTTAATCGGCAAAAATTAACTTCTGCTCCACAAATTGTATTTATGAAGGCAGGACACCAGACACAAACATTTTGGAAAGATACTTTAACAATGAGCAATTGAAACCATTGTAGCATGCTTAAGTTGCTTTCAGAAAATATACCTAAGCTTGGAGGATATTTAGGAGTGGACAGTCACATCCCCACATAGGCTACTACATAATGTTGGGGAAAGAGGCAGAATCCTGCATCCCTGAGAACTTCTAGGTAACACAGATGAAGTTTGGGTCATTATACATGTCGAATCAGAAGGATAAGGCAATTACCCAAATAATTTGGCCTTTTAACAAATATCTCACTTGAAATAACCAGATAATTACAAATGGCTTATTTTGTACTCTGGGCATATTTTAGGTGTGTGTTTGAATTATTCATATGAATTCTTCCATTGACCATTTCAGTTTTCCTATGTGGAAATATCACAAGGCTGACGCGATACCATAGCAGAATTCTAAGCAAGTGTGTTGACAATGGAGTCCTGGATTGTGGCTAGTAGAGGCCCCAGAGTTAGGGGGAAACATTGGCCAACTGGACAGCCAGTGACTTCTTCATTTGAAGACCAGACAGATAAACACAGCTCTCACTGACCTTGTGGGGGGCACCGTTTTTCAGAGTCCAATCAAGAAATTAATGGGATTCTGTAGGATGCCTCAAGTCCAGCACTTTGCAGCACACAGAGCAATAATTACGCTCAATTACAGCTTAGCATGTGGTTTCTGGCACCATTAAAATCGCCTTGTGTCAAACCAATCTTCAAGGAAAAGAAGGGCCTGTTTTGGCACTCTTCTGCACTGCTAAACATCAATCCCTAATTTCGTTTCCAGAGAGCTTCCACCATTTCATATCTGTTACCCGCTGCCATGAAATCCCAGGGCTAACATGTTCAGTGATGGCATCAATATTTCCAGGGATCTTCAAGACTCAACCTGATTCAGGGATGAACAAAGGATTCTTACCGCCCCCATCTTATAAAAATGGATCCCTGTTGAGGTCACATGGTGAGAAAATAAGTCAGAAGCAAAACAGAAAACAGCCCACATTTGGGAATGGATTCATTTTCATTTTAAGGTTTCAGCCAAGCCTGCTTGTTTGTTCCTTCTTGCAAGCACACACCCACCAGCTGTTTCAAATAAGAACAGGTAAAGCCAAGCCAAATAAAACAAAAGAAGCCCAGGGACAGTAAGGCAGCAGTCCGGAGGCCTATGCCACCGACCCAGAAGTGGCAGTCTAGATGAGCCACAGCCTTCTCCCTGCCTGCAACTCTGGGCACAGAGATGAATTTTCAAGGCTGGGGGTTGAGATGCATTTTAAGAATCTGTTCATGCTCTATAATACTGAGAAGGCTGCAAAACCATTGGCTTCTTGGGTTCCATTGTCTAAAATGCACTCATACTCACATATTTCAAGGAATTACAGTTTGGACTGATTATTTAGGAAGCCCCTAATTTCACCTTAACACTAGAAAGCAAGATTCATCCAGATTCAGGAGAGTCCAATGTAAAGGAAAGGGGGTGAGGGTAGAGCACTGGTCAAGAAACTGGCATCCAGTAAATTACAGACATGACCAGCAATCTACAACGAAATAACTATAAATGTCTACAATAGTAAAGCAAAAAATTATGCTTCTGTCCCTATAAAACTGTCATAAATGAACCTAACGTATTGATCATCCAAGGGACTCCACTGTTCTCTAAAATGTTATAGAGCACATAATAATAACCCTATTATAAATTTGACATAAAATTAATATGCCAGCTTTAAGCATGAAACATTTTATATGCCTCTGTAAAATTAAGAGGCAATTGGAGGATCAATTTAGATGTCTTGAAATCAGAAAAAAAAGATGTCAGCTAGGAATGTCTGAAACATACTGGACGTTTCTTCCAGAAATCATCCAGTCGTAGAAACACTCAAAATTACCCCAATGATTAAACAGCACTTTGACAAATACACCCTGCAGTTCCACCGATCGCCATTAGGTGATATGAATCTGCATGGAAACCACTTAGGGGCCTCAGAAAACTCAAAGGAGAGTCTAAATTTATAAGATTTGAGTCTGAAAATAATTCCAGGCTGAAAGACCAACACATCTCATATTAATTGTTTATAAAGTGAAGTATATCAACAATACAATGCCTGCTGCAATTGGTTAGCAGGCCAGAGACTCTGTGTGAAGGTCCTCCTGAAGGAAGAGCTGTTTAAAGCTAAAAATCATGCAGTAAGGGGCGGGCGCAGTGGCTCACCCCTGTAATCCCAGCACTTTTGAGAGGCCGAGGCGGGCGGATCACGAGGTCAGGAGATCGAGACCATCCTGGCTAACACGGTGAAACCCCGTCTCTACTAAAAATACAAAAAAAAATTAGCCGGGCGTGGTGGCGGGCGCCTGTAGTCCCGACTAATCCGAGAATGGCTTGAACCCGGGAGGCGGAGCTTGCAGTGAGCGGAGATCGCACCACGCACTTCAGCCTGGGCGACAGAGCGACACCCCGTCTCAAAAAAGAAAATTATGCAAAAATTATGCAGTTAGGGAGGCTGGCTGGGGCAGCCAAAAAACCCATCTGAGAAGTGTCCAAACAAAGTTCATTAATCTGAAAGCGCCAAAAGAAGGCGTTGGGGGCGGGGATGTTGAGGGTGGTCTTTTCTTGGACAGAGAGCTTAGTCATGTGTGGCTAGCACCTCCAATGCTCTTCAAAATGGGTATTTCCAAAAGGAAAGTGTGATTCGAGTGGGTCAGTCATGCCTTGAGAAAGGCTGGTGCTAAGTAATACGGACAATTTCAACCCCAAGTAAAACTGAAAACTGGTCAAATTGGTCTGAAGGGCTCTCTTCATCTCTTTTCCATGTCTCAGGCAGGCGTAGTGTCTCATGCCTGTAAATCCCAGCTCTCTGGGATGCCGAGGTGGGAAAGTGACTTGAGGCCAGGAGTTCAAGACCAGCCTGGGCAACACATCAAGACCCTGCCTCTACTACTACTACTACTACTACTACTAATAATAATAATAATAAGCCCTGCATGGTGGTGTGTACTCCTAGTCCCAGCTACCTGGGAGGCTGAGGCAGGAGGCGGGAGAATCATTTGAGCTCAGGAGTTTGAGGTTGCAACGAGCTATGATCGTGCCACTGCACTTCAGCCTGGGCAACAGAGCAAGGCTGTTTCTCAAAAAAAGGAAAAGAAAAAAAAAAGCCATTCTCTTTCCTTTCTTGAAAGTTAGGTTCTCATGCTACTGCCAGCTCCTGTGATGTGTCTATGTGCCTAGCTCCACCCATGCGTAGATCAGGTTCTCACCCTCTCCCATCAAAATTTAGCTGCCTTGTGTCCAAACTCCCTACGGTATTGGTACCTAAAAAAAGGAGGGGCAGCTAAGGCATTAATTGTTAGTAATGACTTAATGGAAAGTCTTTAGCAAATCCATTTGCATTTTAATAGAGGTCTTTTAGGCCTTGGTAGAGAAGTTAGTAATGGGGGCTTTGGGGCTTTTAGAGAAATAAATTAGGGCTCCCCTGACATTTACTGCAGGGTCTTTTTCCTTGCTGGTTCCTTAAAGCTATGCTACCAAACACTTCCAGAAGTCTATTGTCGCCTGTGGCTTGAGAGTCCTGGTAGAGGTTCCCTATTTTGACTGTGGCAGGCCCCCCTCAAGAGCAACTGAGCTCAGCACAGTTCTTTTCCCCTCCTTCCACCACCCCTCCAGTGACGGGGCACTGAGAATGATGCAAAGGAGAAAGGCAAGGAGAGAAATGATTTGCATCTTAGACTGGTGCAAATTCACACTTTGTGGAAAATTAACAGGTTCCTCACAAGACACCCTCCCCAGCCACCATGAGACCGGATGCTCCTTAGCCTCCCCAGGGTGAGTCGAATGCAATCACATGAATATTGATACCCGAAATTCCCTAGGCCTAAGCATCCATTTGCCCAGTCAAGAATTTCAATTCTCACAGTTTTTCTCCTCTGCTCCACATATTCCTGGGAATCACCAGGATGTATCTTACATGTGCCAACAGTGAGCCTGGGCTGCCTGTCAACCTGAGTCTGTGTCACTGTGGAGGCACCATTCTGCAGCCTTGTTTCTCTCTGCAAGCAGGCTGCTACCCACACTGGCTTGGACCTCTGCCCCAGTCAAGCGGGCAGAGCTATGTCACTAGTCTCAGGGAGTTTCAACGATGCCTGTTAGAAAGGAAAACCCACCTAATTACTGATCCTTTCTAACTCACTTAGGAAGGATGCACAACTTCTTAAATATTATGGGGTTTTGGGATCCAGTATAACAGAAATTTCAGGCCACACAAAGGTTTTCCCCATAGCTTGTTTCATGGTAGGTATCAGTATGCTATTCTTGGAACTGAAGATTAGAACATGCCATCCCAAAATATGCCATTTTCAGGTGAAGGCAATTAAGAAACAGCCAATGCAGGAAGGGCTCTCTGCCCTCCTCCTTTCTGCCTAAAAGCAGTGTATAAATTTTCTGTGAGAAATTTGTCTTTCCAATACTAGGAAGAAGAAAACATTCTTATCACTGGAGATGAGAAGTCAACTCTGATATGAGTCTGCACAAATAAACTTTATGGAAATAGCCCTTATTGTCCATTCATTTCTCCCACATATTTCCTAGTTTTCCCCCCTCAATTTGCCAACCCTAGAAGCCCAAATTCCTTTTCTTTCTCTAGTCATTTCCCCACAATTTATTGCCCTTTGTTATGATGGTACCATAAGCCCCCAAGTCTCACCACTTCCTTGAGGTTTTCACTTTTTTTTCTATGAAGGCCCCCTTCCTGTGTCACATGCAAATATTAACCTCAAATAAAATTTAAATGATTTTTCATTATTAATCTGTCTTTTGTCAGCTTAATTCATAGGTCTCAGTCACAACATTAAGAGGGCAGAGAAAAAGTTGTGTCCTCCCTCACTATTATCAAGCCCTACTAAAGAATATGGCCTACTATGCAGGATTCCTTCTTTCTAGGACTCACTGACCCTCTTTTAATCTGACCTTCCATTCAGACTTCCCTCCCAGGCATTGTGAAGTTTGATCTGCAAGCTACTGTCTACACAGTATTTCTGAAAAGGATGGCTTCATACTTACAAAGTGATGTCAGACTTCTAGAGTGAACTCATTTTGGAGGTGTTGGTCAAGACCAAATACTGCCAAGGAGCCCCCCCTAGAGCTCAGACTCATGTCCTCAGGCAGGCATTGGATTTGTTGTCAATGGCGTTTTACAAAGCTCTTTCTTAACAAAAGCTGAGACTGGTCTCAGAGAATGCTCCTGCAACTCTGCGAGAAGAGAAAAATTCATTCCTGGTTCAAGGACCACACAGGCAGGGATCAAGGTGGAAAGAGATGGCTATTGGAGAGAATGTCATAGAGACCCATGTTTAACTCATTCGTGTCCTCAAGTGGAACAGTGCTTTGTTGTTGGGGGCCAAATGCCTCAGGTCTCCAGGCTGTGCAGTTCAGATGCCCAACACTTTCCAGACAGTAGATTAAAAGTATCTGCTTAAATACTGAGGCTGATGGTTCTATTACTGAGAGCTATACACTTAAGAACCTCCAACACATGATTATGCACAACAAAGCACTTGCTGCAATATTCAACCCCAGACTTGGCTTGAAGAGGAAGATCCCTTCTGATGGTGAGGAGGAGGATGCCGAGGCATCCAAGGTCAAGGTGGAGACCCTGCGTAAGCTGTGCTAGTCAATACAGGCAGGACTCCGTGCACCTCAGAGAATTATCTGGTTGGGACTCCATAGGCCATAACTTTAGAGAAGGTACCGCCCAAACCCAAGTGGATCATTTCTTGGGCAAAACTTAAAGACCCAATGAAGTGAAAACACCTATCATTTTGCTCTGGTTATGGGAAAGAGGATATCTCCTGTTAGCATACAGCAATGGTATACCTACCAATTCAGATGCTAGTTTGCCTGGGAGTAGTCAGGAAACATGAACAGGAAGCAGAAGAGTCACCCCATTCCCTTGAATAAATGGGTTCTGATGACCCTGGAGGATGGAACTCTAAAGGAAAATAGTGGAACAATCAGACTGGGTCCTAGATGTCAGCAGTGAGACAGATGGTGAGGCTAGGTAAGGTCAAATGCAGCACCCAACAACCTCTCTCATTCCTAATAAAAAGATAGTAAGGGCTCCTTTGACTCTCAGCTTATAAAGATTAGCCTACATCCGGCAGGCTATCCAGAGGTGAGATTCTGGGAATCTGAGTCTGGAAAAAACATTACTGGAAACTAGGATCAGGGAAGAAGCTGTCCCCTCTGGTCATCCTCAGCCTTCATTCATGCTGCCACCGTAGAGCAGGTCATATAGACTCTGAGCATGACATCCTCAGTGTTAGACAGAGCTTGTCTGGGTCACAGCATGGTGAGAAAAGGAGCCAGAACTGGATAGCAGAGGTCCTGGGGAGGACAGAGGGAGAGATGTTGGTTAACATTCAATAAGGAGGCTGCCCAATCCATACTTGAGCATGCGAAGCCTGGCATCACCTCATATATAGAAATATGACCCTGGGGACAGAGTTCTGAGACAGAGCAGAGCAAAAAACCATGTCCTGTTTACCTCCAAGAAGAAAAGTTTAGGTGAAGTTGGTAGAGACTTTTGCAGGTACTGTGAAGAATACACTAGGGAGAAAGAGAAATAAACATTGTCTGCACTCTCTTGGAGGCTTTATTCTTCCAGATGCTTAGATTGCAAGTAATAATAACCCAGACTATCTTAACAGGAAAAAGAATTATGTATTAGCTCATAGAACTGAAAGCACAGGAATAAGTGCCCGTTTCAGGCAAAATTAGATTCAAGGCCTCCAACAATGTTTTCTGGAAATTGTTACTCTGATTTTGCTTTCCTCTTGATGTGATTTGGAAGTGTGTCACTGCCCAAATCTCATGCTGAATTATAATCCGCAATGTTAGCAGTAGGGCCTGGTGGGAAGTGATTTAAATCATGGGGGCAAATTTCTCATGAATTGTTTGGCACAGTCCCCTTGGAGCTGTCCTCAAAATAGTGAGCAAGTTCTCGAGACATCTGGTCATTTAAAAGTGTATGAAATCGAGACAGCCAAGTGTAAAGGGGTCCCAAGAGAAACTCCAAATGGCCTGCGCACTGGGAGGCGTGCACACTGGGGTGGAGCCTCGGGAAGTTCGTGCTGTTTGCAGCCGGAAGGAGCCTGGCCCCTCCTCTTCCTGGGCGGAACGCAGGATTCAGTCTGCGAGGCGGGAAGCACACTAGCAGGATTCTGGCTTTGTAGAAGGTCCCTGTTGGGTTTTTTTTCCCTTTTGCCCAATAATTTCCATTTATTCTCACACTTCAAAGTGTCTGCAAGCCTGATCTCTCATGGCCATGTGACAAGAACCCAGCTCTTAGCTGAACTAAGGGAAAAGTCCTACAACAAAACCTCCCTCTCCACTCTCTATCTCTCTTCCTCCTGCTCCAACTATGAGAGAAGCCTGCTCTCCTTTCACCTTCCCCCATGATTGGAAGCCTCCTGAGATCTCCCCAGAAGCTGATGCTGGTGCTATGCTTAATGTGCAGCCTGAAGAACCTTGAGCCAGTTAAACCTCTTTTCTTATAAATTATCCAGTCTTAGGTATTTATTTATAGCAATGTGAGAATGAACTAATATACTTCTCTATAAGCTTCATTTTCAGGCGGGCTCCCTCACCCCTTCTGGAGAACATCAGCTACTCTAGGCTTACAGTCTACAGTTTAACAATCCCAGGGAAAAAAACAAGACTCTTTTTCAATATTTCCAGCAAAAGTCCAGGCATTGATGCCAATTGGTGCAGCTTGGTCATGTGCCCATCACTGGTTGGGCCAATCACTGTGCCTAGAAGGACATGCGGTCTGATACATTAAGCCCACATCATGACCTCGCCTCTGACACCTGTAGGAGGGATGAGAGCTCCTCTTTACAGGACTGAATTGAGAGTGGGAGGGCTTAGCTCTCCAGAGGAAAACAGGTGCACTGTTACTCAAGGAAGGAGTGTTGGGAAGGTGAAACAAGTGTTCACTCACCCAGTGGCCTAGGAAGCCACTTCTGCCATAAAATTGCAATATGGGTAAATGCTGGAGCTCTGAACACAGGCAGGGGTGGGCTTGAGTCCTTATGACTTATTAGTATGAGCTCAGTGAATGATTTCACTCCTTTAGGCCTCAGGTTTCTCACTGTAAAGTGAGGATATTGCCTTCTTTGTGGGTATGCTGGGAGAGTGAAATGAAACAATATTAAATATTCATTCAAAGCTAAAACTAATAGTACCTTTTCCCAACCTCCCCTAGCACCTTCAGCTTAGATTAAACTGAAAGTCGATTTTGTCGTCTTTCTTGATAACTATTTCCCCATTCTTTATAGAAAGCAGGCACCCTTGTATACAGTTGCCATAGTGTCAACATTTGTTGAATAAATGAATGAATGATGATAAAATTAATAAATTTCTGGAGAATTCTTACTTTTCAAATATCAGCTCCCAAGCCCTAGCAAACAGAATGAATTATCCCCTCCTGTGTGTCTGCTGGTATTTTTAATTAACTCCTCTTCCAGCTCTTATCAGCCAGAATGTGAACCGGGACTGTGTGTGACTCAACTCAAGCTCCTACTGCCTAGCACCCAGCCCAGTTTATGTTGCTGAATAAAAAAGATCAACTAGTCCAAACGCCTCACTTTGCAGATGTTCCAACAGAGCCCCAGAGAGGTTAATTTGCCAAAAGCCTCACAACTTACCAAGTGATCCATGACTTCTAGTCTATTCTTTGTTCTACTTCATACTCAGGACTCTGTTTTTTCATGCTGCCATGAGCAATGCACGCTGCCAGGAATAAAGCGAAGTTCTTGGTCCTCTAGAAAGGAAAGGGCAACTTCAGTATGAAAAGTCATCATCCTTAAAGAGTGGCATCAAGTACCAAATGTGAGTTTAAGGGTCATTCACTTGCTTCATAACACATATAAACACATTTTTAGTTTCAACATTTTCGTTTTAATTTTTGTTTTTGCAGCCTTCGCTTCTTTCCAATAACTCAGGCAAGGCTCAGCCATTCCTACCCATCCTTCCCACACATGCACACCCAATTCCCAACTATGGTTGGAGGAGGCCAACAGGCCTTATTCGGGCTGGAGACTGAATGCTAAGCCCACAGCAATGGGTTGTTAACCTCCTCACACTATGCCATCCCTTTTTCTGTCTGAAGGAAGAGGTCCCAGCAGGTTCTAAGCTAGCATCTCCCCTTCTCTGACTGCTCCTAAACCCAGTTTCCCAAAGTCCACGTGCCTTGCCCAGTTAAATTCCATTCAAATGGGATCCACCAGAAACACGTTCAAGATTATTTATGCTATTTTCCTTACTAGAGACTATGAAAAGACATTTCTCTTATTTATTTACTAATTCAACAAACATTTTAGCAGCTACCTGTACTATGTGCCAGGCACTAAGCGTACCAGAACAAATAAATGAATCATGAAGAATGTATGCAGGGCTAAGGCAACTATGTAATCCCTTAATAGTTTTTGTATCAAAATCCCCAAAGCAGAACTTTCTCATTCACCAACCTCTCCTCGCACCCCTCCCCCACAAACACCAATGTTCAACTCAAAGAAATGTTTTGCAGAGCATGTCGTTAATAGCTTCTTAATTAAGAGGAAAGATTCAAGGTAAGCTGAATCTTTTGGCTGGCAAAAAGGTGTTCTTCTTATAAAAATAAAAAAAAAACAGCAGGTAGGTCTCTCATATCGATAGAAAGAAGGTTGATGGTGATGTATTCACTGCTTCCTTAATACCAGGAGGAAGGGCTGAATCTAAATTCAAAGTACGTGGAATGTTTTGATGTGAGAAGAAAGCAAAACATGTAAGACTCCATCAAAAATCCCGTTTGGAGGAGCTCAGAGGAGCAAGACATTTCTCCAAGACTCAGGTGCACAGCTAACATAGCTGAATGAATTAACTCGGCTATGCATATTTTTCTTCCTCTCTTATTCGTGATGAATTCATTCATTTTGAAAATTTAATGACCCTAACTTAGTAGCGTTAAGCCAGGCTTCTCGAATGTTCCCTAGTATTCCAAAGCTCCTTCTTTGCTAATTGTAAAAAAGTTTCCTTTTCAATTTATAAAAAGAGACATCTTAGCTTCTCATTTGTGCAAATATGTAATTTTCGAGTGAGGAAACTGAGACCCACAGTGATTTGCTTAAAAGTACACATCTAATTAGCTCTAGATCCAAGGACCCAAGCCTCTTAACTACAAATTGAGAATTACACTTAAAGAAGTCCATTCGATAACTGTATTCCTTGAAATTTACATAATAGTCTACCAATTATTAAGGGTCTATTATGTACTAGGTACTTTACATATTTTTTCTTTTAAGCCTCAAGTAAAACCTCCAAGATAGGGGTCATTAATGGATGCTGTTGAAGTGTCTAAATAATACCATTATATAGCACTTAGGGTGTACTGAATACTTCCTACATATTATCTCCAATTTTCACAAAAACCCTGCAAAGTATCATCAACCCTGTTTTATAGATAAGAGACCTGGGTCTCTGAGGGATAAAGCAACTTGCTAAGCTCACGCAGCTAGGACATGAGTAGGGCTGGATCCAGATCTCAAAGCCTGTGTGCTACCCCTGAAATGTTGCCCATGTAGGCAGCCATAGACCCATCTCAGCCCAAATAAATAGCATCAAGGACTCTTTCTCTCAGCGGGCCTATCGTACACCATAGAAACACTCCCCAGCATGAGGTAGCTAACTACAGTGATGGTGCAACTGATAAGGTAGGTGACCCTTCCAGGCAGGGCCAAGCTCTCAGCATAGTAGTGACATGTAAGGGGACCTTGCATTATGGTTCTATCTGGGCCTTGGCTTGTTGGAGTCTGCAATTTCATCCTAACATTTCATTTAGGGGTGGCCGGTATCCTTAAATTTTTTTTTAATTTTAGCTGTATCATAAAACAACAATCATATAATGATTATAATGATGATGATACTGATAACTACCATTTATTGAGTCCTATTTCATATGATGTGCTTTATGTACTTTGTCTCTAATTACTATGGAGATTGACTTACCTACCTAAAATGAAGCCCATTTCTCTTTCAGGACACATCCCCCTGTTGAATTGTGGTGTTTAAGAGAATTTTTCAGAACCGTTGCAGACAGAGGTGAGTTCCTATCTCCTTCTGCAATTACCTGCTGAATATCCTTGAGTGAAGGGTCATTGCCATAAAAATAACTTGCCAAAAGTTAATTTTCCTTGTACATAAGTCATTGTTTTAGTCTGTTCAAGCTGCTATAACAAAATGCCATAGGCAGAAATTAGTTACTCATGGTCCTAGAGGCTGGAAGTGCAAAGTCAAGACATTGGCAGATTTGGAGTCTGGTGAAGGTCTGCTTCCTGGATCATAGATGGCTGTCTTTTTATGTGTCTTCACATGGTAAAAGGGGTGAGGAATCTTTCTGGGGTCTCTTTTACAAGGGCATTTGCACTTTTAAATAAGGGTCCCATGTTGTTGCCAAATGTACAAAAATAGCAGAAAAGCTAAAATCAAAATGTTGGACTAAGATTAGATACAGGAAAAGATGCAGACAGGATGTAAAAAAACAAATATGTAGAGTCATAAATGGCTCAAAGTCAGACACGGCAGCATCACAAATAACAGTCTAAACACTGGTCATCTCTGGGATGTCTTCCACAGATTAATCTCACCCATTGCATACAGATGCTTCCATTTTATCTTAACATTTCGAGGTGATTCATTTTATTTTGAGGACCTACGTGCCATTCATTTACTTCCACAGCTGCACCAACATACACACACATACTCAAACATTAGTCTCAACCAAAAATTATATACACAAACAGACTGAAGCTGGGGATGCAGTCAGTCAGCCAGAAGTTGTTTGGTAAATTATCTATTCATTTGGAAGAAAAACAAAGTTAGATCCCTATCTCAAGCTACTGAATGAACAAAATTAAAACTCCAAAATATAAACATTAAAAAAAAAACTATAAACATACCAGAGATGATACTTCAAGTTAGAGCAGCCTAAAAAGGTGGACAAATCCTTTCCCCGCAAAACAAATATAAAAGTATAAAGTTGTTTTGCTCACTTCAGCACTACGTGAACTAAAATTGGAATGATACAGAGAAGATTAGCATGGCCCCTGCACAAGGATAACATGCAAATTCATGAAGCATTTCATTTTAAAAATAAGTACAAAACTGTTTAAACAAGCGTTTTAGGACTTGAAATCAACCAAAAGCAAATAATAAACCAAAAAGAGTCTATTCATGAAATATGCCCAAATGTCATATAAGAACAGCTGGAGTCTGAACTTACTGATTATTTCCTTCTATTATCTCACATCTATAGACATAGATAGATCAGTAGAAATTATCCTTTCTGCAGTCAGGCAAGGTGGCTCACACCTGTAATCCCTGCACTTTGGGAGGCCGAGGCGGGTGGATCACCTGAGGTCAGGAGTTCGAGACCACCCTGGCCAACAATGATGAAACCCCACCTCTACTAAAAATACAAAAATTAGTGGGGCATGATGGCAGGTGCCTGTAATCCCAGCTACTTGGGAGGCTGAGGCAGGAGAATCACTTGAACCCAAGAGGCGGGGGCTGCAGTGAGTCAAGATAGCGCCACTGCACTGTGGGCGACAAGAGCAAAACTCTACCTCAAAGAAAAAGAAAGAAATAAGAAGGAAAAACTATCCTTTCTGAAGAACACAGAGAAAAAAGGCTGGAGAAAAATGATCAGAGCCTCAGAGACCTCTGGGACAACATCAAGCATACGAACATACATATAATAGGAGTCCTGAAGGGGAGGAGAGCAGAAAAAAGGTAAAAAAAAAAAAAATTTCTGAAGAGATAATGCCCTGAAAACTTCCCAACTATGCTGAAAAACATTAATCAGCAAGTTCAAGAAGCCCCACAAACCTAGGTAAGAAAAACACAAAGAGATTTGCACATCATAGTTAAATTGCTAAAAGCCAAAGACAATTTAAAATCTTGAATGCAGTAAGAGAAAAATAACTCCCATGTACAGAAGAACAACAACATATTTAACAGCTGAGTTTCCATCAGAATCAATAGAGGCCAAAAGGCAGTAGAACAACATATTCAAAAGACTCAAAGAAAACAGTATCAACCAATATGTCCAGGAAAATCCAGCATACAAACAGAACCAAAGACAAAAACCAAGATTATCTCAATAGATGCAGAAAAGGCCTTTGACAAAATTCAACAGCACTTCATGCTAAAAACTCTCAATAAATTAGGTATTGATGGGACGTATCTCAAAATAATAAGAGCTATCTATGACAAACCCACAGCCAATATCATACTGAATGGGCAAAAACTGGAAGCATTCACTTTGAAAACTGGCACAAGACAGGGATGCCCTCTCTCACCACTCCTATTCAACACAGTGTTGGAAGTTCTGGCCAGGTCAATCAGGCAGGAGAAAGAAATAAAGGGTATTCGATTAGGAAAAGAGGAAGTCAAATTGTCCCTGTTTGCAGATGACATGATTGTATATCTAGAAAACCCCATCGTCTCAGCCCAAAATCTCTTTAAGCTGATAAGCAACTTCAGCAAAGTCTCAGGATAGAAAATCAATGTGCAAAAATCACAAGCATTCTTATTCACCAATAACAGACAAACAGACAGCCAAATCATGAGTGAACTCCCATTCACAGTTGCTTCAAAGAGAATAAAATACCTAGGGATCCAACTTACAAGGGATGTGAAGGACCTCTTCAAGGAGAACTACAAACCACTGCTCAACAAAATAAAAGAGGATACAAACAAATGGAAGAACATTCCATGCTCATGGATAGGAAGAATCAATATCGTGAAAATGGCCATACTGCCCAAGGTAATTTATAGATTCAATGCCATCCCCATCAAGCTACAAATGACTTTCTTCACAGACTTGGAAAAAACTACTTTAAAGTTCATATGGAACCAAAAAAGAGCCCACGTCGCCAAGTCAATCCTAAGCCAAAAGAACAAAGCTGGAGGCATCACACTACCTGACTTCAAACTACACTACAAGGCTACAGTAACCAAAACAGCATGGTACTGGTGCCAAAACAGAGATATAGACCAATGGAACAGAACACAGCCCTCAGAAATAATACTACACATCTACAACTATCTGATCTTTCACAAACCTGACAAAAACAGAAATGGGGAAAGGATTCCCTATTCAACAAATGGTGCTGGGAAAACTGGCTAGCCTTATGTAGAAAGCTGAAACTGGATCCCTTCCTTACACCTTATACAAAAATCAATTCAAGATGGATTAAAGACTTAAATGTTAGACCTAAGACCATAAAAACCCTAGAAGAAAACCTAGGCAGTGCTATTCAGGACATAGGCATAGGCAAGGACTTCATGCCTAAAACACCAAAAGCAATGGCAACAAAAGCCACAATTGACAAATAGGATCTAATTAAACTAAAGAGCTTCTGCACAGCAAAAGAAACTACCATCAGAGTGAACAGGCAACCTACAGAATGGGAGAAAATTTTTACAATCTACCCATCTGACAAAGGGCTAATATCCAGAATCTACAAAGAACTCAAAGAAATTTACAAGAAAAAAAAAACCCATCAACAAGTGGGCAAAGGATATGAACAGACGCTTCTCAAAAGAAGACATTTATGCAGCCAACAGACACATGAAAAAATGCTCATCATCACTGGCCATCAGAGAAATGCAAATCAAAACCACAATGAGATACCATCTCATACCAGTTAGAATGTCGATCATTAAAAAGTCAGGAAACAACAGGTGCTGGAGAGGATATGGAGAAACAGGAACACTTTTACACTGTTGGTGGGACTGTAAACTAGTTCAACCATTGTAGAAGTCAGTGTGGTGATTCCTCAGGGATCTAGAACTAGAAATACCATTTGACCCAGCCATCTCATTACTGGATATATACCCAAAGGATTATAAATCATGCTGCTATAAAGACACATGCAGACATATGTTTATTGCGGCACTATTCATAAGAGCAAAAAGACTTAGAACCAACCCAAATGTCCAACAATGATAGACTGGATTAAGAAAATGTGGCACATATACACCACGGAATACTATGCAGCCATAAAAAATGATGAGTTCATGTCCTTTGTAGGGACATGGATGAAGCTGGAAACCATCATTCTCAGCAAACTATCGCAAGGACAAAAAACCAAACACTGCATGTTCTCATTCATAGGTGGGAATTGAACAATTGGACACTTGGACACAGGTCCAACTGGACCAATTGGTCCACTTGGAATTGAACACTTGGACACAGGAAGGGGAACATCACACACTGTGGCTTGTTGTGGGGTGGGGGGAGGGGGGAGGGATAGCATTAGGAGATATACCTAATGTAAATGACAAAAGTTAATGGGTGCAGCACACCAACATGGCACATGTATACATATGTAACAAACCTGCACGTTGTGCACATGTACCCTATAACTTAAAGTATAATAAAAAATATATATATATGTATATATAAAGAAGCTAAAATAAATTCATTCAAAGATATACAAAAACAGGCCGGGCACGGCAGCTCACGCCTGTAATCTCAGCACTTTGGGAGGCCGAGGCAGATGGGTCACTTGAGCTGAGGAGTTTGAGATCAGCCTGGCCAATATGGTGAAACCCCATCTCTACAAAAAATACAAAAATTAGCCAGGCTTGGTGGCAGTTACCTATAGTCCCAGCTACTCTGGAGGCTGAGGCACAAGAATCACTTCAACTCCGGAGGTGGAGGTTGCAGTGAGCCAAGATCATGCCACTGCACTCCAGCCTGGGTGACAGAGCAAGATTCTGCCTCAAAAGAAAGATGAACAAAAACAGAATCTGTAGCTAGCAGAACTGTCCCATGAGAAATACTAAGGGAAGACTTTCAGGTTGAAAGAAAATGGTACCAGAAAATGAATCCGCAGAAAGAAATGAAGAGCAATGGAAATGATAAATATGTAGGTTAACATAAAAGGCTGTATGAACAGGTTTTTTTCTCTTTTTTTATATGAGTTTGTTTTAAATGTTCTCTTTAAATATATATTTATAGATTATATAAGTTCATACGATATATAAATATATATACATTTGCTAATATAAAATAGTTTAAAATGTTTGTTTAAATATTATATGATTGCATAAGGCAATCACCATATCACTGTTCTGTCAGATTTACGGCATATATAGGTATAATAAATATAGCATTAATGG
Source organism: Pongo pygmaeus (assembly GCF_028885625.2). Classification (NCBI taxonomy): domain Eukaryota; kingdom Metazoa; phylum Chordata; class Mammalia; order Primates; family Hominidae; genus Pongo; species Pongo pygmaeus. Next base: position 31,600,540 of record NC_072384.2, on the reverse strand, counting down.
CACAAAGAATGGGGAAATGGAGCTATATTAGAATAAAGTTGTTATATTTTTCAAAATTCCCAGTATTAATCTAAAGTAGATTGTGATAAGATATGTACTATAATCCCTAGAGTAACCACAAAGAAAATTAAATTACAAAATAGTTAATAAAATAACCTAGGACTTAAAATGTCTCACACTTAAAAAAAAAAAGGATGTGTTTAACACAAGAGAAGGCAGCAAAATAGGATGGGGGAAAAAAGACATGGGACATACAAAAACAAATGTAAAATGGCAGATGTAAATCCAGTGATATCAACAATTAAATTAAATGTAATGGATTAAACACTCCAATCAAAAGGCAGTCATTATCAACATGGACAAAAAAGCATGGTCTAACTACAGTCATGTGCTACATCATGACATTTCAGTCAATGACAGGCCGCATATAAGATGGTGGTCCCATAGGTTTATAAAGAAGCTAAAAGATTTCTATTGCCTCGTGATGTCATATCTGTGGTCATGTTGCAGCACAAAGCGTTACTCATGAGTCTGTGGTGAAGCTGGTGTAAACAAATCTACTACCAGTCATATAAAAGTATAGCCCACATAATTATAGTTGCAGTCTCTAATACTTGATAAAGATAATAAATGACTACGCTACTGGTTTATGTATATACCGTACTATACCTTTTTTTGTTGTTATTTTAGAGTGTACACCTACTTATTTTTTTTTAAGTTAACTGTAAAGCAGCCTCAGGCAGGTCCTTCAGGAGATATTCCCAAAGAAATTATTGCTGTCATAGGAAGTGACAGCTCCGTCCATGTTACTGACCCTGAAAACCTTCCAGTGGGACAAGATGTGGAGGTGGGAAACAGTGATATTGATGATTCTGACCCTCCCTGTAGAGCCCTAGACTAATGTGTGTGTTTGTCTCTTCATTTTTAACAAAGAAGTTTGAAAAGTAGGAAAAAAATTACAAATTTTAAAAATAAAAAAATGGAATAAGGATATAAAGAAAGAAAATACTTTTGTACAGCTCTACAATATATGCTTTAAGCTAAGTGTTATTGCAAAAAAGTCAAAAAGTTAAAATATTAAAAAGGATATAGGTCAAGCGTGGTGGCTCACGCCTGTAATCCCTGCACATTGGGAGGCCGAGGTGGGCAGGTCACGAGGTCAGGAGATCGAGACCATCCTGACCAAAATGGTGAAACCCCATCTCTACTAAAAATACAAAAATTAGCTGGGCATGGTGGCACGTGCCTGTAATTCCAGCTACTCAGGAGGCTGAGGCAGGAGAATCGCTTGAACACAGGAGGCAGAGGTTGCAGTAAGCCAAGATCGCACCACTGCACTCCAGCTTGGCAACAGAGCTAGACTCTGTCTCAAAAAAATAAAAGGATATAAATTTAAAAAGTTGTAGTATGTAATGTTATTTTATTATCGAAGAAAGAAAACTATTTTTAATAAATTAAGTGTAGCCTAAGTATACAGGTGTATGAAGACTGCAGTAGGGTACAGTAACGTCCTAGGCATTCACATTCAATCACCATTCACTCACTGACTCACCCAAAGCAACTTCTAGTCCTACAACCTCCATTTATGGTAAGTGCTCTATATAGGGGTTACATTTTTTATCTTTTATATCATATTTTTACTCTATCTCTTTTATCTTTAGAAATGTTTATATACACAAATAGTCATGATTATGTTACAATTTCCTGCAGTGTTGAGTACAGTAACATTCTGTACAGGTTTGTAGCCTAGGATCACTAGATTATACCATATAGTCTAGGTGTGTAGTAGGCTATACAATCTAGGTTTCTGGAAAGGCACATTTCTCAAAACATCCCTGTCATTAATTGACACATGACTACATAAGCTGTCTTCAAGAAAAGCACTTTTAATTCAGACAAAAGTTGTTACAAAGTAAAAGAATGGGGAAAATATAGCTGGCTCATGCCTGTAATCCCAGAACTTTGGGAGGACCAGGTGGGCGGATCGCTTGAAGTCAGGAGTTCGAGACCAGCCTGGCCAACATGGTGAAACCCCATCTCTACTAAAAATACAAAAATTAGCTGGGCATGGTGGTGCGCACCTGTAATCTCAGCTACTCAGGAGGCAGGAGGCTAAGGCAAGAGAATCGCTTGAACGTGGGAGGCGGAGGTTGCAGTGAGCTGAGATCGCACCAGTGCACTCCAGCCTGGGTGACAGAGAGAGACTCTGTCTCAAAAAAAAAAAAAAAAAAAAGAATGGAGAAAATATATGTAAATTATACAAAATGTTACCATAAGGGAGTTGAAGTACTTATGTTAATATCAGAAAAAAATAGAATTTAAATCAAGAAATATTGCTAGGGATAAATAGCAACAACATTTCATAATGATAAAAGTATCAAAACATCAGAAAGATAAAACAATTACAAAGACATAGGCATTGAATAACACATACAGGCAGCAAACACTGACAGAATGGAAAGGAGAAATGGACAATTTAGTAATTGTAATCAGAAATTTTAAGTCACCTCTCTAAGTAACTGATAGAATGACTAGACATAAAATGAATAAGGATATATAAATCTTGCACAACTGTCAACCAACTTTACCCAACTAACATATAGAACGCTCCCACCCAACAGCAGGGTACACAGTCCTTTCACATCCACATGGAACATTTTCCAGGATAGAGCCTTTGCTGGATCACAAAACTAGTCTCAATAAACTTAAAAGGATTGAAGTCATCTGAAGTATGTCCTCCCACCCTGATGGAACTAAGTTGAAATTTAACAACAGAAAGAAATTTGGTAAAACTTCAAACATTTGAAAAACATACTTCTAAATAACCGTGGAGGCCGAGAGCGGTGGCTCACACCTGTAATTCCAACAATTTGGGAGGCTGAGGAAGGTAGGTTACCTGAGGTCAGGAGTTCAAGACCAGCCTGGTCAACATGGCAAAACCCCGTATCTACTAAAAATACAAAAATTAGCCGGCGGCCGGGCGCGGTGGCTCATGCCTGTAATCCCAGCACTTTGGGAGGCCGAGGCGGGTGGATCACGAGGTCAGGAGATCGAGACCATCCTGGCTAACATAGTGAAACCCTGTCTCTACTAAAAGTACAAAAAATTAGCCGGGCGCAGTGGCGGGCGCCTGTAGTCCCAGCTACTGGGGAGGCTGAGGAAGGAGAATGGCGTGAACCCGGGAGGCGGAGCTTGCAGTGAGCCGAGATTGCGCCACTGCACTCCATCCTGGGCGACAGAGCAAGACTCCAACTCAAAAAAAAAAAAAAAAAAAATATTAGCCGGCATGGTGGCAAGCACCTATAGTCGCAGCTACTTAGGAGGCTGAGGCAGGAGAATTGCTTGAACCTGGGAGGCAGGGGTTGCAGTGAGCTAAGATTGAGCCACTGCACTCCAGCCTGGCTGACACAGTGAAACTCCATCTGTGAAACCGCATATCTACTAAAAATACAAAAATTAGCCGGCATGGTGGCATGCGCCTGTAGTCACAGCTACTCAGGAGGCTGAGGCAGGAGAATCGCTTAAACCTGGGAGGTGGATGTTGCAGTGAGCCGAGATCATGTCATTGCACTCCTGCCTGGGCAACAAGAGCAAAACGTCATCCCCCCAAAAAATAAAATAATAGATAAATAAATAAATAATTTAATAACCATGGGTCAAAGAAAAAGTCATAAGGTTAATTAGAAAATATTTCAAACTGAATGAAAACAAAACCACTGAAAGCTTTAAATGTTTAAATTAGAAGGAAGAAAGATCTATAATCCATAATCTAATCTTTCACTTCAAAAAGGTAGAAAAATAAGGGCAAATTATACCCAAAGTAAATGGAAGGAAACAATAGTGATCAAAATACAAATCAATAAAATAAAAACAATAAGGAAGAAAGTCAAAAGCTGATTATCTGAAAAGAGAAATGCAATTGATAAAATTTTTGCTAGATTGACAAAGAAAAAAAGAAATAAGACATAAATTACCAAAAGCAGGAATGAAAAGGGAATGCAGCTACTGACCCTACAGAAAGGATTTTAAGAGAATATTACGAACAGCTTTATGCCAGCAAATTACACAACATAGATGAAATGTATAAATTCCTAGAAAGACAAAAACTGACTCAATCAGAAATTTAAAATCTGAAGAGACTGATAACAAATAAGAAATTGAATTAGTAACTTAAAATCTTCCCACAAAAAAAAAAAGTCTAGGCCCAGGTGACTTTACTGGTCAATTGTATCCAATATTTAAGGAGGAAATCTTGCCAATCCTACACAAACTCTTCAGAAAATCTGTGTATTTGTTTATGAGGGCTGCCATAGCAAAGTACTGCACTATGTGGCTTAAACTACGGAAATTTATTGTCTCACAGTTCTAGAGGCTACAAGTCCAAGACCAAGGTGTGGGTAGGTTGGTTCCTTCCAAGGACTGTGAGGGAAGGGTCTGTTCCAGGCCTCTTTCATTGGCTTGCAGAGTCATCTTCCGCTTGTCTTCACATTGTCTCCTCTCTGTGTCTGTGTCCAAATTTCCCCTTCTTATAAGGACACCAGTCGTATTGGATTGGGACCCACCCTAAAGACCTCATTTTAACTGGATTACTACTCTATAGAAAACTTATTTCCAAATAAGATCACATTCTGAGGCACTGGCGCTTAGCATTTTAACATATATATTTGGGAAGGAGGGCACAGTTCAGCCCATACCAATAGGTGAGGAGGAAATATTTCCTAACTCATTTGATGAGGCCAGCATCGTTACCCAGATACCAAGACAATACAAAGATATCAGAAGTAGGAAAAGCTATCGACTAAAATCTCTCATAAAAATAGATGCAAAAACTCTTAAAAATAATACTAGCAAACTGAATACATAAACATATATTTTTAAGTACACACCATGACAAAGTGGGAATTACCCCAGGAAAGTAAAGTTAGAGTAACATCTTAAAATATATTAATATTACATACCATATTAATAGAATAAAGAACAAAAATCGCATGATTATCTCAATAGATATAGGAAAATCATTTGACGAAATCCATGATAAAATAAAAAGAACTTTCCACAAAGTAGAAAAAAGCAGAACTTCTTCAACCTTATAAAGAACTTTTCTCAAGAAACCTGTATCTATGTGATATTTGATGGTGAAAGACTGAGATCAGAAACAAGACAAACATGTCCATTCTTAACACTTCTATTGAAAATTTTACTGAAAGTTATAGCCAGGAATAGACGAGAAAAAAATAATAAAAGGCATCCAGACTGGGAAAAAAGAAATAAAACTGTCCTTAATCACAGAAGATGTGTGTAGAAAATCTGATGGAATCTATTTTAAAAAACCTGCTAGAACTAATACGTAAGTTTAGGAAGGTTGCAGGATATAAAACCAATATAAAAAATCAATTGTATTTTTATATGCTAGCAATGAACAATCTAAAATGACATTAAGGAAAAAAATTGCACTCACAATGCAATAAAAAATAATAAAACACTTGGGAAAATGTTAGCAAAAGAAGTGTAAGACTCATACACTGAGAACTTCGAAACAATGTTTTGTGAAGCTCTAAATAAATGGAGAAATATGTTATGTTCCTGGGTTGGAAAACTCAGTATTGTTCAGATGGCAATTCTACCCAAATTTATCTACAAATCAAATGCAATCCCTACCAAAACTCCAGTTAGGATTTTGTAGAAATTAGCAAGTTGATTCTAAAATATATATTAAGATGCAAAGGATCTAGACTAGCCAATGTAAGTTTGAAAAAAACCCACAATTCATATTACTTCATTTCAAAATTTACTGTAAAACTAGAGTAATCAATTCAGGGCGGTATTGGCATAAAGACAGACATGTTGGTCAATGGAACAGAATAGAGAGTATAAAAATAAACCTTTACATTTATGGACAATTGATTTTTGACAATGGTTCAAATGCAATCCCTGTAGAAAACACAGCTTTTTTTCAACAGATAATGTTTATTGATATGGTTTGGCTGTATCCCCACACAAATTTCATCGTGAATTATAGTTTTCATAAACCCCATGTATCGTGGGGAGGGACCTGGTGAGAGGTAATTGAATCATGGGGGCAGTTACCCTCATGCTGTTCTCGTGATAGTGAGTGAGTTCTCATGAGATCTGGTGGTTTTATAATGGCCTTTCCCCCTTTTACTTGACACTTCTTGCTGCCACCATGTGAAGAAGGATGTGTTTGTTTCCCTTTCTACCATGATTGTAAGTTCCCTGAGGCCTCCCCAGCCATGCTGAACTGTGAGTCAATTAAACCTCTTTCCATTATAAATTACCTAATCTTAGGTATGTCTTTATTAGCAGCGTGAGAATGGACTAATATACTTATAGAAGTGAATTGCTATACAATAAATGACTTTAGACCTTTACCTCACACCATACACAAAATTATTATTTTTTGCCTTTTTAATTTGTATTTTTATTTAATATTTTTTATTTCAATAGCTTTTGGGGTACAAGTGGTTTTTGGTTGCATGGATGAATTGTATAGTGATGAAGTCTGAGATTTTAATGCAAGTGTCACCTGAGTAATATACATTGTACCAAATATGTAGCTTTTTATAACTTGCCCTCCCTCCTACCCTCCCCCTTCTGAGCCTTCATAGTCCATTATATCACTCTGTATACCTTTGCATACCCATAGCTTAGCTCCCACTGGTAAGTGAGAACATGCAATATTTGGCTTTCTATTCCTGAGTTATTTCACTTACAATTATGGCCGCCGGTTCCATCAAAGTTGCTGCAGAAGACATTATTTTATTCTTGCTTATGGCTGAGTAGTATTCATGGTGTACATATACCTTATTCTCCTTATCCACTTATTGGTCGATGAGCACTTAGGTTAGTTCCTTATCTTTGCAGTTGTGAATTGTGCTGCAATGAATATATGCATGCAGGTGTCTTTTTTATAATTTTTTTTTCCTTTGGGTAGATACTCAGAAATGGGATTGTTGGATCGAATGGTAGCTCTACTTTTAGTTTTTAAAGAAATATCCATACTGTTTTCCATAGAGGTTGTACTAATTTACATTCCCACCAGCAGATATACACAAAAATTAATTTAAATGGACCATAAGCTTCAATGTAAGAACTAAAACTATAAAACTTCTTTAGAAGATAGAAGAAAAATCTTTGTGGCCTTGAATTAGGTAAAAAAAGATTTTTAGATTTGACATCAAAAATATGATTCATAAAATAAAATATTGATAAATTATACTTCAACAAAATTTAAAACTTTTGTTCTTCAAAAGATAGCATTAAGAAAGTAAACAGATAAACCATACACTTAGAGAAAATATTTGCAGATGATTTATTTGATCAAGGATTTATATACAGATAATGCAAAGAATTTGAACAGCTCAATAGTTAGAAGCTAATTAAAAATGTGTAAAGGATTTTAGTAGACATATCACCTAAGAAGATATATGAATGGCTAATAAACACATGAAAAATGTTCAAAATAATTGATCATTAGGGAAGTGCAACTAAAACCACAATAACGTACATTCAGTTCATACCCACTAAAATGCCTATAATTAAGAGATTGACAATACCAAGTATTGACAAGTATGTGTTGGTAAGATTTTAAAATGACATAGTCATTTGGAAAATAGTTTGGAAGTGTGTTAAAAAGTTAAACTTGTACTTAACAAACGATCCATCAATTTCACTCCTAAGTATCTATGAAGAGAATTGAAGGTTTATGTCTACCTAAAAACGTACATGGGAGTGTTTGAAGCCACATTATTCATAATAAGTAAAAACTGAAAATAATTCAAATATCCATTAACTGGTACATAAAGTAAATGTAGTAGATCTGTACAATGGAATGCTACTCAGCAATACAAAAGAAACAAACTACTGATATTTCCACATGAATAAACCTCAAACGCATTGTGCTAAATGAAAAAAAAACAGACACAGAAGGCTACATATTGTACAGTTCCAATTATATAAAATTTCTAGAAAAAGCAAATCTATAGAAATAAAAAGCAGATCAGTGGTTGCTTGAGGCTGAAGGTGAGCATGAAAAAGAACTGCAAATGGATACAAGGGCATTTTATGAGTTGAAGAAAATGTCATAAAACTAGATGGTGTTGATGGTTGCATCACTCTCTACATTTACAAAAGTAATTAAACTGTGCATTTATCTTGGGTGAACTTTGTGCATGTAAATTGTATCTCCATAAAGCTACTAAAATTAATTAAAAATGAAAAAGTACTAGAATAGAAACAGAAAAATTAATATATGTTTATTAAATACTGCAGAAGCAAATGATGTGGGAATGAACCCAAAAAGATAAACATAACATTTCAAAGAAATAACTGACAATTCCTAAAACTTGGAAGGGCAGGGTAAAAGAGAGGAAGGAGTGAAAAATCACAAGTTTTTGCATCAGAAGTCAGTAGACTGAGCTGCTCTAAGGAGGATACAAAATATTACTAACAAGTTTGGTTGAGTTTAAGGTGTCTGATAGGCACCTAGAAATGCAACCCCGGAGCTCAGAGATATGTCAGTTTGAAGGAGATACATTTGGGAATCACACACAGAGTTCAAATTATGGGAGTGAGGGAGATCATCATGACAGTGAGTGTTAAGAACAAGCAAGACAGTATAGAATCTTCTAGAAAACACACACCTATGGAGCCTGAGGAGAAGAGTTAGAACAGAAATATCTGTGGAACTACAAAAAAGAAAAAAAGTCTACAATGCCTTAATGAGACATGTTTCATTTTTTATTTTTTTAAGTTTCATTTCCCTTTTGTCATAAATGACAGAATTTCAATGTTTTTTAATGGCTGAGTAGTATTCCATTGTGTATATATATATTTATATATATATATATAGCACATTCTGTTTATCCGTGCCTCTGTTGATAGTCACTTAGATTGATTGCATATCTTGGCTATTGTGAATAGTGTTGCTGTAAACATAGGAGTGCAGATATCTGTTTAACATATTGATTTCTTCTGGTTACATACCCAGTGGTGGGATTGTTAGATCATCTGGTAGTACTGTTTTTAATTTTTTAGGAACCTCCGTAATGTTTCTCATAATGGCTAGACTGATTTATATTCCCACTAGTGGTATGTAAGGGATCCTTTTTCCACATCCTTTCCATCGCTTGTTATCTTTTGTCTTTTTGATAAAAGTTATTCTAGCCGGAGTGAGGTAATATCTCATTGCAGTTTTGATTTGCATTCTCTGGTGATTACTTCATCTTAGCCAAAGGGCCAAGAAGTGATCTCTCTGATGATTAGTGATGTTGAGCATTTTTTTATGTACCTGTTTGCTATTCGTATATCTTCTTTTGCAAAATGTCTGTCAGATCTCTTGCCGATTTTTAAAATCAGGTTATCTATTTTTGCTATTGAGTTGCTTGAGTTCCTCATGTGTTTTGGACGTTAATCTCTTATGAAATATATAGGTTGGCCGAGCGTGGTGGCTCGCACATGTAATCCTAGCACTTTTGGAGGCCGAGGCAAGTGGATCACCTGAAGTCAGGGGTTCAAGACCTGCCTGGCCAACATGGTGAAACCCTGTCTCTACTAAAAATACAAAAATTAGCTGGGCATGGTGGCACGCACCTGTAATCCCAGCTACTCGGAAGGCTGAGGCAGGAGAATCACTTGAACCCGGGAGGCGGACGTTGCAGTGAGCCAAGATTATACCATTGCATTCCAGCCTGGGGGACAAGAGTGAAACTCCGTCTCAAAAAAATAAAATAAAATACACAGTTTGCAAATATGTTCTCCCATTCTGTAGGTTGTGTCTTAACGCCATTGTTTCCTTTGCTGTGCAAAAGCTCTTCAGTTTGATGTAATCCCATTCGTCCATTTTTTGCTTTTGCTGCCTGTGCTTTTGAGGTAAATTATTGCCCAGACCAATGTCATGGAGCTTTCCCCTATGTTTTCTTCTAACAGTTTCATAGTTTTGGGGGCTTACATTTAAGGCTTCAATCCATTTAGAGTTTGTTTTTTGTATGGGGAGAGATAAGGATCCAATTTCATTCTTATGCATGTGGCTATCCGGTTTTCCCAACACCATTTATTTAAAAAACTGTCTTTTCCCCATTGTGTGTTCATGGCACCTTTATCAAAAATCAGTTTACTGGCCGGGCGCGGTGTCTCACACCTATAATCTCAGCAGTTTGGAAGGCTAAGGCAGGCAGATGACTTGAGCTCAGAAGTTCAAGACCAGCCTGGCCAACATGACAAAATTTATCTGGGCATGGTGTTGTGTGCTTGTAATTCCAGCTACTCGAGCAGCTGAGGCACGAGAAACACTTGAACCTAGGAGGCAGAAGTTGCAGTGAGCCGAGATCACATCATTGCACTCCAGCCTGGGCGACATAGTGAGACTCTTGTCTCAAAAAAAAAAAAAAAAGATATTAATTCTAATCCATGAACGTGGAATGGAATGCTTTTCCCTTTGTTTGTGGCACCTATGATTTATTTCATTAGTGTTTTGCAGTTCTCCTTGTAGAGAACTTTCACCTCCTTGATTAGATGTATTCCTAGGTAATTTTTCTGTAGCGATTGTAAACGGAGGCCGGGTGCGGTGGCTCACACCTGTAATACCTGCACTTTGGGAGGCCAAGGCAGGTGGATCACCTGAGGTCAGGAGTTCGAGACCAGCCTGGCCAACATGATGAAACCCTGTCTGTAATAAAAATACAAAAAATTAGCTGGGCATGGTGGTGCATACCTGTAATCCCAGCTACTCAGGAGGCTGAGGCAGGAGAATTGCTTGAACCCTGGAGGCAAAGGTTGCAGTGAGCCAAGATCGTGCCACTGCACTCCAGCCTGGGCAACAAGAGCAAAACTCCGTCTCAAAAAGAAAAAAAAAAAAGAAAGAAAAGAAAATAAAAAGAAATTTCTAAGAAAACAGAGACGGACGGGGGAGGAGCCAAGATGGCCGAATAGGAACAGCTCCAGTCTACAGCTCCCAGCGTGAGCGACGCAGAAGACGGGTGATTTCTGCATTTCCATCTGAGGTACCGTGTTCATCTCACTAGGGAGTGCCAGACAGTGGGCGCAGGTCAGTGGGTGAGCGCACCATGTGCCAGCCGAAGCAGGGGCGAGGCATTGCCTCACTTGGGAAGCGCAAGGGGTCAGGGAGTTCCCTTTCCAGGGGTGACAGACAGTACCTGGAAAATCGGGCCACTCCCACCCGAATACTGTGCTTTTCCGAGGGGCTTAGGAAACGGTGCACCAGGAGATTATAGCCCGCAACTGGCACAGAGGGTCCTACGCCCACGGAGTCTCGCTGATTGCTAGCACAGCAGTCTGAGATCAAACAGCAAGGCGGCAGCGAGGCTGGGGGAGGGGTGCCCGCCATTGCCCAGGCTCGCTTAGGTAAACAAAGCAGCCGGGAAGCTTGAACTGGGTGGAGCCCACCACAGCTCAAGGAGGCCTGCCTGCCTCTGTAGGCTCCACCTCTGGGGGCAGGGCACAGACAAACAAAAAGACAGCAGTAACCTCTGCAGACTTAAATGTCCCTGTCTGACAGCTTTGAGGAGAGCAGTGGTTCTCCCAGCACGCAGCTGGAGATCTGAGAACGGGCAGACTGCCTCCTCAAGTGGGTCCCTGACTCCTGACCCCCGAGCAGCCTAATTGGGAGGCACCCCCCAGCAGGGGCAGACTGACACCTCACACGGCCGGCCAGGTACTCCAACAGACCTGCAGCTGAGGGTCCTGTCTGTTAGAAGGAAAACTAACAGAAAGGACATCCACACCAAAAACCCATCTGTACATCACCATCATCAAAGACCAAAAGTAGATAAAACCACAAAGATGGGCAAAAAACAGAGCAGAAAAACTGGAAACTCTAAAAAGCAGAGCACCTCTCCTCCTCCAAAGGAATGCAGTTCCTCACCAGCAACGGAGCAAAGCTGGACGGAGAATGACTTTGACGAGCTGAGAGAAGAAGGCTTCAGATGATGAAATTACTCCGAGCTACGGGAGGATATTCAAACCAAAGGCAAAGAAGTTGAAAACTTTGAAAAAAATTTAGAAGAATGTATAACTAGAATAACCAATACAGAGAAGTGCTTAAAGGAGCTGATGGAGCTGAAAACCAAGGCTCGAGAACTACGTGAAGAATGCAGAAGCCTCAGGAGCCGATGCGATCAAATGGAAGAAAGGGTATCAGCGATGGAAGATGAAATGAATGAAATGAAGCGAGAAGGGAAGTTTAGAGAAAAAAGAATAAAAAGAAACGAGCAAAGCCTCCAAGAAATATGGGACTATGTGAAAAGACCAAATCTACGTCTGATTGGTGTACCTGAAAGTGACGGGGAGAATGGAACCGAGTTGGAAAACACTCTGCAGGATATTATCCAGGAGAACTTCCCCAATCTAGCAAGGCAGGCCAACATTCAGATTCAGGAAATACAGAGAACGCCACAAAGATACTCCTCGAGAAGAGCAACTCCAAGACACATAATTGTCAGATTCACCAAAGTTGAAATGAAGGAAAAAATGTTAAGGGCAGCCAGAGAGAAAGGTCGGGTTACCCTCAAAGGGAAGCCCATCAGACTAACGGCAGATCTCTCGGCAGAAACCCTACAAGCCAGAAGAGAGTGGGGGCCAATATTCAACATTCTTAAAGAAAAAAATTTTCAACCCAGAATTTCATATCCAGGCAAACTAAGCTTCATAAGTGAAGGAGAAATAAAATACTTTACAGACAAGCAAATGCTGAGAGATTTTATCACCACCAGACCTGCCCTAAAAGAGCTCCTGAAGGAAGCGCTAAACATGGAAAGGCACAACCAGTACCAGCCACGGCAAAATCATGCCAAAATGTAAAGACCATCGAGACTGGGAAGAGACTGCATCAACTAACGAGCAAAATAACCAGCTAACATCATAATGACAGGATCAAGTTCACACATAACAATATTAACTTTAAATGTAAATGGACTAAATGCTCCAATTAAAAGACACAGACTGGCAAATTGGATAAAGACTCAAGACCCATCAGTGTGCTGTTCAGGAAACCCATCTCACTTGCAGAGACACACATAGGCTCAAAATAAAAGGATGGAGGAAGATCTACCAAGCAAATGGAAAACAAAAAAAGGCAGGGGTTGCAATCCTAGTCTCTGATAAAACAGACTTTAAACCAACAAAGATCAAAAGAGACAAAGAAGGCCATTACATAATGGTAAAGGGATCAATTCAACAAGAAGAGCTAACTATGCTAAATACATATGCACCCAATACAGGAGCACCCAGATTCATAAAGCAAGTCCTGAGTCACCTACAAAGAGACTTAGACTCCCACACATTAATAATGGGAGACTTTAACACCCCACTGTCAACATTAGACAGATCAACGAGACAGAAAGTCAATAAGGATACCCAAGAATTGAACTCAGCTCTGCACCAAGCGGACCTAATAGACATCTACAGAACTCTCCACCCCAAATCAACAGAATATACATTTTTTTCAGCACCACACCACACCTATTCCAAAATTGACCACATACTTGGAAGTAAAGCTCTCCTCAGTAAATGTAAAAGAACAGAAATTATAACAAACTATCTCACAGATCACACTGCAATCAAGCTAGAACTCAGGATTAAGAATCTCACTCAAAACCGCTCAACTACATGGAAACTGAACAACCTGCTCCTGAATGACTACTGGGTACATAACGAAATGAAGGCAGAAATAAAGATGTTCTTTGAAACCAATGAGAACCAAGACACAACATACCAGAATCTCTGGGATGCATTCAAAGCAGTGTGTAGAGGGAAATTTAGAGCACTAAATGCCCACAAGAGAAAGCAGGAAAGATCCAAAATTGACACCCTAACATCACAATTAAAAGAACTAGAAAAGCAAGAGCAAACACATTCAAAAGCTAGCAGAAGGCAAGAAATAACTAAAATCAGAGCAGAACTGAAGGAAATAGAGACACAAAAAACCCTTCAAAAAATTAATGAATCCAGGAGCTGGTTTTTTGAAAGGATCAACAAAATCGATAGACCGCTAGCAAGATTAATAAAGAAAAAAAGAGAGAAGAATCAAATAGATGCAATAAAAAATGATAAAGGGGATATCACCACCGATCCCACAGAAATACAAACTACCATCAGAGAATACTACAAACACCTCTACGCAAATAAACTAGAAAATCTAGAAGAAATGGATAAACTCCTCAACACATACACCCTCCCAAGACTAAACCAGGAAGAAGTTGAATCTCTGAATAGACCAATAACAGGAGCTGAAATTGTGGCAATAATCAATAGCTTACCAACCAAAAAAAGTCCAGGACCAGATGGGTTCACAGCCGAATTCTACTAGAGGTACAAGGAGGAACTGGTACCATTCCTTCTGAAACTATTCCAATCAATAGAGAAAGAGGGAATCCTCCCTAACTCATTTTATGAGGCCAGCATCATCCTGATACCAAAGCCGGGCAGAGACACAACCAAAAAAGAGAATTTTAGACCAATATCCTTGATGAACATTGATGCAAAAACCCTCAGTAAAATACTGGCAAACCGAATCCAGCAGCACATCAAAAAGCTTATCCACCTTGATCAAGTGGGCTTCATCCCTGGGATGCAAGGCTAGTTCAATATACGCAAATTGATAAATGTAATCCAGCATATAAACAGAACCAAAGACAACAACCACATGAGTATCTCAATAGATGCAGAAAAGGCCTTTGACAAAATTCAACAACCCTTCATGCTAAAAACTCTCAATAAATTAGGTACTGATGGGATGTATCTCAAAATAATAAGAGCTATCTATGACAAACCCACAGTCAATATCATGCTGAATGGGCAAAAACTGGAAGCATTCCCTTTGAAAACTGGCACAAGACAGGGATGCCCTCTCTCACCACTTCTATTCAACATAGTGTTGGAAGTTCTGGCCAGGGCAGTTAGGCAGGAGAAGGAAATAAAGGGTATTCATTCAATTAGGAAAAGAGGAAGTCAAATTGTCCCTGTTTGCAGACAACATGATTGTATATCTAGATAACCCCATTGTCTCAGCCCAAAATCTCCTTAAGCTGATAAGCAACTTCAGCAAAGTCTCAGGATACAAAATCAATGTGCAAAAATCACAAGCATTCTTATACACCAATAACAGACAAACAGAGAGCCAAATCATGAGTGAACTCCCATTCACAAATGCTTCAAAGAGAATAAAATACCTAGGAATCCAACTTACAAGGGATGTGAAGGACCTCTTCAAGGAGAACTACAAACCACTGCTCAAGGAAATAAAAGAGGATACAAACAAATGGAAGAACATTCCATGCTCATGGGTAGGAAGAATCAATATCGTGAAAATGGCCATACTGCCCAAGGTAATTTATAGATTCAATGCCATCCCCATCAAGCTACCAATGACTTTCTTCACAGAATTGGAAAAACCTACTTTAAAGTTCATATGGAACCAAAAAAGAGCCTGCATTGCCAAGTCAATCCTAAGCCAAAAGAACAAAGCTGGAGGCATCACACTACCTGACTTCAAACTATACTACAAGGCTACAGTAACCAAAACAGCATGGTACTGGTACCAAAACAGAGATATAGATCAATGGAACAGAACAGAGCCCTCAGAAATAACGCCACATATCTACAACTGTCTGATCTTTGACAAACCTGAGAAAAACAAGAAATGGGGAAAGGATTCCCTATTTAATAACTGGTGCTGGGAAAACTAGCTAGCCATATGGAGAAAGCTGAAACTGGATCCCTTCCTTACACCTTATACAAAAATCAATTCAAGATGGATTAAAGACTTAAACGTTACACCTAAAACCATAAAAACCCTAGAAGAAAACGTAGGCATTACCATTGAGGACATAGGCATGGGCAAGGACTTCATGTCTAAAACACCAAAAGCAATGGCAACAAAAGCCAAATTTGACAAATGGGATCTAATTAAACTAAAGAGCTTCTGCACAGCAAAAGAAACTACCATCAGAGTGAACAGGCAACCTACACAATGGGAGAAAATTTTCACAACCTACTCATCTGACAAAGGGCTAATATCCAGAATCTACAATGAACTCCAACAAATTTACAAGAAAAAAACAAACAACCCCATCAAAAAGTGGGCGAAGGACATGAACAGACACTTCTCAAAAGAAGACATTTATGCAGCCAAAAAACACATGAAAAAATGCTCACCATCACTGGCCATCAGAGAAATGCAAATCAAAACCACAATGAGATACCATCTCACACCAGTTAGAATGGCAATCTTTAAAAAGTCAGGAAACAACAGGTGCTGGAGAGGATGTGGAGAAATAGGAACACTTTTACACTGTTGGTGAGACTGTAAACTAGTTCAACCCTTGTGGAAGTCAGTGTGGCGATTCCTCAGGGATCTAGAACTAGAAATTCCATTTGACCCAGCCATCCCATTACTGGGTATATACCCAAAGGACTATAAATCATGCTGCTATAAAGACACATGCACACGTATGTTTATTGCGGCATTATTCACAATAGCAAGGACTTGGAACCAACCCAAATGTCCAACAATGATAGACTGGATTAAGAAAATGTGGCACATATACACCATGGAATACTATGCAGCCATAAAAAATGATGAGTTCATGTCCTTTGTAGCGACATGGATGAAATTGGAAATCATCATTCTCAGTAAACTATCGCAAGAACAAAAAACCAAACACCGCATATTCTCACTCATAGATGGGAATTGAACAATGAGAACACATAGACACAGGAAGGGGAACATCACACTTCGGGGACTGTTGTAGGGTGGGGGGAGGGGGGACGGATAGCATTGGGAGATATACCTAATGCTAGATGACGAGTTAGTGGGTGCAGCGCTGCAGCATGGCACATGTATACATATGTAACTAACCTGCACATTGCATACATGTACCATAAAACCTAAAGTATAATAATTAAAAAAAAAAAATTAAATTAAAAAAAAAAAGAAAACAGAGGAGGAGTACAGGAGAATGATGGAAGAGTTTGAAAATGAGAAAGGTATGAAGAAAGAACTAGAAGGAATAGGAAAAAGGAAGACATAGAAGAGAGACAGAGAAAAAATTAAAAGGCAGAGATGGAGAATTTTATATGGGGCTTAGCTGACATTTCCTGGGTGCTATCCCCATCATGGGAGGATTCTCTGCCCCACATTCCTGTCTGCACCCTGCTTCCCCATGCCAAGCCTGCCCTTCGTTTTTGCAACATTGGCACTCTTCCTGTGTCTGTGCCCCTCAAGACCGAGCATCCATAGCACCTTCCTGTGGGTGGTAGAGGAGAGGGAGGAAGTCTTCCTGGGACAGAGACAAGAAGGCCTGGCCAAGGAATGCTCAGATTTTAAAGAAATGCAAGTTTTCAACACAGTCATCAAAAACTCAGTTATTTAATGCAATGCACACATCTGAACTGGATTTTTTGCTATAAAAAACATTATATGGAAAAGCTGAAGAAATTTGAATTTGGATGGTATTAATGTTTCAGTGTCAATTTCCCAATTTTAGTGGTTGTATTCTCTTTATGTAAGAGAATGACCCTCTTTGTGGAAAATATTAAAGTATTTTGAGTGATGGATAATCATGTGGACAACTTCCTCTCAAGCAGTCCAGGGGTAAATGTTCTTTGCACTAGCAACTTTTCTAGAAATTTAAAATTGTTTCAAAAAGTTTTAGAACCTGTATATTAATGGGTAGGGTGGTTTCATATTTGTTTTTGATTTATGGGTGAGTAGGACCAAATAGAACAAAATGGGAAACAGAGGGAAGTATCACGTGTTTCCTAGCCCTGGTTCTGGTAGAATTCCAGGTTACATAAGACTGGAAGTCACTCTCTTTGCCTTGTGAAATGTAAACAAAAGCATTATACCTACACACTGTAATAATGTGCTTTCCTCATCCTAGCTAACAGCAGGACTCCAGTCATCAGACCAAATAAGCCCAGTTGATGGTGTTGAGAAAGTTTGCTCCCACAAAGAAGAGGCAATTTAAGTAATTAGCCAGTCTTTATGGCCCTGATCATCTTCCAGGCTCAGTGGGATGGGAGGAAGCACATGGCTATAGGGCAATAAAAGCAATTCTTCATTTTTACACTCTATTCTCCTAACTCAAACTTTCAAAACATGCCCAGAGAGGACACTTTTCCTCAGTGTCTCTTGGAGCTCCAGATGGGACAGGGCTGATGGCTAAGCCAAACCTGCACCTGCTGAGAAGGTTTTGTTTCATTTTGAGTTTTGATGGTTTGTTTCCAAATAAAACCAGTTTTATTGTTTTTCCAGATTATAAAAGTAATCCATGCTTGTTATTAAAACAAATGAAGACAAAACAAATAAGGGTAGCTAGAAAGTAGTTAAAACTGTTCATAATCTTCCCAACCAGAGAGAGTTATGGATCATATTTTAGTGTATTATCCTTCAAGTTTATGTAATTTTAAATAAAAACGTGTAAGATTTGAATGTGTCCCCCAAATTTTATGTATTGGAAACTGAATTCCCAAATTTATACATTGATTGGATGTAGAACCCTTAGGAGGTAATTAGGATTAGATAAGGTTATCAGGTGGGGCCCCCATGATGGGACTGGTGGTTTTATTAGAAGAAGAGAGACTTGAGCTGCTATGCACACTTTTTCCCCGTCATATGATGCCCTCTGCCATGTTATGACACAGCAAGGAAGCCTCACCGGATGCCAACACCATGCTCTTGGATTTTCCAGCCTCCAGAACCATGAGATGAATAACCTACTTTTCTTTATAAATTACTTAGTCTGTGGTATTTTGTTATAGTAACAGAAAATGGACTAAGACAATATGATTATATTAAGCAAGCTGTGTTATAGCCATTATAATTTTTACTTTCTCTTCCAGTATCATGAGCATCTTTATATGTTAATAAATAAAAATCCATCACATCATATCATAAAGAAGCCTTTGCTCAGCTCAGAGAACCCAACAGAAAAATGGGCAAAAGACTTAAGCAGCCCAGGCATTGTTGGCTCACACCTATAATCCCAGCATTTTGGAAGACTGAGGTGGGTGGATCACTTGAGCCCAGGAGTTCAAGACCAGTCTGATCAACATGGCAAAACCCTGTCTCTACAAAAAATACAAAAATTAGCCAGGTGTGGTGGTGCCTGCCTGTAGTCCCAGCTACTCGGGAGGCTGAGATGGGAGGATCACTTGAGCCCAGGAGGTTGAGGCTGCAGTGAGCCATGATCGCACCACTGCACTCCAGCCTGGGTAACAGGGCAAGACCCTGTCTCAAAAAAAAATAAAATAAAATAAAATAAAAAACCGATTTTTGAAGGAAATGCTCAATATACATTAAAAGAATGTTCAGCTTCATTAGTCATCAAGGAAATTCAAATTAAAACCACAATGTAATACTACTACATATACACCAAAATAGCCGAAACGAAAGAAACAGATAAAAGCACATGTTGGCAAGGCTGTGAAGCAGTTAGAACTCTCATACTTTTCTGATGGGCAGGTAAACTGGTACCACCACTTTGGAAAGCTGTTTGACAGTATCTAGAAAAGCTAAACATATGTGCAGATAGTCCTTGACTTGTGATGACTCAACTTATGATTTTTAAACATACATGGTGCAAAAGTTATACACATTCAGTAGAAGGCATACTTTTGTTTCATTTTGTTTTGATTTGAGACGGAGTCTTGCTGTGTCACCCAGGCTGGAGTCCAATGGCATGATCTCAGCTCACTGCAAACTCCATCTCCCAGGTTCAAGTGATTCTCCCACCTCAGCCACCCTAGTAGCTGGGATTACAGGTGCCCGCCACTATGCCCAGCTAATTTTTAGATGGGGTTTTTAGAGATAGGGTTTCTCCATGTTGGCCAGGCTGGTCTTGAACTCCTGACCTCAGGTGATCTGCCCACCTCAGCCTCCGAAAGTGCTGGGATTATAGGTGTCATCTCCACCCAGCTGGAGGCATACTTTGAATTTTGATATTTTCCTGGGCTAGCGATATGCAGGACAGTGCTCTCTCGTGATGCTAGGCAGTGCGGGGAGCAACAGCTCCCAGTCAGTCACATAATCATGAGAATAACCAACTGATATTGTGTGGTGTACTACATTGCCAGATGATTTTGTCCTGCTGTACGCTAATGTAAGGTTTTCTGAGCACATTTAAGGTAGGCTAGTCTAGGATATGGTGTTCTGTAGATTAAGTGTATTAAATATATTAAATATATTAAATAAACTTTCAATTTAATAGTATTTTCAACTTACGATGGGTTTATTAGGACATAATTCCATTGTAAGTAAAGAAACATTTCTATATGTATAGTTCAGCAATTGTATTCCTAGATATACAAACAACAGAAGTGCATATACAGGTTCACTAAAAGATAGGTAAAAGAAGGTCCTTAGTCTCGCTAATCATAATATCCCCAAATTCAAAACAATCAAATGTCCATCTATAGTAGAATAGATAAATACATTTTGGAGAATGAATGGATTACAACTGTGCATCACAACATGAATGACTCACATTCATAATGTTGAGCACAAGTTTGTGAAAGTGATACACTGTATAATTCCATTTACATGAATATCAAGAGTGAGCAAACTAAACTACGGTGCAGGAAGTCAGGAGAGAGGTTACTCTTCACTGTAATTAGGGAAACTGCAATGGGTACATGAACACTTCTCGGATAAGGTAAAGTTCTCATTCTTGATTGGCATGCCAGATATATGGGTTTACTCACTAAGTGAAAATGTATCAAGCTGTACACTTAGGATCTGTGTATTTTTTCTGTATGTAATATACTGTTGAATATACCACATGTAGTAATAAAATTAAACTCATCAATTTTTAAAATCTGGAATCTATAGGGTTACATTTAAATATTTTTCTCACAATCAAATTGTAGAAAGTTCCTAATTTGTAGGGCAAGAAAATATATATCCAAACTGCATACAATATTCATGGCATTTTAATTTTTAACCACCTTCAACTATTTTGACCTATATCTACCTGTCTCCTCTCAATATACTGTCTTCTGTTAGATAGTAAAGAACACCCACAAACATCTATGGGTCCGTAGAGTCACCTGAAGGGCTAGAACAGTGGTTCTTACCAAGAGGTACAAAAGAATCACCTGAAGTTCTTGTACATCTAGACAAGCACAAGCTAGGTTGTTCTTAACCGCATGTTGTTCATGTTAAGGATTGCCACCCAGACTCCACCTCAGAGCTGAGAGACTCATCTTCATCTTCCCAGCTGCTGGGAGTGTTGCTTGCTGAGAACTCACAGCCACCTCCTCCCCAGAAATTGTTCTCTGCAAAAGAAAGTTGCTGGCTCAAGATTTTGCTTCTCACAGGAGGCAGCCCACATCCAATGACAGGTCCATACAGCAATAGAAAGTCTGGCCGCCCGGCCTCAACAGGCAATCCCAGCTCCAGGGTGCCCCACGACTTTGCTGAAGCTTCTGTTGCAACAACATCGCAGTTCAAATTTACCCTGTATGCAATCCTTCTTCCTTTACTTCCTATCAGGTTTGTATTTGAGACTACACCCCATAAACATCCTACATGCAAATCTCCATTTCATAGTTTGTTTCTGGGGGAACCTGAACGGAGACATTCAGTTACGAGGACACATTCAAAATACATGTCACATAATTGAGACTAACGTTGTTCAGGATAGGCTTTATAGAGAAGGTGACATTTAAGCTTACAAAAAATAATTACGATTTTGGAGAAAGCAACGTAAAGCTTGCCAGATGAGGAAGCCCAGGAATGCATATGGTGAGAAGCTGAGAGATGAGCAAAGTAAATGGAGGGACCACTGTGAAGGTTGCCTAACCAGAGCAGGAGATGGCTTTATTGGGAAATAGAGACCCAGGTTATAAACCAATGATAGGGCTGTTGGAGGGGAAAAAAAAGCCTTAGCAGGAAATGTGTTTTTGTATAACAGGAACACTTTGTTGATGTTTCAACAAGGGATGGCAAAGGAAAAGCTGTTTTTAGATAAACCTAGCGTCAATGTGCAAGCCTGATTGCAGAAGGCATCGGCAGTTTGAAGATCCAAATGGCAGATGGGGCCACAATCCTGGGGAAAGGTGTGACTCACTTTGGAAATAGCTCACAGGATAGACACGAGAACTAACTTCCCATATTTGAAGGGCCATCAAAAGAAAGAAGAGTCAGCCTTGCTCAATGGGGCAACACTGAGCTCTTAGGGAAGCAAAATAGTGAAACGCAAGGAAATGTGTGAAACCAGAGAGTTATCCACCTATGACCGGACTTCTCTTTAGTGGAGGTGAGTTCACATCTCTGGAGATTTTAATCAAAAGGTTATGTGGTTTCTTATCAAAGATAAGAGGACCCTAGCAATGAATGGAAGATAGAAGTAGAGTTCCTTTAATGTTTCTTTTAAGATTTCTGCAAAAATAAAAGGAAAAAAGCTTAACTCCACCAAGAAAGATTTAGCTACATTTTGGTGACTTCTGGAGACATGGGGTGAAAAAATGTGGTCAAATTGCCTCCAAGTTTTCAAACCCAGAGGATGGAATGCAGTTGGTAAAACTGGTCCAACAGGAAAGTTTAACAACTGAGCATTTTTCAAACAATAAAGCAAACAATCTGATTTTACTTTGAGCTGAAGTTCACCACATGAAAGGATGCATGTGGTGTCTCGTGCCAACCACAAGACAGGAGCCACAAAGTAGGGTTGTGTGCCTTGCATTCACCAAAGCTCATTCCCATTTTTCAAAATGGAGCTTCTCCTGCCTCCTGGCTCTCAGAATCTCCATTCCTTCACAGCTCCTGCACTACCAGAGAAGAAAAGGAATCCCTAGCAGCAGCGAACCAAGGCTTCAAAGTTCCCTAGTGGTTTCTTTGCCCTCACTGCTGCATGCCACAAAAAGACCATGCTATGAAAAGACCAACATCTCCAAGCATAACTGTAGATGACTTTCCTTTCACTTCTGGTTACAACTGAACTTACTCATTCTTTGTCTTCTAAAGAAGCCATTCATTTCTTGAGAACTTTTCTGGTGTTTGGTTCCAGAATTTGTCTTTTAGATGACAATTCTTTTTCTTCAGGGTTAGACAAAGACTCCATGGCATTTTATTATATTTATAGTGTATTTTTATTATAGTTATAAAATCAGTTTTTTTCTTTTTAACGGAGTTCTTTTTCAAGTTTGATTTTTTCTTTTTTTTTTCTTTTTGTGTGTGTGTGTGTTTGTTTGTTTGTTGAGACAGGGTTTCACTCTGTCACCTAGGCTGGAGTGCAGTGGCATGACCTCAGCTCACTGCAACCTCCACCTCCTGGGTTCAAGCCATTCTCCTATCTTAGCCTCCAGAGTAGCTGGTACTAAAGGTAAGCACCACCACGCCTGGCTAATTTTTGTATTTTTTTGTAGAGACAGGGTTTCACCATGTTGGTCAGGCTGGTCTCGAACCCCTGACCTCAAGTGATCCACCCACCTTGGCCTCCCAAAATGCTGGGATTACAGGTGTGAGCTACTATGCCCACCCCCGAATTTGATTTTATTATACCAATATTATCTTCTCCCCCTCCCACAGTTCCCCAATCACTTCTCTACACAGTCTGGTCCAGCACAGTTTCAAATTTGTGGAGTTGATATCTGGGGCTCCTACTGGAAGGAGGATAAAAACAGAAGGAATTTGGTCTGCCTCCTTCACACGGTGCTCCTCCATCTTCCACACATGCGGCATTTGTTCTGAGAATGTCAACTCCCTCACAGTGCGTGTCAGAATGGCATGCCAGCAAGGGCCTCTGGTCTAGCACACACAGAAAGGGTGAAAAGTACACATGGTGACCATTGTCGGTTTGCAGATTTCCTGCCTCCCACTCACACGTCTGGGACCAGTTTTGCTACTGTTGCACCGCTAACCACAGAAGCCAGAAAGGGAAACTACTTTCTTTCTTTCTTTCTTTTTTTTTTTTTGAGATGGAGTCTCACTTTGTCGCCAGGCTGGAGTGCAGTGGCACGATCTCAGCTCACAGCAACCTCCAACTCCCTGGTTCAAGCTATTTTCCTGCCTCAGCCTCCCAAGTAGCTGGGATTACAGGCATGCACCACCACACCCAGCTAATTTGTGTATTTTTAGTAGAGACAGGATTTCACCATGTTAGCCAGGCTGGTCTTGATCTCCTGACTGTGTGATCCACCCGCCTTGGCCTGTCAAAGTGATGAGATTACAGGCATGAGCCACCGCGCCCAGCCAGGGAAAATACATTTTCAATAGAGAATTTTCTATTAAGGAAGAGAGTGTTCTTTCAGCAAAGACAGGCTTTAGCCACACCTGTTTTTATAAGGATTTGAGGGGAGGGAAATATGCCAAGAGACAAATTCAGAACTTTATAAAGACAAGAGCGACCTCTCCAAAACAGCTAGGAGAGTGGGTCTTTAGTGGTGAGGTCTTCATCTCTGTCCGATCTCTCTAGGCTGAAGGACAGATGTGAATTTGCTGTGAAGGGATATTCTTCTCAAGGACACTTACCGTCTGTTTCCTGGGGATAGGAAGGTAAGTCATCAGTGTTAAGAACCTTACTGGTAAAACAATAAAACTATGTATTCATTCGGATTTGTGCTCTTTAAGTGATAGGGGTTCTAGAACAGCCTTTCTGTCTGGACCCCTTGATGGTAAACCATCCCGTGTGAGGTCGGCTCTTTACTGTGTGGACGAGGCCAGGGCTGTTATTCGACATCTGTGGCCACAGCTCGCAGTCTAACCTCGGCCAGCTCTGGTGTGATTGTACTTAGTACGTCAGTAGTCATGAGAAAACCGGCTAAGAAAACACAGAGCTTCAACTGGAACAAAATATTATACGTGCAACACCCATGACAGTGTGGCTGTTTTATCCCCATTGCTCCTTTCTTTTCTGCAGAAGGTTCTTTTTAAATTTTAATGCATATTTGTCCAATTGTTTGGTAATGCATTTCCATGTTTTCAGAAATAGTGAATCAAATCTGGACTGGAACAACACTCCCTCACTTACCTCCTGCACCCAGCACCTGCCTCGCTGTGGGAATGCCCCATCCTTGGTGTCTTAAAATTTGCAGAGCTTCTTTACTTGTACATAAGACATGTGCATATACAGAGCAAAAATTGTGCATGACCTCACTTACAGGTGGATTCTAAAAACGTCACTCACAGAAGTGGAGAGTAGAATGATGGTTACCAGAGGCTGGAGGGAGGGGCGGGCAGGGAAAGGGGAGAGGTTGGCCAATGGGTACAAAGTCATCATCAGTTAGAAGGATTAAGTTCTGGTGCTCTATTGCACTGCGTGGTGACTATAGTTAATACTAATGTATTGTGTATTTCAAAAGACCTGAAGGAGAGGATTTTAAATGTTCTCACCACAAAGAAATGGTAACTATCGGAGGTGATGGATATGCTAATTAGCCTGGTTGTATCATTCCTCAGTGTATATGTGTATCAAAACATCACATTGTAACCCATAAATACATGCAATTATTTTTTAATTAAATTTTTTTAAAAAATTTATGCCAGCTGTGGTGGCTCATGCCTGTAATCCCAGCACTTTGGGAGGCTGAGGAGGGGGGATCATTTGAGGTCAGGAGTTTGAAACTAGCCTGACCAACATAGGGAAACCCACTCTGTACTAAAACTACAAAAATCAGCCAGGTGTGGTGGCATGTGCCTGTAATCCTAGCTACTCAGGAGGCTGAGGCAGGAGAATCACTTGAACCCAGGATGCAGAGGTTTCAGTGAGCCGAGATTGCACCACTGTACTCCAGCTTGAGCGACAGAGCGCAGGCTCTGTCTCAAAAAAAAAAACTAAAAACTTCACAAATAAATGTGCATCTTATTGTCCCAAATGTTTCACACATCAAAAAACCATTCTGTTCTAAACCTTGTTTTTCTTTTCATTGAACAATATTTTTTGGAGAGCTTTCCAAAGCAGCACATATAGAAATTCATTTTTTGTAGCCCTATAGTATTTTATCTTTGCACAATTTATTTCAAAGCCTCTATTGAGGAACACGTGGACTGTTTACAATGCTTTACTATTATTAAAAAAAAAAAAAAGAATGCTGCAGTGAATTACCTTACACATATATCTTTTGCATTGTATCTACAGAATAAATTCCTAGAAATAGAATTGCGAGGGATATACGTTTGCAATAAATATCACCAAATTGTCCTTTGTAGGCTTTGGCTTGTCACTTTATAACATAAAAATTTTTATAAGATACATCCTTACCTCATACCATATAAAAAATTAACTCAAAATGAAACAAAGGCCTAAATGTAGGAGAATACACAGGGATAAATCCTGATGATCTTAGATTTGGCAGTGGGTTCTTTGTTCTGAGAATGCCGACTCCCTCACAGTGTGTCAGAAGCTCAAGCAACAAGAGAAAAACATAGATGAAATGAATTTCAACAAAATTTTAAACTTTCGTGCATTGAAGAACTCTATCAAAAAAGTGAAATGACAACCCACAGAATGAGAGAATATGTTTGCCAACTGTATATATCTGTTCAGGGTCTGTCTAATATTGTCCTGTGATTTCCTAGATTTTTTTTTTTTGAGATGGAGTCTCGCTCAGTTGTCCAGGCTGGAGTGCAGTGGCATGGTCTCAGTTCACTGAAACCTCCACCTCCCATGTTCAAGTGATTCTCCTGCTTCAGCCCCACAATTAGCTGGGATTACAGGCACAGGCCACCACACCTGGCTAATTTCTGTATGTTTAGTAGAGATGGGGTTTCACCATTTTGACCAGGCTGGTCTCCAACTCCTGACCTCAAGTGATCTGACCTCAAGTGATCTGCCCGCCTTGGCCTCCCAAAGTGCTGGGATTACAGGCATGAGCCACCACGCCTGGCCTTAAATTCTTTATGTCTATTTGGCATCTAGTAACTGCAAGGCCAGCAGACAAGTGTTTACCTCTCTCCTTCAAGAAGGGGCATTCCCCTCCAAGGATGGGGCATTCCCACAGTGAGGCAAGGCTGGGTGTGGGAGGCAAGTGAGGGAGACTCGTTCCCGTCCACGTTTGATTCACCGTTTCCAAAAACAGGGAAATGCATTATCAAACAATTGTACAAATATATGTCAAGTTGCCTGGAATTCTCCTTTCATGTGCAGACAGGCTGATCCAAGTCTGTGCCGCCACCTGCCTTCTATATAACTCTCACACACCAAACCAATATTTCCCTTATCCTAAATCATCTCAAGGCCAGGTTCCAGGCAACTAGAGACCACCTCCTATAGCCCAGGCTTACCCATGTTATTCAAAGTAGCCAGTCCTAAACTGATGGCCCGGCCCTGCCTCACCTTTCCTGCAGAAACTCCAGTAAGGGCTCTGGCCCATGCCTTCTCACTCATCTTTTGCCTCTTGACCATCCTAATGATTTCGCTGTGGCCCTGTGTGTTGTGGCATGTCCCCTCCTCTCAGGAATTGTAAGAAAACTCTTCTTTCAGGAGCATTGGCCTCTCTGTGTCATCATTCAGTCACCTCCATAAACTAAAATCCTGCCGTTACAATTGAGACAAGTATCCAGAATATATAAAGAATAGTCACAACTCAACAATAAAAACACAACCCAAATCAAACATGAGCAAAGATCTCGAACAGACAGCTCTCCAAAGAGGATATACAAATGGCCAGCAAGCCCAGGAAAAAGATGCCCAACATCATTAATCATCAGGGAAGTGCAAACCAAAACCACCATGATGCGAACAATGTGAATGTCATGAAGGCTGCAGAGCTGTACAATTAAAAATGCCTCAAATAGGCCAGGTGCAGTGGTTCACACCTGTAATCTCAGCTCTTTTGGAGGCCAAAGTGAAAGGATCCCTTGACCCCAGGAGTTCAAGACCAGCTGGGGCAACATAGGGAGAACCCAGCTCTACAAAAAATAAAAAATTAGCTGGGTGTAGTGGTGCATGCCAGTAGTCCCAGCTATTCGGAAGGCTGAGGTGGGAGGATCGCTTGAGCCTGGGAGGTTGAGGCTGCAGTGAGCTGTGACTGCACCACTGCACTCCAGCCTGGGTAAGAGTGAGACTTTGTCTCACAACAGCAACAACAGGCTAAAATTATAACTTTTATGTGCTGCATATTTTACCACAGTAAGAAACAAATAATTAAAGCATTGTACTAGTCAGGGTTCTCCAGAGAAATAGAACCAGTAGAATTTGTTTGTTTGCTTGTTTATAAGATATTGATTGGCTCATCTAGAACCAGAAATACCATTTGACCCAGCAATCCCATTACTGGGTATATACCCAAAGGATTATAAATCATTCTACTATAAAGATACATGCACATGTGTGTTTACTGCAGCACTATTTACAATAGTAAAGACTCGGAACCAACCCAAATGCCCATCAATGACAGACTGGATAAAGAAAATGTGAGACATATATATCATGGAATACTATGCAGCCATGAAAAAGAATGAGTTCATGTCCTTTGCAGGGTCATGGATAAAGCTGGAAACCGTCATTCTCAGCAAACTAACACAGGAACAGAAAACCAAACACCACATGTCTCACTCATGAGAGGGAGTTGAACAATAAGAACACATGGACACAGGGAGGGGAACATCACACACCGGGGCCTATTGAGGGGTGGTGGGAAAGGGGAGGGAGAGCATTAGGACAAATACCTAATGCATGTGGGGCTTAAAACCTAGATGACAGGTTGATAGGTGCAGCAAACCACCATGGCAGATGTAAACCTATGTAGCAAACCTGCATGTTCTGTGCATATATCCCAGAATTTAAGTAAAATTAAATTAAATTAAATTAAAAAGATGTTGATTGGATCACATGATTCTGGAGGCTAAGTCCCGCTGCAAACCACCTGTGAACTGGACCCCTAGGAAAGCCTGTGATGTCCCAAAGTCCAAGAGGTGGAGAATCAATAGTGTAGATTCTAGTCCAGGTCTTAAGGCCTGAGAACCAGGAGTGGTGAGGGCTGGAGAAGATTGATGTCCCACCTCAGTAGTCAAGCAGAGTTAATTCAACCTTCCTCTGCCTTCTTGTTTTATTCAGGCCCTTGGTAGACTGATAATGCCCACCCACATTGACCATCTTCTTTACTCAGTCCAACCATTCAAATGCTAATCTTTTCTGGGAACACCCTCACAAACACACCAGAAATAAGGTTTAACCAACCAGCTGGGTATCCCATCACCCAGTCAAGTTGACACGTAAGAGTAACTATATCAAGCATAGACCATAAAAACAAAACCAAAAAATCACAGTGATATACCACTTCGACTTACGAGTAAGGCTGTATGAAAACAAGAAAGCCCCTAAAAAACAAAGCATAACAAATGTTGTTGAAGATGTGGAGAAACTGAAACACTCATACATTGCTGGTGGAAAGGAAAAATGGTGCAGCCACTGTAGAACAGCTGGGCAGTTCCTCAAAACATTAAATACTGAGTTACCATTCGAACTAGCAGTTCTACTCCCAGGTATATATCCAGGAGAAATAAAAACGTGTCCACACAAAAACTTGAACACGAGCATTCACAGCAGCACTATTCATAATAGCCAAAAGGTGGAAACAACCCAAACACCCAACAACTAGTAAATAGATCAACAAAATGTAGTTTGTCCGCACAATGGAATATTATTTGGTCATAAAAATAGGCCAGTCACGGTGGCTCATGCCTGTAATCCCAGCACTATGGGAAGCTGAGGTGGGTGGGTCACTTGAGGTCAGCAGTTCAAGACCAGCCTGGCGAAATGGTGAAACCCCGTCTCTACTAAAAATAAAAAAATTAGTTGGGCATGGTGGCTCATGCCTGTAATCTCAGCTACTCAGGAGGCTGAGGCAGAAGAATCGCCTGAATCTGGGAGGCGGAGGTTGCAGTGAGCCAAGATCAAGCCACTGCACTCCAGCCTGGGCGACAGAGCGCGACTCTTACTATCTCGGAAAAAACAAAAAAAACAAAAAAAAAAACTGTAAGATTCCAACCCTTTGGGCTCAGCAATTACACTCCCAGAAGTCATGCCTCAAATGTACTTTTCTGTCTTCTAGGTTTTTTCTCCTCTCTGTCTTAATCTCCTCTCCATGCCTCAAGTGATGCCAAATTAAACTCCATGGAATTAATTTCTTTTTGACTATAGGAATTGGCAGCTCAAAAAAAAAAAAACCCTAGATTCCTTAATAATTAAATAGAAAACTTAAAGTTCCTTCTAAAAAGGTTCACGGCTATAAAAGTAATAAATGAATCGCCCAAAATACTGCACTGTGGGTCGGGTTAATAATCCTGTGGGACAGGAGCTGGCATTACTCAGTTTGGGCGGCTAAGCCCAGACATCAGCATATGTGCTACTGTAGTGCCCTCTTCTGGCCGAATACAAAATCAAATTTATGTGGTCACTTCCAGTCAACAGTTTTCCATAGCTGCTTATAAGCTTTGAGTTTCCTGCGACTTCCTGTTTATTGCCTCTGCTCTCCTCAAGTTCTCAGCTTTTTCTTGCATCAGCTAGGCTTGCCCCCTCCTTCTCAGGGAAGATCAAGATCCCCTGATATTCCTAATCTCAGCTCCCAAGATTTGCCCCTTCCACTACCCTGTTTCCTGGCTGTTTGCACCATAGCCTCCCACCTTGAGTAATTCTAGTTCCATCTGTTCTCTCTGTATCTATCTGCCTCCGTACTGGCCATTTACCACGTGCCCACATTGCATCTGGGCCTCTGCACTCATGACCTACCTGCCGTTCCCTCACTCATTGCCCCATCTCACCTGCACTTGCCTGAGCACTCTCCATTTATTCCTTGATCCAGAGTTTTATAAAATGAGGTCTGTGGACAATCTACATCCTCTCCACCTGGCTGCTTGCTACCGGGCAGATTCCTGAGCTCCCTGAATCAGACCTTCTGGAATCCTGGAACCTGCATTTATAATAAATACCCTAAATAATTTTTATGTACATGCACACACATACAAACACACACACAATATAAAAACCAACCTGGGCTGGGCGCGGTGGCTCACGCCTGTAATCCCAGCACTTTGGGAGGCTGAGGTGGGTGGATCATGAGGTCAGGGGATCAAGAACACCCTGGCTAACACGGTGAAACCCCGTCTCTACTAAAATACAAAAAATTAGCTCGGCGTGGTGGTGGGCGCCTGTAGTCCCAGCTACTCGGGAGGCTGAGGCAGGAGAATGGCGTGAACCCGGGAGGCAGAGCTTGCAGTGAGCAGAGATTGCACCACTGCACTCCAGCCTGGGCGACAGAGCGAGACTCCATCTCAAAAAACAAACAAACAAAAAAACAAAAAAAACACCCTGATGTTTTTGTTTGTTTGTTTTACTAAGCCATATTATCTTGTCCAGAAACTTGCCATGGCTCCAAACCATCTAAAGATTTAAATGCAAAAGACTCAGACTGGCTTTCAAGGCTTTTGGTAAATTGTTTTATATATTTTTTGTCCTTTCCTG
This sequence comes from Pongo pygmaeus, assembly GCF_028885625.2. NCBI lineage: Eukaryota > Metazoa > Chordata > Mammalia > Primates > Hominidae > Pongo > Pongo pygmaeus. The sequence continues at coordinate 31,569,104 of NC_072384.2, read as the reverse complement.
TAAGAGGATTATATTTCCCCTTTCCCAGGGATGGCAGGCATGGCCAATGAAACGTGAACAGCCGTAACATATGCCACAGTCAAGCGGACACTGTGAAAACCATTGAACAGTTCTGCCATATTTTCTTTCCCTTGGCCAGAATTGATGATAACCCAGATCAAAGCTGCCTCTTCAGCCTGACCCCAGAACAAAGGAGTCATGGAGCAGAGCTACAGATACCCACAAGGGAAATGTAATGTAAGAGAGAAATAAGCTTGTAGTATTGCTGTGATTTGGAGAGTCCTTTGTTACTGCAGTTTAACTGCCTAAGCCGACCGATACACAGTATTTCACAATTTGCTTTTCTAACTCTATTTCCCATTATTCCCTAACACTTATTCCAACTCCTGCCAGACTGAACTACTTGCTTTTCCCCAAAGACCAACAAATTTCTCCAACTCTATGCAGTTATTTGCTTCCTATCTCCTGCCTGCCAACAACACCTCTCAAAGTTTAATTTCAATCTTCAAGTTCATCTCAAGTGCTACTTTCTCTGTGCAGGGGTGTCCGATCTTTTGGCTTCCTGGGCCACACATAAAACACTAATGATGACTGGTGAGCTTAAAAAAAAAAAAAAATCTCATAATGTCTAAAGAGAGTTTATGAATTTGTGTTGGCCCACACGCAGCCTGCGGTCCGCAAGCTAGACAAGCTTGGTAAAAAGCCTTTCCCCATTCCTTTGATGGCAACTACTGTAACCTATGTTTATTGTTTTTACATATGGTTCTTATCACCTCCGCCAAGAAAAAAATCATAAACTCCTTGACATTAAAGACTATCTTATTGGCCAAGCGCAGTCTCTCTCACACCTGTAATCCCAGCACTTTGGGAGGCCGAGACAGGCGGGATCATTTGAACTCAGGAGTTCAAGACCAGCCTGGCCAACATGGTGAAACTATGTCTACTAACAATACAAAAATTAGCCAAGCATGGTAACGTGCTTCTGTAATCTAAGCTACTTGGGAGGCTGAAGCAGGAGAATCACTTGAAACCCAGGAAGCGGAGGTTGCAGTGAGCCGAGATCACGCCACTGCACTCCAGCCTGGGAGACAGAGCAAGACTCTGTCTCAAAAAAAAAAAAAAAAGACTATCTTATTCATCACTGTATTCCTTGAAGCTTTGCAAATAGTAGGTATCCACTCAAATATTTATCAAATTAGCACATTCAATTAGAGAACTGCTGTTTAATATGTTTATGATTTTTTTACAGGAAGATTTTAAAGAACATTTAACATACTCATTGGGGAAGCAAAATTAAGATGCAAGAAGAACTAAAAATCATAGCAAATAGCAAAGATTCCTACTGAATAAAATATGGGCCAGGCATGGTGGCTCACATCTGTAATCCTAGCACTTTGGGAAGCCAAGGCAGGCAGATTGCTTGAGGCCAGGAGTTCGAGACCAGCCTGGGCAACACAGCAAGACCTCATCTTTACTAAAAATCAAAAACCTTAGCCAGGCTTGTTGGTGTACACCTGTAGTCCCAGCAACTCACGAGGCTGAGGTGGGAGAATCACTTGAGCCCTGGTGGTGGAGGTTGCAGTGAGCCAAAATCATGCCACTGCACTCCAGCCTGGGTGACAGAGCAAGACCCCATCTCAAAAAAAATAAATAAATAAAAATAAGTATAACTCAAAGTTTAATGAATCTCTTTCTCTTTCTCTCTCTCTCTCATCTGTAAAAATAAGCATGTCTTGACCTTCATCTCTTTCTCTCCCTGGATATACTCAACAGATCTTAAAGTAAAACTTCGCCAAAGGGAAACAATGTGTCACACGATTCATGAGTTACCACCCCTATTGTTACAGTCCATATGCTAAAAGCAATGATTTTTCTAATTATGGAACAAATTAGCTTATGTATATTCTTAGGCGTAGGAAAAATGTATTTCCCTGCTTATGATTAAAGCCAACAAAATATAATTCCAATTTTAAAACAAATCCCTTACCAAACCCCAACAGCAAAGTGCTGCCCCTACAAACCTCACAGCAAATAGAGAGTCCTTATTCTCAGTGACTAGCAGCTGCCTGTTTTCTCACTCCTCTCCAGCTTCAGTTAACCTAATGCCCTCTGAGACATTTTGGCAGTAATTGCAAAGCTTCTTCCGGTTTGAGAATCTAATTTAAAAAGGACATGATACATTATTTTTTTACTGCTTATCAATCTTCTGCTGAGTGATGTTTTACTACAAGCTGAAGGTAAAAGTACTACATACATATTAGGGACACAAAGTTGCTTGCCAGAGCACTTCAATTCTGCCATCTGTGCCTGGGAAAACATATTATCTATTCACTCTCTTCATTATCTCAGAAAGGGAAACATTTCTTCTACCAAAAATGCAAAATGACACAAAAACGCATAAAGATTCCCGACCTTTTGTGAGTCTTTTTTTTTTTTTTTTTTTTTTTTTTTTGAGACAGAGTCTCACTCAGTCACCCAGGCTGGAGTGCAGTGGCGCCATCTCGGCTCACTGCAAGCTCTGCCTCCCGGGATCACGCCATTCTCCTGCCTCAGCCTCCCAAGTAGCTGAGACTACAGGCGCCCGCCACCACACCCGGCTAATTTTTTGTATTTTTAGTAGAGACGGGGTTTCACCGTGTTAGCCAGGATGGTCTCGATCTCCTGACCTCGTGATCTGCACCCCTCGGCCTCCCAAAGTGCTGGGATTACAGGCGTGAGCCACCGCGCCCAGCCTTGTGAGTCCTTTTGCCAGCATTTTCTAAAGTGTATTCCATGGAATGGAAGTGTCTCTGCATATGAGAATAGATGGTTAGCAAAAAAGTAAGGACTTATGGGGTGGGGGAGTATGAGGAATTGGTGATCAAATGAGCATGAAGAAAACTGAAAATTAGGCCACATCCTCTCTTAAACCCTCTCATCCTCTTTAAAATCCCCTTTATTTATATACATGTTAAATCTTTCACACAATGCTGCAGTAGAGAGTCCTGTTTCACTGCTACAGTGAAATCTGTGAACATGTTTCCCAAGTTTTCCATCCTAGAATTCGCTTTTGTTTTTATGTTTTGTTTTGGAACACCCATTATCTTCTGAGCCACTAGTACTGGTTTTAATTGAGAAACAGTTTCATGTAGGTATGCTTGTATCATCCATCTAAAATGAATGTTAAAACAAAAATTATCCGACTTAAAAATTCAGGTTATAGGACATACACGTACACTGAAGACTGAGTGGTTGATTCGTAAGCACTATTCAAGAACACAGGGTTAATAGGTCTCCTGGATTAAATGTACCTGACAGAAAAAAAGGTCTCATTAATATTCTCTCATTTTGATTATTGAAGGGCTTCAACGCACTCTTAAACGTCTGGATTTTTTCCGCTCGAGTATAGTGCAGCCCAGACTGATACTATGGTCAAGACAAGTCTTTTTCTATCACATGTACAGAATTTTATTAATTGGTGGTTTGTAAAGCCCTGGTCACATTCTCCACAGCTATATTCTTGTAAGGCTCTTTGCCGGTGTTCATGTAATGTATCATTCCCTCCTTAGGCCTAACTATTTGCATTTTTTTGGAGTATGCACCAGAGTTTCCAGAGCATTTTAGCGGCAAGTAATAACTGCTCCCTCATTCAAGCAAATCTAAATACACTTATCAGAGTCACGGTATTTTTTTTTTTTTTTTTAGGACTCATCTTAATTCTGGAATGATTTAGAGATGATGTAGTAGTTAGTCACTTGTTTTAACAAAAGCATAATAACCTGCTATTTTCTTTGTGTGAAGGTATAGCAACTTACCTGTGAAGGCTTTTCCATAGTCTTGATGAAAACAGCACCTGTTTTAGATCCCCTTAGCTTTGGGGGTGTATATTTTAGATCCCCTTAGCTTTGGGGGTGATTTGGGTTTATGTGGTGAGATTTGATTTTAAATGTTTCTCCTCAATACCAATTTAAAACTAAATACTTGCTTGGTCGCTTTTGTTTCCTGGTAATAACTGGTTTTCGGCCCTGAGTAGAAAAATCAGGGCCAATAAAACAAGCTGGATTAGCCTGGTTCTTCACTGACTCCACAATCACCCTACCATTTGTGCAAAGTCCACTCCAAGAGGAAAATGCTTTGAAGGTAGGACTCTAACATCCTAATGTGTCCGGAATCGGTGGGTTCTTGGTCTCCCTGACTTCAAGAATGAAGCCATGCACCCTCGCGGTGAGTGTTACAGTTCTTAAAGGCAGCATGTCCGGAGTTTGTTCCTTCTGATGTTCGGATATGTTTGGAGTTTCTTCCTTCTGGGGGGGTTCGTGGTCTCCCCGGCTCAGGAGTGAAGCTGTGGACCTTCGAGGTGAGTGTTACAGCTCTTAAGGCGGCGCGTCTGGACTTGTTCATTCCTCCTGGTGGGTTTGTAGTCTTACTGGCTTTAGCAGTGGAGCTGCAGACCTTGGCCGGGAGTGTTACAGCTCATAAAGGCAGTGTGGACCCAGAGTCAGCAACAGCAAGATTTATTGCAAAGAGCGAAAGAACAAAGCTTCCACGGCCTGGAAAGGGACCCCAGCAGGTTGCCACTGCTGGCTAGGGCAGCCTGCTTTTATTCTCTTATCTGGCTCCACCCACATCCTGCTGATTGGTCCATTTTACAGAGAGCCGAGTGGTCTGTTTTGACGGGGCGCTGATTGGCGCGTTTACAATCCCAGAACTAGACACAAAGGTTCTCCATGTCCCCACTAGATTAGCTAAATACAGAGTGTGGATTGGTGCATTCACAAACCCTGAGCTAGACACAGGGTGCTGATTGGTGTGTTTACAAACCTTGAGCTAGATACAGAGTGCCGATTGGTGTATTTACAATCCCTTAGCTAGACATAAAGGTTCTCCAACTCCCCACCAGAGTCAGGAGCACAGCTGGCCTCACCCAGTGGATCCCGCACAGGGGCCGAAGGTGGAGCTGCCTGCCAGTCCCGTGCCCTGCGCCCGCACTCCTCAGCCCTTGGGTAGTTGATGGGATTGGGCGCCCTGGAGCAGGGGGCGGCACTCGTTGGGGAGGCTCTGGCCACACAGGAGCCCACGGAGCGGGGGAGGCTCAGGCATGGCAGGCTGCAGGTCCCAAGCCCTGCCCCGCTGGGAGGCAGCTAAGGCCCGGCGAAAAATCGAGCGCAGCACCAGTGGGCCGGCACTGCTGGGGGACCCAGCACACCCTCCACAGCCACTGGCCCGTGTGCTAAGCCCCTCATTGCCCAGGGCCGGCAGGGCCGGCCGGCCGCTCCGAGTGCGGGGCTCCTGGAGCCCACACCCACCCCGAACTCGCACTGGCCCACAAGCACTGCGCGCAGCCCCGGTTCCCGCCCTCGCCTCTCCCTCCACACCTCCCCGCAAGCTGAGGGAGCCGGCTCCGGCCTCGGCCAGCCCAGGAAAGGGTTCCCACAGTGCAGCGGCAAGCTGAAGGGCTCCTCAAGTGCCGTCAAAGTGGGAGCCCAGGCAGAGGAGGCGAGGAGAGTGAGTGAGGGCTGTGAGGGCTGCCAGCATGTTGTCACCTCTCGCTAATCCAAAGACTCAAGATTAATTGTTGGCCAATATTGCTTCCTTTGCGGATCCATATCAGTCTAGTATAAAGAACACTAGACTGACAGTCAGAAAATGTGAATTTTGTCAGCAGCCTAGATGTTAAGAAACATGGGGCATATAAGGGTGGTCAGGTAATTTAATGTCTAAACTATGACACTTTTGAAACTGAAAGGGGCACTATTCATGATTGTCCTAGGACAGCAGGTAGAAACTGGGACTGTCCTTGGCAAACCTGGACACCTGGTCACCCTAAAGACCCTTGAAAAATGATGCTGTGGGCCGGGTGTGGTGGCACACGCCTATAATCCCAGCACTTTGGGAAGCCAAGGAGGGTAGATCACGAGTTCAAGAGATCGAGACCATCCTGACCAACATGGTGAAACCCCGTCTCTACTAAAAATACAAAAATTAGCTGGGTGTGGTGGCGTGCGCCTGTAGTCCCAGCTACGCAGGAGGCTGAGGCAGGAGAATTGCTTGAGCCCAGGAGGCGGAGGTTGCAGTGACCCGAGATCTCTCCACTGCACTCCAGCTTGGGCAACAGAGCAAGGCTCCATCTAAAAAAAAAAAAAAAAAAATGCTGTGATTAGTGAACTGATTTTAAATGTTTATCTCTAAAGGTTAGGATTGACAAATGACTAAGTGACTTTTCAAAATAATTAGTAGATGAAGAAAGAAGTTGTAAGTAGTCAAGTAGTCAGATCAAGGCTTTAAGAACACTATCTCCTTAAGATTCTATTTTCAGGCTTTCAAGAAAAAAATTTAAGAAATTATTTTTACTCTTTCCCAAAGCTTCTATGAATACACTATTCTGAATGCTTTCATTCTTATCTTTTGTCACTGAAAAATATTTTTCATGTTTTATATATGTTTGGTTTTAAAGAGGCAATAATGTTCTTCACATTTCCCTTTAGCTTAGCTTGGGAGAAGAAAAAGGGAAAGGGGAGTAAGTAGAGGAGGGATGGGATTCGAAATACTAGTCCAGGGCAGGTACTTTCCCCTAATTCCACTTTCTGGAGTGGACTTGACATGGATAAAGGTGATCTTGGTTCCAGAATATTTCTTGTACTGTGACATCTTCGCAGGCTGTGATTCTATTGTTGAAAGTAAGTGTTGTCCATACAATATGGCCCCCAGTGCAAGCCAGCTACTTAGCGCCTGTGCCAATTCTGAGCCTGCTTGACCTGAGATCTGCGGCTCTGCTCTAAGTCAGGGGAGTCGACACCAGAGGGATACGTCTCCCAAGCTCCTGCGCCAGCTGGCTTCCAGTCAGGTCCTGCCACTGGGAGTCAATGGCAAAAAGCAAAGCAAAGTGAGAGTATTTCTTTCCCTCCTCCTTTGCCTCCAGCTGCAGCACCCTGAAGGCCCCTGTGCTCTGCTGCGGGGGTTGTGCTTCCTCTGGGTGACCCTGGCCTTGAGCTTTATGACGGCTTCCTCCCTCCACTCCACCATCCTAGGGATAGTATTGGCTTTCTGCTGTTGCTAATTTCTATTCCAATTTTGGAGGAAAAGTTCAATGGAAGGGACTTATCATAAGATGGAATGTAGGTCTCTTATTCAGGACCCTCCCAAGGGCAATTTGATTATTCAAAAATTTCACCTTTTGGCTTTAGACCTTAACATGCATAAGATGCAACTCAGTGTGTTTAATGTTTGGTCTCCAAAACTGAGTGATGTGCTCCACAAGAAGACCTACTTTATCAAATACCCGAGACACATTTAGAGACTAAGGTGTGAAAGAATGAATGAGTGAAAATGTTTTAATAAAAGGAAACTAGAAATCAAATATTTGTATAAGGATAGATTTGAAGTTTTTCTGTACTTTTAATGAGCTAGAAAATGCATACTATAAATAGAATATACAAATGATTTTACACAAATGAAGCATTAAAAATCACAAATCTTATATTTGGTTATCCACAGTCTATAAAATAATGTTCCCAAATTATATAGTTTAAAATACACAATGTTTCAAGTTGCAGAAAAAACCAGGATAGTTTTGGCCCTAAATCATAGCTAACATAAGTAGGAATTATAATTAATTTTATAATTGTGTTTAAATTTTAAATACTCTAGAATCTGAAAATATTAAATATTAAATAGATGGAGGGATCAAATTATCAAGTTTTTTAACAAAATTGAGGTAAAAATCTGCATTAAATTACACCAAGAAAAACATTTCTAAAACATTGTTTCCATAACTCATTATAAATATTTCATCTTCCTAAAGTACTCTTTGATTACCTCTGGTCTTCTGGGTCTGGTAATTAAGTTGACTTAATATTTGCACATAGCTACTGATTACTCAATACAGACCTATCAGATAAAATTAAAATGCTGCAACTTGATCAGAATGATGCAATCTTGTCTTATATAAATATACAAATCACAGTATGCTGACACTAGATAACTTCAGCTTTAATTTATTTGCCAAAGGGGATTTAGAATATACTACAAAATTGTATATAAAACAACCCTTTACAAGGATTTACTAGGATGACTGCAAAGAAAGGCAAATTAAATATACCTGGTCCCACATAAGAATTGTTGCCTAACCTCATATACTAATTTGAATATGAAGACTCACTTTTTATTTTTTATTTTTTGGAAATGGCCTCGCTCTGTCACCCAGGCTGGAGTGCAGTGGTGTGATCTCAGCTCACTGCAACCTCTGCCTCTTGGGTTCAAGCAATTCTCCTACCTCAGCCTCCCAAGTAGCTGGGACTACAGGCACGCACCACCATGCCTGGCTAATTTTTTGTATTTTTAGTAGAGAAGGGGTTTCTCCATGTTGGCCAGACTGGTTTTGAACTCCTGATCTCAGGTGATCCACCCGCCTCAGACTCCCAAAGTGCTGGGATTACAGGTGTGAGGCACCGCACCTGGCCTGAATATAAAGACTCATTTTAAATTATACTACTTGAACCTTTATACTACAATGTATCCTGGCACTTATTTTTTTTAAACCATTATCAGATATTTCATGTTCTACCAGTAAAGGGAATTAGCATTTTCAATGTCCTGTCTGCATTCCTCCTAGCCTCTCTCTGCTCAGGTTTTGGAAAATAGATCTTTCAAATGCAATTGCAGCATCCAAGGAAATTCCTCCCACCCACGCCACCAGTGCTCATCCTGTGGGCACCCCACAGTCAGCAGTTTAAGACCATTCTGGATGAATGCAAATGCTTGATTCAATTTTTCCAAATCCCAATCAACTAGCTACACTTTTTATTGCACGTAATCTTCCCACCATTGCAGTAAAGCAGTCTAGATGGCTGGGGAAAGGTAAAAGAACCCTGGTTGTGATTATTTTTTTCTGACAAAATGGAATTAAAAGATGAGAAAACCTAGTGGTATTTTAGTCTGGTACTTTTAGCATCCCCAACTTTTAAGATTATAAATTCACAATAGTGAACACCCTAGTGACAACTTTTAAATAAAATACTGGATAGCTGGGCGCAGTGGCTCACACCTGTAATCCCAGCACTTTGGGAGGCCGAAGCGGGTAGATCACTTGAGGTCAAGAGTTCAAGACCAACCTGGCAAACATGGTAAAACCTCGTCTCTACTATAAATACAAAAAATTAGCTGGGTGTGGTGGTGCATGTCTGTAATCCCACCTATTCGGGAGGCTGAGGCAGGAGAATCACTTGAACCCAGGAAGCAGAGGTTACAGTGAGCCGAGATCATGCCACTGCACTTCAGCCTGGGCAATGGAGCAAGACTCTGTCTCAAAAAAAACAAAAAATAAAATACTGCATAATTACATGCTATAGTAAATTAATCATATGCTCACAATTTTAGCTTGGATTTGTTTTGCAACTGACTTGATGCTGTCTGAAAATCAAGATCAAGCAGGTGATGAAAACTATACCTTTTGAACATGCATTAGGTAACCAGGGGGCAACATAGTAGGGACTAATAAGGCCAGCAACTCAGGGAAATTAGCCTATTCATCTGATATATTTGGCCTCCATAAAACTGCCATAGATTCAAACTGTACTCAAATATAATACAACTTCTTCAATGCTGCTTTATAAATCTGACTGAAAACTTTTAAGGAGTCAAGATGCTAAACACCCTAACAAAAGCAAAAACAAAACTACGGCCTATGTGGTATCACTGTTATTACCACTCTTTATAAAGCACTAAGTACACATAGGTGTTTGGCATTGTCTCTGGAACTACAAAATTAAACTTTTAGAATCACAGCATTTTACACCTGAGAGGATTAAGATTCTGAAAAGATAGTAAATTTCGCTCCTCACTTTATAGCTGAGAAGAGTAAAGGGAGGACGGACCATGGGAGTCAGCATTTTTCAAGCACCCAGGCACGCTGGGCCTGGTATTTCAATTAAAATTTCTCATTCTCACAGTCTCAGGCAGGTTGCATTAACCTCCACTTCACAGCTAAGTAAACGTGGATCTACCAGATTGAATAATCTCCCCCAAATAAATTCACTAATGAGGAACAGAAGGAATCCCATGTCAAAGTTAGTGCTCTTCTCAGAGTAATAATTTGCAAAGTGTGGTCCTGGGACCAGCAGCTGGGGCATTACCTGGACGCTTGTTAGAAAGGCAAATTCCCAGGCCCACCACCCCCACCGCCAGGCCTACTGAATCAGAAACTCTGGGGTGGCACCCAGCAATCAAGTTTTTGGTTTTGTTTTTTTAATAGACAGGGTCTCACTTTGTTGCCCAGGCTGGACTGCAGTGGCCCAATAATAACTCACTACAGCCTCGAACTCCTGGGTTCAAGTGATCCTCCTGCCTCAGACTCCCAAGCAGCTCAGACTACAGGTATGCACTACCATACCTGTTTGTTTTTTGTTTTTGTTTTTGTAGAGACAGGGGTCTTGCTGTATTGCCCAGCCTGATCTTGAACTCCTGGGCTCAAGTGATCCTCCTGCCTCAGTCTCCCAAAGCACTGGAATTACAGGCATGAGCCTGTGTTCTCCCCTCTCTTCCAATAATGTGTATTCAACAAGGCCTTCAGGTGATGCTGATGCTGTCTGAAAGCCACCGCACTCCAGCATGTTGTCTCTGAAACTTTACTTAGGAGTATGCATATTAAAATATATATAACTTAACACTATGCTACTACAAAGGGCAAAATAATTCACTTTATTGTACTTTATTTTAGAACAATTAAGACAAGGATAGCCTTCAATGAAATTTTGCTTTGATGTTACATGGTCTGACACTGGATTCCTTCATAAGAAAAATGAATGTGAAAGCTATTCCAAGTAAGCAAATGGTGGCAAAAACAATCTAAAGAATTGCTTTTAGCCAGGCATGGTGGCTCATGCCTGTAATCCCAGCACTTTGGGAGGCCAGGGCGGGTGAATTACTTGAGCTCAGGAGTTCAAGAGCAGCCTGGACAACATGGTGAAACCCCATCTCTACTAAAAACACAAAAATTAGGCAATATAGCAAGACCCCATCTCTACCAAAAATACAAAAAACTAACCAGGAATGGGGGCACATGCCAGTAGTCCCAGCTACTCAGGAGACTGAGGTGGGAGGATGGCTTGAGCTTGGGAGGTTGCAGTGAGCCAAGATCCTGCCACTGCACTCCGGCCTGGGTGACAGAGTGAGAGACCCCATCTCAAAAAAAAAAAAAAAAAGAATTTCACCTCATGTCAAAAATAAGACTCTTGGACAGAAATCTTCTGCCTGCCTTGCAAGGACCCACTGAAATTAATGGATACTCTCACATGACTGACTTTATTATTAAATACTTGCCGTAATCAAAACTACGCATAGGAAAATCAAGTAGAGAAATACTGAATGCCTAGCATACAAGGATCTAAGTGAAAGTTAATATAAGTAGCTCTTCAGAAAGACATCTCATGTAAAATTAAATTTAAAACTAAAAATTTCATGAAATGACCTGTTAAGAGTTTCAATTTAGCTTTACTTTTCTAATTTTAAAATATCATTAATGAAATGGTGTCTTCATCTAGGTGCTTCTCCATCAAAATCCCTAGCTCAAAAATAAAAATCATGTTTGTGTCACCCCAGATTCAAAATGCTGTTATTGGAGATGTTGCCATTTCACATGAACATTCCAGTAAGTATGCATATAGAGGGTACTCATTACTTTTGGTTGGTAATTTTTCCTTAAATATATTTCAGTGATTTCATTGTTTGACATTTTCATAGTTAACATATACTGAATACAGAAAATTTTGTAGGAAAACACTATTTTTTAAATGTAGTAACATTAAAATATTAAAATATCCCCAGTTTATTAAAGGCTCTTATGATTTAAAGAAAAATTTCCTGTGCACATACAATGTACCTATGAAATACTGTATTATTAGTTATTGTACAGGCAAATGAGGCTGTTACTATAAAAAAAAAGTGGTGTCTAAAAATTGCAAGTCTGTGTGAAAAATGAACCTCAATTTATCTAAATGGGATTTGGGGGACATGGCAGACTATTAAAATAGAACTCAAACTTCAAATTCTGTAAACTGAACATCTCATTAATGCCACTTCACCATTTAAAAAAGTCAGCACACAATGTTAGCTATGTAAGTTTATCGGCAGATGTTACACTAATTATTTCTGTTAATTCCTCCTAAAATATTATTTAGTAATAAAGAATATTTCAAAAGGAGAGTAGGTAGAAATGAAGCAAGATCATAACTATAATTATTTAGTATGAAAATGACATTTCATTTATTTGCTAATATGTGGAAAAAAAAATTTCTAATTAATTCCTCCTTTATCCTTCTTTAAAAACATTTTATTTCTTCAACCAGCACACTGAGGATTAGTGCTATGGGTATTACCACAGTGCCTTATGAAAAAACTTGGCTTCCAGAGGAGTCATACCTTGCAACCCCAAACTGGCTCTGCATGATTGATTTTACAGTGGGCATTAAAATTCTTCTGAAACAAGGCTGTGTACCTTTGAGAACACTCACATTTAACCTTGTGAGCTCACTTCTACAAGAACAATGAACTTATTTGTCAGCTGCCAGGGGGAAAATCAGCTTAATGTAAAGAATTCATTAAATCAGGCTGACAGAAGCCAATATCTCAATGTTTTTAAACTAAAATTTATTTAAAGGAATAAGTATGGGTGCATTACATAAACCTAATGGTTCTTCTAAGCTTCAAAAAGCATTCATTTCAAAAGCATTCACTTTTTTTTTTTTTTTTGAGACGGAGTCTCGCTGTCGCCCAGGCTGGAGGGCAGTGGCGCGATCTCGGCTCACTGCAGGCTCCGCCTCCCGGGTTCACGCCATTCTCTCGCCTCAGCCTCCCGCGTAGCTGGGACTGCAGGCGCCCGCCACCTCGCCCGGCTAATTCTTTGTATTTTTAGTAGAGACGCGGTTTCACCGTGTTAGCCAGGATGGTCTACGATCTCCTGACCTCGTGATCCACCCGCCTCGGCCTCCCAAAGTGCTGGGATTACAGGCGTGAGCCACCGCGCCCGGCCCAAAAGCATTCACTTTTAAGGCTGCCTCATTTTTCAGCTTTGTTGTAGTTGAGATTCTGATGTTCACCTAACAAAGTCTCTGACAAAACAGACTTCCTTCAATCCAGGTCATAATTTGAAACATTATACAATAATGAGATTTAAGTGATGAATGGAAAGAAAAGTAGGAGACTGAAAAGATATCAGAAATTTCTATTTGTTTTTAGATTCAGAAAAATATAATTAACAGGCCAACATGGGTCTGACAGAGAGGAAGGATGTCAGCAGTTACTTGAATGTAACCCCTTCCCAGCATTTCCAAAGACCGGCAATGTGCTCATTGTGATCTAAGGGCCTTGTTACCTAGATTCTAGGTAATCCACAGAATTGAAACAACCCGGCACAACTTTATTTCTTGAGAAGATGAACCCTTAACTATGAAGATGCAGAAAGGAAGTCTTCAACTGCTCACTCACCATGGCTACAGTATTCAAATACAACAATCATTCAGATAAATAAAACCTGTGAGAAAAAGCTAACAGGTGGGCAAGCAAAGCGGCAGTGATTCCTACTTTCAGTTAACCAATTGAACAGTGGTGCTTCCTTCTAAAGAAGTTGTTCTTTGATTTTTTTTTTTTTTTAAAGAAACAGAAAAGCAGCAGTATAGTGAAAAAAGACTGGCTGAAGATCTATCCAGCCTGTTAACTACGGCTTAGTACTTCCAGAATCCTGAGTAATACATGACCTGTGTGATGATATGAGCACAGAGCACATGAACAACCAAAAGATTCTAAGCTCAGCCTCTTTCCCTATCGTATTTACAGAGTAATTTTAAATTTCAGTTTCACCTCTACTACTTCAACTATTTTACCCTGTAAATTGCTGAAGGTCTTTGTGAACTGTCGAACAGCAAAAACAAAAAGTAGAGGTATCTAGATAATAAACTTCAACCAAAAGTAGTCCTTGAGTAATTAAAATGTTACTTCATTAAGTTCTTTTTAAAAGAAAATTCCTCAGAAGTCCACATTCTTTACATGCCTTCACCCTGTTGAGCTAAACAGGTCAAAAGTATAATAAACTCAACATTATTTTTAACTTGCGTTATTGGTGGTGCCAAATGAGAAAAGAGCTGTTTTTGCCACTTTGGGCTGGATGATTAAAAAAAAAAAAGAAAAGAGAGCTGTTTGTATTTTAAATTTAATATCATAAACAATTTTTAAAAGTAATATAATATAGAAGTTCTCAGGATGAAACAAAAGGAAGGCTAAACTTCATTTTAGACTCATGGTAACACCAAAGTAATTTTAAGAATGTGAATAGGAAGCTAAACACTGCAAAGAGAATTCTTAAAAATCAGATTAGTTAAGAAATTTTGAAGAGAACTAAACTCTTCACAGAAAACTTGAAAAGAATATTGATTAATCAAAAGCCTGTGAATCCTGGGACATATGTTTACTGATATCTATGGTGAATAGAGTCCAGGAGCAGTTGCACAATAAGTACATGTAAGGCCTAAGTTTAAGAATTGCAATTGGGAGTATTTTACATTTAATTTAATCTTAGTAGAGGAAAAGTTCTGATGTGATTTTAAAAACAGAATCCCTTCTCGCCTTACTTACTTGGTACTTTAACCATTACAAATTTATTCAGGAAAACTAAAATTATTTAAAGAAGAGACATCTAGTTCTAGAGTAATGTGGCACATTCCTATGTGAAAAAAATTAGAAATCACTTGATACATCTATAATACACAAATACACATATAAACATTGTATTTTAATAATACTCTTTGTCACTTCAATTTAAATCATTCCATTATGAAAATTTCTTAATTGAAGGGAGACTATTTCTTCAAAACTCTAAATTAAACAGAGCTTTATCAATTAAGTTTACAGCAATATAGCCTTTAGAAATACACATTTCTTCATTTTATAATAATACTTCCCCTTTAAAAATTTGCCATGGCTTGTCACAGATTTAAAATACAAGGCACCTAATGCTATAAAAGAATAATACAGTAAATGTAGTGTAAGTGAACCAGATATTTTCTCATATATTTATTCTTTTTAAAGTCCCATGAAATTTGCGCAAACATGCTTGTTGCATAAATTAAACATTTTTTGTGTGGTTAATTTGCAATATTCTACAAAACCCAAAAATATAATCCACACTTATTACAGGTAGCTTATTTTAGCATTTTACCTGTCAGAAACACTGGTCTATGAACACTTAAGTGATTTCTTGAAAACATTTTCATAATATATTCCAGCATTTAACATGTGAAAATAAAGTCCCAGAACATTAGGATTTATTCCTTGATTAGTTCAAATGATTTCAATAGCTGAATTCCTTGAGATGTGTAAGGCAGGTTGGTCCTTTGGACGGACTGTAGACTGGAACTTCCTATAACTGTAGTGATATGTACACAGCTACATAGCAAAGTGCTTCATTATGAAAATGAAGAAAACAGGTATGAGAAAAATATATTTTAGAGTTTCAAAGAACTGAAACTGTTATTTTTCAGACTAGGCACTGAAACATTTTTTCTACAAAAACTTGCCAGAGATTGTCTCTTCGCTGTATAGTTCCATTATCAAGCTAAAAACAGAAACCACAGAAATGTGATTAGATTATAATTTCACAGTTTTAGTTTTCTATAGTTTACATTTTAAAAAGCAAATTATCCTAAAATTGAAATACCTATTTTCACTGTATACATACTTAATAACTGGATACTCAAATTTGGAGTACTAAGAACTTATGAATGTGACTTCTATAGCAATGTCAAAAGCTGACATCAACACTAAAGATTGTGTATTAGCAGTTAGTTGTACTCCTGGTATATTCCACCATTACTCCTGCAAAGACAAAGACACCTGCCCAGTCTATTCTACTCTATTGCAATCCATCCTCTCTAGTCTTCACTCTTTCTTCTTTACCCAGCTCTCACTTCTAAAAATACTGAAACCTTGCTGGATATGGGTAGGTTTAAGTGTGAGTATGAGAATAATGCACAGCATATCCAAGAAAAATAATGCATAAATTACAGCCTTAAAAAGCTTTCAAGAATACAAAGTCCTCACTTAATGTCATAGGTTATAGGAAACTGACTTTAGGTCCCCGAATAACATTGTTTTGTTCAGTGTTGTTATGTTATAATGTTGATGCAAAAAAAAATAGTTTTGCTGTAATTTTGCTTAAAGTCACAGTTTATAAGAACCTATTGATGATGTTAAGTGACGACTTACTGTAATTGTGTTTATGTTTTTTTTAAATTTAAAGATGGCACATAAACATATATTTAGTTCCACTTGTTCTCCAAAACCTCACTAAAAAGGAAACAAAGGGTTAAAAAATATATTTTTTAACAGAAATAAGGTCTCACTATGTTGCCCAGGCTAGTCTCAAACTCCTGAGCTCAAGTGATCCTCCCTCCTCGGCCTCCCAAAATGCTAGGATTACAAGCATGAGTCACTATGCCCAGCCTGGAATTTTTTTCTTAAAAGGAATAAACCACATGGACAAAAAGAAAAGTAGAGAGATGAAAAAATAACAGCCAACTCTTTGTTAGCAATGGAAAAATGGGACCAGATATCTCTGTAAGGAGGGGTGAAGAAACAACTAAAAACAAGAAGACTGGTATAATGTCTATAGAAAAAGCAGACAGACACTCAGATGCCCTCTCTTACTTTTCACAGTTGGCCAAGTGCCTTTTCTCTATCCCAGGAGAAGACTTTAAGGTTTACTCTCCAAAAAGGGTAGTAACAGAGAATCTCTGGATAAGTGAAATAGCAGGACGAATCCTACATAGCTCAGTTATAAGTAACAGTTTTTTAGTGACAACAATATAAACACTGACTACAGATCTATACAAAATTATGCAATAACTATACAGGGATGATGAGGAGGCAGAACTGATATAGAGATAGAAGGCATGTGAGGTGGGAGCAGAGGAGGAGTAAACTTGAAAATAATCTGTCCTCATCTGTAAACTTGAAAAGTCAGCTGAAGATGCCTAAAACCAAGAACTCATGAAACACAAGTCATAAGCATGATACTTAGGGAGACAAGAAGGAAAATACCAAAAGAATCAGCTAAGAGTTTAATTTCCTCAGAGTGGGAAGAAAATGAAAGCAGGATGAGCAGGGCAGGGAAGGGCAGGGGTAGCTGCCTTGTACAAAAAGTCTTGGAGAACTAGAGCTCAAACCATGTGCAGGTATAAACTAGATTTAAAAACAGCACACTAAAGAAAAACAGAAAACCAGGACCATTAGCTGTAGGTTAGAAGCAAGTTTACCATGAGGATAATGAAACAATCTTCAAGGCTAATATAAGTGTTAACAACTGACAGGAGTTGTACAATGTTCTAGATAGGGAGGGAAAACTCAGTAGCAATCAAGAAACATTTCAATATAAATTGCCTAAAGATGTCTTAGAAAAACTAGAAAAATTCTAGTAGTTTACTGTGATCTTTCATTCTAAATAAATAATCACTTTTGTACCTGCAAAATCTGTATGTTGCATTTAATTCAAGCATTCATTCAGCAAAATATTAAATGTCATGTACTCTATCATCAAAGACATATAAAAGACACTATTTCTTAAAATGTAAAAAATGGAAAAATATTCCAGAAGCATTGTTAAATGACAAAGCAATGTCAGAGAATGAGGATAAACACTGTGCCAGTTATGTAAAACACACACATAAAGACTAGTATTTTCCAACCAGTATATTGTACACCAGAATATTACATTTTTCTTTTATCATCAGAGAAAAAATATTTTTCTAAAGCATATTATTAAATAAAATGACCCTTAGCATGAATAAAAATGAGTTAAAACTTTCTGATCATTTGAGTCAGGCACTGTTATACATACTTTATATTTACCAAGTATTTACTATTTTAACACCCTCATAAGGGAGGTTCTACTGTAATCCCATTTCACAAATAAGAAAGCCGGAGCATCAAGAGATTAAGAACCTTGCATAGGGCCACACAGCTAGTATGTGGAGAAGATGGAATTGGAGTCCAGGCTTTAGCCCCTTTAGCCTTTAAGGCTGTATTGCCTCTCAAACAACTAATTATAGAAAATCAATCCTTTGTTGGAATATTACACAAATAAGAACCTTATTCAATACTAAACCCAGCTCACATACAAACCTGGGCTACAGACAACAGCTAACTATCTCCATCCTCCTGAGAAACACTGTGCATAGAAATGAGACTCTCACACTGTTCGCTGTCTTCTGGAACTCTTAAGAGAAAAAAAAAAAAGCAATAATTAAGGAAAGCTTTAGAGCTGAAAAGGAACCTTAAACCTTATTTATTCCATTGGCTGAGGCTATGTGGACAGGATGCAAGTCAGTGGCAGAACCAACACTAGAATAAAATTTCCCAAGAACTTGTCCCAAGTTAGTGTTTTTTGTTTTTGTTTTTTAAATAAGAGATAGGGTCTCACTTTTTGTTTTTTAAATAAGAGACAGGGTATCACTTTGTCACCCAGGCTAAAGTGTAGTGGTGCTATCATAGTTCACTGCAGCTTTGAATTCCTGGGCTCAAGTGATCCTCCTACCTCAGCCTCCCAAGCAGCTTGGGACTACAGGTATATGCCATCATGTCTGGGTAATTTTTTTTTTTTAAATTTTCTTAGAGACAAGGTCTTGATATGTTTCCCAGGCTGGTCTTGAGCTCCTAGCCTCAAGCAATTCTCCCACCTCAGCCTCCAGAGTCACTGGAACCAAGTTCTTTTTATAGCAAAATGTAAAAAGCTTTCATTCTTAAAAAGAAAGAAATTGGAAAGAAAAACTGAGGCAATACTATTCTATCATGAATTATGTTCAAACCAATAAAAGTTTTCTATATTTAAGTTTGTTATGGCAAAACAGTAAACCTTTTAGTATTACCTGTGAATCAAAATTTTTTTAAAAAAATGTAGTTACTAGGCAGGCAAATCACTTGTGGTCGGGACTTCAAGGCCAGCCTGGCCAACACGGTGAAACCCTGTCTCTACTTAAAATACAAAAATTAGCTGGGCATGGTGTTGCATGCCTGTAATCCCAGCTACTCAGGAGGCTGAGGCAGGAGAATCACTTGAACCCAGGAAGCAGAGGTTGCAGTGAGCTGAGATCATGCCATTGCACTCCAGGCTGGGCTACAGAGCAAGACTCTGTCAAGAAAGAGAAAGAGAAGAAAGAGAGAAAGAAAAGGAAAGAGAGAGAGAAAGAAAAGGAAAGAGAGAGAGAGAGAAAGAAAAGGAAAGAGAGAGAGAGAGAAAGAAAGAAAGAGAGAAAGAAAGAAAGAGAAATAATCTTATTACCCAAAAGATCTAAACAAATTATTTTATTTTTATCTGCCGTAACATATAAGTTATCATCTTTCAATAATTCCTCACAAAATCTCTAAAAGCTAGGCCAGCATGATGCGATTCTCAGTTATCTAGCAAACGCTATTTTTAAAAATGTGTATTGAGACTAAACTTACCTCTGAATTCGATGTTTTCTGCATATAAAAGCAAATATTCTTCTGATTCCCACCATCACAGGATCCCAGTTATTATAATGGCATAGGAGAGTTACAATAAAAAATGAAAAAAATACAGGGATAGCTCCTGCAAAAAATAACCAAGAAAACTGCACCTAAAAATAAAAGATAGAGGAAAAAACACACCCACAATTATCATTAAGGCAATTTCCCCCTTCAATGTAAGTTTTCTATTTGTGAAAACTAGCAGGAATAAGAAAAATGGGAAGACAAAATTAAACACTAACAATGTATTAAGTGTATTATTATTAAATAAGAATTCAAGACTTCAACTTACAATTCCATGTACCTAAATTACCAACAACAATAGTTCTTGCTTGGAAAATAGGCTAAAGGAAAGCCAAGAAAGCATACTTTCCATTTATAGGCATTGTACACTTAGAGTAGAGATATACAGTATGAAACTTTGGTCCTGCACACCATGTTGCTCATTTCTTCTTCACTGTTTGCTGCCTAGTCTCAAGTGGGTCTCTCTCCCTCAGTTTCTGAAGTCATCTCAAAAAATGTACGTTTTCGTAAAAAGTTATAGTTGTGGTATGCTGTGTATGCTACAGTTCTTATGACAGTACCAAAAACAAATTAGGTGCAAATTTGACACTCAAAACTAGCTTATCCAGTAATAAATGAAAAAAGCTCAAAATGAAACAATGACCAAGTAAAATAAAGAAAAAAATACAGAAATATTTTTACTAAGGAATGTTAGCCAGAGAAGACAAGCAACAAGACAAGCCTCATCAGTGATGTCAACAAGTCTGATCCTCCAATCCATCATTTATCAGGGTTGTCAAGAAAATAAAAAATCTCTGTAAGCAGGGTGGAGGTATTAAAATCAAAAAGAAAAAAATAAATAAGAAAAAAATAAGAAAAACAAATACATAAATAAAAAGAAAATAAAAAACAATGAGATGCCATCCAAAACAAAACTCATTCTTCCCTTTCACTAGTTCACTTTTACCATCTAGACTCAGCGAAAGATCAGAAACAACTGTCAAAGAAGCCTATACTGATCAACCACTGAGACTTAAGTGTAACACACAGGAGGTTTGCTTTAAAAATAATGATGAAAATAGTAACTTCTATCTATAAAATAGGGAAGGAAAACTGTGTTTGCCCTCTTTGAGAATTTAAAAAAAAAAAAAAAAAGGCACGGACTCATAGGTAAGACTCCCTCTGGTGAAAAACATATACTATTCCATTTCATAGCACCATTAGTCAGAGTAAACGAGTTTTGTGAGCATAATGTCTTTTATGAGGGAACTCACAATGCATAACACAAGAATAATAACTGACAATTTTTTTTTTTTTTTTTTTTACGACTAATTATTCTTTTCTTTAATCTACAGGAACAAAAGGACACAAATCCCATAATTTTCCATGACACAGAATATGTGCGAATGTTACTTTTGACAAAAAATAGATTTTCTTCTCATCCTTTGGAAAATGAAAACATTTACCCACATAAAAGAACAAATTTCGTTTTAGAAAGAAATTGTGAAATCCTCAAATCTATAATTGGCAATCAATCTATTTCTCTTTTCAAACCCCAAAAAACTATGCCTACAGTACAGAGAAAAGATATACAGATGACAATTTTTAACATGCATGCCCTATTTGTATGGTACTCATACACAATGACTGAGTCAGCCTAAGAACACCCTGGAAAGAATAGTCATTAAACTGAAAAGCCTTCATTTAGTTATGAAATTACCAATATATTTTAACATATTCCTGGAATATTTGCCAGAATGACTAATAATCAGGAAAAACCATGCTGCATTTAAATTATCCAAGATCAGAAAAGGTATTAAGAAGTTATAAATAATGTGATTAAAAATGTAGATATAGTTGATAGAATTATTTCATGAATATTCAACTGAAAACCTTATTTCATAACTGAATCAAAGCAAACTTAATAAAGATAGATAAAGCCCTAGAAGACTTTAGAAGGCAAGTTCACTTTCCACAATGTACTTGTTTAGATGTTGTCTCATAATAAAAAACTTCTAATTTGATTTCCAACAAGCTAAGACAAAAGAAATGAAGCCATTTATTACAACAAAGAAAATTACCTATGTAAACAAAAATTTTTTTTCTAATTCCTAAATATATCTGAATATCAAATAGAATATGATCAGGGATGCTTCCTATTATATAAAATGATTATAAATAGATTTAAATAACCAATTTGTTTCAAGCACAATGTTAATAAATGCTAACATTTCAGAAGCTATATATAAATACAGTTAGCTAATTAAACCTAAAAACCCTATAAAAGTAGATTTCTGTTATCATGTTTCTGTTACAGTTCTGGACACACCCTGCTGCTTTTTCCAGATGGAATCTCCCTAACCTCAATCCTGACACCAACACACAGCCTGCTCCTTTAACTGACTGCCCAGTTCTAGATATGAAGACAATCAAGAACACCAAATCTTTTCTTGATTGTCTTCATATCCAGAACTGGGCAATCAGTTAAAGTTTGGTTATGTTTTTATAATTAATTGCATGTGCATACATTTCCCCCTGTTTTGTCTTTATCCTAAAAGACTTTATTAAACAAATTATAACCATTATTGTTTGTAATGATAATTATGAAATGACTAATCATTTAATACAATTAGGTCCCCTGTGACTATTTTCTTAAAAATTCCTGAACATTAAGCTGCAATTTTTTTTCAATCTACGAAAGCTTACGTTTTTAAAATATCAGTACAATAAAGATGATTTACACAGTAGTCTACCAAAATCCTCTAACAAGTAGCACCTTCCCAGTTTCACAACCAGTTTGGTTCATATTCAGGATTATGACCTGAAGATGAAGAAGGGCCTAGATATTAATTAAATCTATAAAAGAATGATGTGTAATAATGTGCAATGTTAGTGTTATATAGAATATCCACATTCTTTGAAAATGCAAGTTATGTAAGATAATTAATTCTCAATTAAGGAGAGAATCTCAGTTCTTTAACCATGACAAATAAGTAAGAATTTACTGAACCATAAAACAAAGTTAAATATCAGTAAAGAATTATTTTATAAATAAAATAAAATAAAAATTTATTTTATAAATAAATTTTATAAATATAAAATATATATATAAATAAATACACAGCACTAAGCATATTTTGCTTTTATCTTTTTTTTTTTTTTTTTTTTTGAGATGGAGTCTTGTTCTGTTGCCCAGGCTGGAGTGCAGTGGCATGATCTTGGCTCACTGCAACCTCTGCCTCCCAGGTTCAAGTGATTCTCCTGCCTCAGCCTCCCAAGTAGCTGGGATTACAGGTGCACACCATCACAGCCAGCTAATTTTTGTATTTTTAGTAGAGACGGGGTTTCACCATGCTGGCCAGGCTGGTCTCGAACTCCTGACCTCAAGTGATCTGCCTGCCTCGGCCTCCCAAGTGCTGGGATTACAGGCGTGAGCCACCGCGCCTGGCTAAGACCTAGAGAAAAATAGGTTTAAAATTTTGATTATTGCTTGTACACATTATAAGCCTTTGGGCCTTGAAGTATTTCCCTCTTCAAATTATATTAGACTAAAACACACATACACACACACACACACACACACACACACACATTTCTGTGACTTAGTAGTTGCAGTTAAAAGTTAAATGACTACATATACTGAACTGTGTGATAAATGGCTATGCTCCATCTTTCAGTGCTGGGCAACAGCATACCTCTGTTCTTCCTGCTATACCCAGGAGCACTGAATAAACTCTTCCCTTCTAGGCTGCTGGCAGAAACATCCCAGATTCTCTTTTCTGTGGTGTTAGCATTGCCAATATTTATCACAAGAATCCCCACATCCATACTAGGCCTTCAGAGAAGAGGGATGGGATACCCACTCTGCTGAGTCCAGACAGAGATGGCTAACTTTTACTGCAAACAACATGATTCATGTGCTGCTCATTCAGCACAGTGTTAAGGAACCTGTGATAGGGTTTATCGCAGAAACTAAAATGCTTATATGATAAAATGTGACTTACCAAAGAACAACTGGAACAGAATCAGCTCAAAAACTGGAGAACTACATATGAAGATGATGCCCTTAACTTAGAAATTTAGGGAAAAGATTGAAAAGCTAAAAATGGAAATTATCTATTTCTTCAGTACTTTTTATATTTCTATGCAGTAAAGCACCTTGGGAGAGAAAGCATCAAGTATTATTTATGTTTGTATCCTTATAATTTAATCACATCTCAACTTTCATTAGGTTTGTTTTAATAACATACCTAAAATATCTATGAATAATAAATAGTTTCCTTACCTTTTGCATACACATGTCAGCTATTATGGACAGAGGTATTGTAAGGCTTAGTGCAAGTGTGCCTATCAATGATGAGGTAAGAAAACAGCCCCTAAAAAAAGAAAATATACATTTCTATATTTAAAAAATTAAACAACCAAAGAAAAACACTGAACAAAGACTTTCTATCCTATAATATAGCCTTGTGAGATCAGGAGCAAAGATAAGAGGCTAGGATGGATTGAGACATAAAATATAATAAAAGTTATTAAGATGATTCTCAAAGTTTTTCTTCAACTATTAAAAATACAAATATATAAGTATGAAAAGCTCAAAATATTTTATGCTATTTTCAAGATCTGTTTGCAGATATTATTCAACTTTGGGTGTATAGCTTATATTTCATTAATTTTTTTTAAAAACTGTTGAACAGTTATTACAGTTTTGTGATGATATGTAGATAACAAAGAAAACAGCATTAGTAACATTGCAGGACAATATTTCACACATAGACTTTAAGGAAGTGATAAGACAACATATGATTCTGTCACCAAGCAAAAATATCTCACCTTCATGAACACTAAAATAATGTGTTATTCTTTTGATTTGGCTTGGCATAAAAAAAGAAAGACTTGAATATTCTTAAAAAATATTTTCTTGTTGTTTTCCATTTTTCTAACAATTGTCCTAACCAAAAGCTAAGTAAGCTCTTTATTTTCACCTTGAATTATCAATGTGGGCATGAAATTTTGAAATATCTATCTGCATACAATTTTGTTGAATTGAAAGAAAATATTATACCCAATGGAGACACATGAGCCATTTATAAAGACTGATAATTTGGGTATATAAGGAGAAAATGAATTATAAGCCAAGATAAAACCATAATGTACATCGTTAGGACTACAGATCCATGGAAGTTATAGGCAAGTAAAATCTAGCTCAGTATATGTCAGAATTAATAATGCTGTCCTGCAATAAAAGGGGCTATCTCCCAATAAAGTGTCACTAGAAGTAATGAACAGAGGCTGAACAATGAGTCCTTATTGATGAGGTAAAGGAAACTTAAGTACTTGTGGTTCCCACTACTTAGCTGCTCTGTGAAAAGAGCATTCGGGGTCAAATACAGCATATGTTCTTGGATATTTATCATGCAGAGTACTCTAATAAAAAACCTGGGAGGTAGAATTATAAAGCCTGTTTGACTTAATCCAGCTTTTAAGGTGGATCCAATTTAGCTGATGGCTAAAGCCTTTTGTCATCTGTTAATAGTTGAGATTAAAAAAATCAAGTATCTAAAATGTACATAACTAAAGATGAAAAAATTAATGAGTAAATGGATTATGATTTTAAAGAATTTTAGATCAGCAAAGGAGTTTAGATAAGAACATAAATTACTACAATACAAAGTAAATCTTTAAGTATTACACAAAAGAGAGTGATATGGGGGATACCAAGAAAATAGGTATTCCTTAACTGGGCAGGGAGACACAGCACTATAGGCAGAGCATTAAGGAAGACTCCACAAAAAAGTCTATTTCTGTTGCAGTCTTTTGCAAGCGAAAACTAGTTAACAGTTTCAATGGGTATGTAATAAAATTCATTTTATTCATTTATGTTTTATTCATTCTATCCAAGTTTCTATTAAATAAAAATAGGACTAAGTATAAAGCTCTGTTATTTGAAAGGTCTCTCAAACTCCATACATGATACTGTCTTCAAATTATTTTAAGTTTATTATCGCATATCAATATATTGGATATATAGCATATCAAAGTATGTTAACATCTCAAATCAATCAGAGTTTAAGGTTTACCTATCTGGCTCACCCATATGAAAGGTCCTGAAAATAAATAAAACAAAAACACCTATGAACAAGCAAACAGATATTCCAAAGCCTCTTAAATAAGCACCATCTCCTGGATTCTCAATTAGAACTCATGCATTCATACTTGGCATATATACCTCATATGTTTGGATATCCATTAGATAATGACTACTTTCATTTGCATAATACTCCACTTTCTAAAACATTTTTACAGATTTAGACCATTCATATTCATTCTTTCATTCAACAAGTTTTTATTGAGCTCCTTCTGTGGACAAGGCACTACTCTGGAATGGGCACACAGAAGTTAAAAAACAAAGTCCCTGCTCTAGTGGAGTTAAAGTATTCAGTTGTATGTGTATCGCAGAATGGGGTGCACAGGAAGGGCCACCAGCAAACAGACAAATATAAACGCTTAAAATATCCAAAAATTAATCAACTTGATAATTAATAATTGGAGAATAAACAGTACATACCACAACCACAGGAACTCTGAGAGTACTGTTCCAATAAGGCCATTAATGATAATGCACATTAATACTACTTTATTGGGAAACTCGAAGTCCTCAAATCCAGTATAATGAAGTAAAAAGAAACCTGGCCATAAGAGCAGCAGATTAAACAAACCTACAAAACCTGAACATGTATAAAAGAGACAAAAGTTAAAATTGTGATTTATTTCTATTTTCCAAGCTTATTAACTCTAAAATCAAAATTAGATTTTGCACAAAACTACTCTGGGAGCTTTCCTTAGCTAAAACTTCTGTTGGTTTGTTTTTAAGTCAGTCCTGTGAAGCTCAACACCATAAAAAAAAACTGTCTGAAGCAACTGGTGATCACTCAGTTCAACTATCCACATTGTATGGGAGCAACTACTGTGGAATAAACCACTTAGGACAACTCAGCAAGAAGGGCTGTTAACCTTAGCTACTGATAATATAGTGCACTAGAACTTAAAAGAAATAACTGGTATGTATGTGTTTGCATACTCAGCCTAAATTAGTTTTGAGGAATTAGATGGTTTGCTCTCTGATTCAATTATTTATGTCCAAAACACTTGTGCTATGCGAGCAATAATGGAAGAAGGTTCCAAAGGAGATAAAACTCTTGGTTCCTGCATTCCCAGACCTCTAACTAGTTAGTGAGAAAGTATGTACACACAAAGAGCTATTCAACATATGAGCAAAGTACAGACTGACTAGTTATTAAGGAAAGCCATCCCACATAGTGGTTAAGTGTGTGCTCGGCAGTCTGACTGCCTGGGTCCAATCCCAGCTCTATCTATCATTCAATAATAGTGCAAGCCTTATACCGCTTTAAGCCTCAGTTTTCCAATCTATAAACATAAAATAATGTTTAATAATATTTAATTAGGTTGCTGGGAAGATTAGACAAAACACATAAAATATATAGCATAGTATCTGGCACATAGTAAGCACTTAATAAAAGTTAGCTAATATTATTATAGAAATTAAGTTTATATATGACTATATACATGTGAAAGTAAAGACCATAAAGAAAAAAGATTACAATTGTATAATAAATTTTGTTGTACTTCCTATACAGTTTATGTCACAAATTTGCTATATGATTTATGTGGTAACTATATAGCTTTCTTAAAAGAAAATTAAATTACAGTAGATATATAATTGATACTTACTATGTCACCTAAATAATAAACCGGTCATTAGGATGCCTAGTTAAATCTTAACAGGGCAGGAGCACCCACTCTCTATCTGATGCTAAAGACTCACAGCCACCCCACTTCTGTGAAGGGGGGCAAATAAGTCTGCCTTTCCCAGCAAGTTCCCACCCTCCACCCCACCCCATCTTCTGCAGCTCATGACTAATTGATGGAGGCTTTACGAGGCCGGCCATCACGACTCAAGGCCCAGACATATTAGCTGCTCTCCCTCTGCTCCCTGCCTCAGTACCTGCAATGAATTGGGCCAAACCTCAGTTATACTTGTGCGCCACCCGGTTCTTTCCCCTTCTCTATCTTGCTTCCTTCACTCCAACTTTTTCCTTCAGTGAACTCCCCAAAATAAATCACCCACACAAATTCCCCATCTCATATCCTGTTTTAGGCAGCCCAACTATTATGGTTTGGCTCTGTGTCCCTACCCAAATCTCATCTCGAATTGTAATCCCCATGTGTCAGGGAGGGACCTGGTGGGAGGTGACTGGATCATGGGGGCTGTTTCCCCCATGCTGTTCCCATCATAGTGAGTTCTTACAAGATTTGATGGTTTTAAAGTGTTTGGCAGTTCCCCCTTCTCAAGTTCTCTCTCTTGCCAGTGTGTAAAACATGCCTTGCTTCCCCTTCACCTTATGCCATGATTCTAAGTTTCCTGAGGCCTCCCCAGCCATGCAAAACTGTGAGTCAATTAAACCTCTTTTGTTTATAAATTACTCAGTCTCAGGTAGTTCTTTATAGCAGTGTGAAAACAGACTAATATACCAACTTAAGACATCTATTGATTAAAAAAAAAAACAACAAAAGAACACATATACAGAAAGGACACATGACCTAAAATGCTTAAATAACATTACAAAGTTGTTTTAATGAAACACCAAAATGTGGCATTACCAAGAACTAAATCTATTTTCTAGTCCCTGAAGTGCTGAGTCTATGAAATCCCACATAAATTAACATCCTTTGACCTAGAGACAAAAGTCCCAATGACCCCACCTATTCCCTAGACTGCCCAGAATCTAGCTCCACATGTCTTTCTGTTCTTCTTCCACAAAGTGAAGTTCCAGCACAATCATTCAGATCTACTCACCGCTCCCTGTTAAGCCTCTGCTCACACTCCCTTGCCTGAAGAGCCCCCAACATCCCAATCCTAACTTCTCCGAATCCTGTCTATTCTAAAGCCCAGGGCAGATCAATATTGCTTTACATATCACATCACATATGAACAGGACCAACACAAGCTACATGTCTATAGGCACTCTCCCTAATATGAGTAAATTAAGCAATTTTTCTTGCAAGTTGTCAATGTTTAAATTTTTAAAAAGTACCACTGACCCAACCACCTACCTATAACACTAAAAAAAACTAGCATTTTATTCCATTCCAAATAAAATTTTCTATGACTCTCAAATAAAATATCATTAAAATTACCTTTTCTTTTTTAAGAGACAGCATCTTACTCTGTTACCCAGGCTAGAGTGCAGAGACACAATCATAGCTCACTGCAGACTCGAACTCCTGGACTCAAGTGATTCTCCTGCCTCAGCCTCTCATGCAGCTGGGATTACAAACACATGTAACCAAACCTGGCTATTATGCTATATTTCTTGAATTCTATATTTAAAAAGAATTTAAGCAATCATTCAGCCTCATGGCTTTTCAAACATTTTATTTTTGTTAGTCTTTAGGTACCAGTATTTAAACTATTTTTAGTTTTAAAATAGTTTTAAATAGTCTTTTAAAAAAAAAAATTAAATAGAAATGCAGTCTCCCTATGTTGCCCAGGCTGATCTTGAATCGTTGGCTTCAAGCAATCCTCCTGCCTCAGCCTCTCAAAGTGCTGGGATCACAGGCGTGAGGCACCATGCCCAGCCATAAGAAAAATCTTTACTTCAAATTAAATTCTAATGCAAAATGCTCAACAAAGTAGAGCTGTTCCACAGGTGAAGCAGCAAAGGAGTCCAAGAACTAGACCCCTGCATGCAACTCTATTTCCTTCCAACCATCCCAGGAGCCTACCTATTCCCTAAATCACAGTTTAGAGGCCATTCGTCTCGTCCAATTTCCTCATATTGCAGATGCCTATGAGATAACTAAAGTTACAACAGCTGGATTCCAGGTCTCCTGACTCCTTGTAAGCTGCACTTTGAACTCTTATCACAGAGCTTCTTTATCTATTTATATTCAGATATCTTTTGAAAGATATCTTGTCAATGTGTTCTTCTTCTGCAGTCCTACAGACATCGCAAGTTCTTTCCTGAACTGATGTTAGGCAAAGGAAAATTTATAAACCATATCCAGCAACTATAATTGGGTAATTTGAGAATGAATCTATGTTATAAAAGTGTCTGTGTCTTAAAGATAAAATCTAAATGAAAAGCCTTTAAATGGCCTACAATTTTTAATGTACATAAGTACATAGACTGTGACAGCATTAAACACACAATTCAGGGGCAGTCTCCCCAATCCTTTGCTAACTATTCAAAAATGGCAAAATGTAAAATACAGCAGGTAAACTCTCACATGCTTACAAGAGCATAAATCTGTCATATCAATGAGATAAATATCTGACTTGCAGTCTGAAGACATCAATTTGAAAAAAGTGTTAGGAGTTTCCTTCTGTCTCACACTGAGGAGGTGGGCATTCCCTCATAGGTGCACAACTATGCAGGATAAAGTAAGGAAAACATTGGGATTGGCCTTCATAATCTTTAAATGGTTTTAAAGAATCATATGGAAGAAAAAAAAAGGCTTCCCTATTCCCTCCAAAAAACAAAAGCAAAACCCTGTGTTAATCATTTAGAGTAAATAGCCTCCCAAGTTAAACATATTCTTACCAAAGAACATTGGAATATCCAACTTGTCTTCTCTATCTACTTTTCTCTTAATCATAACAATATAGACAGCATAGAGCATGGCTCCAGCAAGAGACCAAATGGAACCTGTAAAAATGGACATGATTTAAAGCAATCACTCATTAACTCATTCAATATACACTTAAAATCCAATAATGTGTCAGATAATATTGCAAGAATATACAAAAGTGAAAAGATATATAATGATATAAATCACCTTTATATTGATATAAAGATATATAATGAAAAGGTATAGCCGACCCCATCCACGTCTTCTAGGAGTACAGGAAGGAGTTTAATGTGTTAACAAATAAATGCAAAAGCATTCACCTCAATGATCTGACCAAAACCTATACATATTATAATAATACAACTCCAAAGTAACACTTTGTTTTTAATTTAGAAATGCATGTTTCTTATTTTACCCTACATAAACAATCTTGACACCTGGCATTTTCCAACTTAACAAATGTCTCTTTCCATCACTAAGCTGTTGCTTGTATTGTCTTCCTTACCCCCATATATCATTCTTAATACGTATTGCACTACCACTCCCATCTTAAAGGCTCTGTTAAAGTTTCATTTCTTCCACAAAGCATCCTCTTTCTAATTGGCTGTATTTCTGTCCTGTCTTCTGTTTTAGACAATACTTACTATTGTCAAGTATGGTATTAGTTTAATCCCTAGTAGCTTCATTTTATAAATCTCATATTGTTCCAAATCAAGAACTCCTTGAAAACTACAAACATATAATTTATACTTTTTAATGTTCCAAAATAGCTAACATAATACAGATCTCACAGTACATGAATAATAAACACTGATTCTCTTTATTAACTCTCTCTCAAAAACATTTAAACTTTTCAAAACAGCTAAATAATGTTCTACCAAGTGGTCATATTCAATACTTTAATCAATTATTCAAAAGATGAATGTTTTATTAAATTTTTTTTATTATTTTCAAACTTTTTTTTAAAGCTAAGGAAAAGCCTGTCAACAAAATCTTGCATATACATGCACATACCAAATACATATATTGTTTTATATACACAAAGCTGCTCTGGTTGAGAAAGAGGTGAGGAGGTTCAAAGCGCAGCTCACTGGGTAGTAGCTAGGAATAATTTAGAAAGCATTGTTCTATTCAATAAACCTCAAATATCTAAAGAAGTATTAAAAGAGAAATAATTAATCTAGGTTTATTTTTTATTATGAGGCCTCACTATGCTGCCCAAGCTGGTATTGAACTCCTGGCCTCAAGCAATCCTCCCACCTTGGCCTCCCAAAGCACTGGGATAACAGGCATGAGTCACCATGCTCAGCCCAGCTAGGTTCTGATTACTTTTGTTTTTGTTAAGTCTAAGCAATGGATCAAAATCTAAGTGTTCACCATAGCAGTAACTATGAATCAAGAATCAAGAGTGAATGACAATATTCGTGGGTGAAGATATGACAGCAACAGGAAATTTGTATAGCCTCAAAGTATCCCCCACAAGATGCTTATTACTTACAATGGGAAAAATTAGTAACTTTACACTGGAGTAGGCTGGTTAATTTTAACCACCTTAAAATTAACATTACCAGCAACAGGACAAATCAATATCATGTGCCTTTTGGTAGAATGCACTGATCAGGAAACAATATCACTTCCATTATATTCTTACCAAAAATGCACAACCTCAATTTAACCAAAGAAAATGTCAGACAAATGCAAATTGAGGAACATTCTACAAACCAACTAGGTGGTACCCTACAAAAGTGTCAAGGTCATAAAAGACAAGAAGACTGAGGAACACTTCTGCATTTAAAGGAAACTAAGGAAACATGACAATTAAATGCAATAAATGATCCTAGATCAGAAAAAGAACATTAGTGGAAAAAATGGCAAAATTTGAAAAGGCTTTATAGATAACAGTATTATAATCAACGTTAATTTCTGATTTTTATAACTGTATAATAGTTATGTAAGTTGTTAACATTTGAAAAATCTGGGTGAAGGCTATGAGAATTCACTAAACTATTTACTCATTTTTTTATATTATTTCCAAAGGAGAAGTTAAAAAAAAAACCCTGCTAGTGCCTACCCTTTGTACGTGTATCTGTGCACATGAGCATGCATATTTAACTTTCTTGTTTACTCTAACAAAAAACTTTCTTGTATACTCTAACAGAGAGAATCCAGAGTCAAGTACTTACCTATTGTATCTCTTCCAGCAGATTTTTCAGACCCTGACAGGTTTACCAGTACAACACCTCCAATGCTATGGGAATAACAGTCATTAATGATGAGCTAAAGAATTCTGAAAAGGCTAATCATAAAGATAAAAATTATTTATAAGTGATCAAGACTAATCTCAACTTTGGGTAAAACTATCAAATAATTTAGCAATTTCAATAATAATATCTAACGATATCAATATAATATAGTGTTATATTTGTATTAACTCAATCCTCACAGAATGTACAATATTATACCTTATAAGGAAGTGTTATTACTGCCATTCCCATTTTACATGTGAAAGCTAATACACAAAGAGGTAAGGTAACTTGACCAAGATCACATAGCCGAGACTGAAATACAGGCAGTTTTACTCCAGAGTCCATTGCTTTTATGTGCTATGCTATCCACTGTCTTTCAATTAAGAATGAATTAACCAACTTGTCATCCCTTTCCAATCTTTCTTTTGGATTATACAAATATATCAAACCCATATAAATCCAGCAATGGTAGTACTCTTGCTTATTGGTAAAATCTAAATTAACAGTAAAACTATCCTCATGTGCTTAAACAATTTCACTAATCTCATGATTTTAGTGGATAAAAATAAGACTGAATTAAGGATGTAGAGATATCAGAGGTCATTCATAAACTCAATTGTTATTTGCTGAGCATCTAATATGGGCAAAGCACTGGGTTACAGAAGTGAACAATACAGATGTGGTTCCTGTCCTCAGGGAACTGTTTACATTGTCTTTCTATTTCTATGAATCTTATAAATTGTAACATGTTTTCAAGTAGATGAGATATTGCTAATTAAAAAAAAAAAAATTAGCCTAATTCTCTCACCCTGGCGAGAAAGACCAGGGTGGCAGTGGGAGAGGAAGATGAAAGAAAATATGTATTCCCTTATGGAAAGATGTCATCAGAACTCAAGTGTAGTCCTTACATTAAATATGCAAACCCTTCAATTAAATCATCACAATTTTCTGTAATAATCACTGTTCGTATTCAGATTCAGCTATTATTTATTGAGTATCCACAATATATTAGAAACCAGGGATTTTGTTTCCATTTAAATGAAGATGATTATGATAATGGCTAAATATAGTGAGCACCTCCTGTTGTGTATCAGACATTGTTCCAAGCACTTTAGAAGTTCTACTCATTTAATCCTCATAATAATCCTATGAGAGAAATCCTATTATTATCCCCAATATACAGACGAGAAAATTGGCACAGAAATGTAAGGAACTTGTTCAAGATCTCAAAACTAGTAATGATGGAGATGGGATTGGATTCCAAGTTGTTTGGCTTGAGGCCACACTCTTGTCTCTCAATTGATGAAATGAGATTTCTTTGCTTAGATTCCCTTCAAAATTGTTGCTATGTAAAATTATTTTTATATCCTCAGAAATTGAATCTCTTAGTAAAATGCCAATTCAAAACAAAATATTAAACAATGTTTAATACATAATTCTTAAGAACATATACTTACACAAAAAAATTCTAAGTAACACTTTTTTTTAAAGGTACAGATAGTAAGTATTTTAGGCTTTTGGGCCACATGGTATTGCAATTCAACTCTGCCTCTGTAGTGCTAAAACGGCCATAGACAATTTGCAAATAGATGAGAGTGGCTGTGTTCTAATAAAATTTTATTTACAAAACCAGCAGCTGGCCCAACATAGTTTGCCAACCTCTGTTTGTCTACCTACTTTAATGAGAAGAAGTAATGTAGTCTGTCAAAATACTTACAAGTTCAATATTTTATATCCATTTCCTTCTTTATCAAGTCTTTATTAAGATACCACGAAGAAAAGTTATAAATTAGCACATATTTTAAATAAAGTTAAATAAAACCTCATTTACTTCTCCAATACAAATATATTTCCCTAATGCAAAAATTTGCTTGGCTTAAAACATTAGCAAACCATGTAAAAGAACAAATCCCTAGTGGCCATAAAGTCTAAATGATAAATTAAGTTGGATCAACCAGCTGCCCATTGGAGCAACTGTGGTTAATTTACCCTTATATCTAAAAAAGAAAAACATTTAATATTAAGAGCTACCAGTCTTACATGATTGTCCAATACCAGACACTTCGTAGCTATTACCACTAAACTTTAAAACAAGGCTGCAAGGTATAATAGACAATATCATTTTCTCAACTAGGAAACCCTTTCAGAGTTTAAGAAAACTGCCCCAGGGCAAAGAGCAGAGCTCTTATTCAATCTCAGCTTTGATAACCAAGAAACACTACTCTCCATTAAATCATCCTGCTACCTTCTCTGATTTTCTTTCATAAAAATAAGTTTTATTAAACCAACACATCTTTTTTCAGTACTGTCTATGGGCAAAGCCCTATGCTAGGTCTTTGATGACACAAATATAAAATAAGGCTTTGGCCTTCAAGGGTTTACAAACTAGTAGGGAAGACAAGACAAACATACACAAAGTTAAATAAAAATAAAATATTTAAGTATAGTTATCAGCAACACTGATATTATGCAGTAGTGCAAAATTGCCAAATAAATTATACAGAAAATAACTGAAACATCACCGGAGGCTTAGACAATTAGAGAAAACTGAACGTTAGCTTTCTAAGAGAAGTAGAAAAAGGAGAAATAAAAATCAAAACAAAGAGGGGAACTTGCCTTAAGAAAAAGAAATAGAAACTTGGGAGATTATGAGGATTAAGCTGCCACATTAAGTGTGAATGTCAGTCCAATACTTGATGAGTCTGCAGACACATGAACGGGAACCAAAGCAGCCTTGGGGTTTACCCTCTGGTTACCCTACCCAGGAAGGTTTAGAAACCTAGTGCAGGATGTGACAGGGCTAAGTAGCATCATGTCCACTTAAAGCCTTCTTTTATCCACACCTTTCTTTGCTCTTACAATATAAACTACCCTGGTGCCACTATCAGAAATTGTAACATTGTATTTTTAAGCAGAGTAAACCAGCTATCACACTATATGCTTACCTTAAAATTACAGCTAATAGTTTAGAAAGGGTAAATCTATCTCCACTGTTACTTGGAAATACTGCAGCAAGGATTAAGGTAAAAAGTCCTATGAGGAGAAAAGAATTTAAAAATGGTACATGAGTTTAAATACTGTCAACATTTTTACTACCAACTTCATTGTTTAAATAAGCAAATTATATACCTACCTTTCAAATTATTTTTGTCACTCTTAACTAAGAAAATGACTGCAGTTAAGTAATGACTAGACTGAAATGTTTAAAGTTCATGCATAAAATAGCCTCCAAACTAAACCATGTTTATTTCAACAGTACAGATCAAGTACAGTCCTATTTATTTTAAACTAATAGGAAACTTAAATCTTATTCAGAGTAACATGCTGACTTCATCATAATCAAGCCTGTGTCCTAAAGTTATTTTTATAGCTTCAAAAATACTTTTGTCTTCCAGATTTGAAAGGTGATTCAATCTTAAAAATAAAACACCTATCACAGGGCAAATTATAGTTCTGAAATAAGCAATTACATTTTAGCCAAAGGGTCTAGAAAAAGATCTCTGGAAAGGATGTGTGAAGGGAAAGGCAACTACAATACAAAAGGCCAGCCTATAAAACTGTAATATATTGTTATATAAAAAATATTGTAAAGTATTTGAAGGAACATAAACAGCACAGGCTAAGGCATGAAACTAGTCATGCTTAACAACAGGGACAAATACAGAGAAAATGTGTGTCGTTAGGCAAAGTCATCCTTGTGCCACCATCATAGAGCATACTCACACAAACCTAAATGGTATAGCCTGCTACACAGCTAGGCTATATGCTATAGCCTATTGCTCGTAGGCTACCAACTTGTATAGCATGTTACTGTATTGAATACTCTAGGCAATTGTAACACAGTGGTAAGTATTTGTGTATCCAAACATATTTAAACATAGAAAAGGTACAATAAAAATACAGTATTATAATCTTATGGGACCACCATCATATATGCAGTCTGTTGTAGACTGAAACATCATATGCAGCACCTGACTGTATACAGATTAAAAGGCAGTTATAATAGACTAATGTATATTAGAACTAATGTAAGGAGCTATAACAAGATAAAAATGTTGTATATGTATGCACATATATACCAGAAATACATACACTGATTTATAATGCAGATTTTTAAAGACAAATTTCTTACCGGAAGTTGAAGATAAAATATTAACTATAGCAACTTGTGTGTCTGAAAGTGCTTCTTGATATGACAAATTTGCCAAAAACCACTAAAGAAAAAGAAAACCAAAGTGAACCCTAATGAAAAACATGTTTACATCTGTCATTACAATTCAGAATTCCCTTTTTTGTTCTCCTCCTAAATACTGTTCTCACAAGATGTTTTAAAAGCTGCTTTGTATTGAAAAAATCACAGGCTCCCAAAAAAGACAAACATTTATAATCAGACCTAAGACCTTGCTACACAATTTCCCTTAAAATTTAACAATAGTTGGTTAACAATTAGCATTCAGGTTTTTTTTTTTTAATGAGAGTAAAATCAAGTATCAAATCAATTTAAAAATTTGCTTTATCTAGGCTGCGCGTAGTGGCTCATGCCTGTAATCCCAGCACTTTGGAAGGCTGAGGTGGGTGGATTGCTTGAGCCCAGAGAGACCAGCCTGGGCAACACAGTGAAACCCCATTTCTACAAAAAAAAAAATACAAAAATTAGCCAGGCATGGTAGTGCACACCTGTAATCCCAGCTGCTCAGGAGGCTGAGGTGGGAGGATTACTTGAGCCCGGGAGGTTGAGGCTGCAGTGAGGCATGACTGCCTCACTGCTCTTCAGCCTAGGTGACAAAGAGACCATTTCTCAAAAAAAAAAAAAAAAAAAAAGTTGCTTTATCTAAGTACTGCTGACACTCTGTTAAGTTTATCTAAATCATATTTAAATTTGAGAAAATTCTCCAACATTAGAATACATATAGATGAAAACAGCATAATGTAGATATCTATTAAACCAGATGACGTGCATGGATATGGATGGACCTAGCTAGCTAGCTGGATTGAAAAATAAAAGGCTATATTCACTTTGGAAATTTAGAAATGTCCTATGAAAATGTTAATTTATTGATTAATTGTGATTGCTTTTCTGAATCTCAGTTTGGAGACACAACCCAAAGAGTTCTCATAACTTTGGATACAGTGAAGGAAGTTTTCCAGCTATCAGGACTTTTTTAAAAAAATTCTTTCTTCTCTTCCACTTATCTAGGTTAGGATGGAGAATAAGAAATAATACTTTTTTTGATGAAGGCTGGAAGGATGTGTGTGTGTCCAAAGTTCAGTAATTTTCACTGATAATTCATTCATTTTTTGTGGATAACACTTTTTTACTATCTGAAACAATGCTACTATGAATATCTTCATTCTAGTACACGCCTGCCACCTGGTGCATAAGTACATGAGTGTCACCAAAGCATACACTAAGATTGCTGGGTCAAGCAAAGTAAACTAATGGCTACTGTTTTTGGTGTCTCTGTTACTTACACTGGTT
Organism: Pongo pygmaeus; assembly: GCF_028885625.2. Lineage (NCBI taxonomy): Eukaryota > Metazoa > Chordata > Mammalia > Primates > Hominidae > Pongo > Pongo pygmaeus. The sequence goes on along the minus strand of NC_072384.2, from coordinate 31,531,214 downwards.
GACTCGAAGAGTTATTCCACCAAATGATTTATCTCTATTAAGAGAAGGACATCTCTCGATCTCTCTCAGAGCTTGTGACTGAGTAGTTTTACATTCGTATTTACATTGCAAAGAAGCAGTAGAGACACATGATTGTAGAGCACTACCAGAACGCAGCAGATGGCTGAGAGCCTAGTAGTCTCCATTCAGTCCATACTGTACTCAAGGCTAAAGCCAGAATGAAACTGTGGCAATGTGGTTCTGATTCCATCTGCAATCCTTTGATTTCCTAGATAATTTCACATGCCTATCTAGATAAAACAAGTTAACAATTGATGGGCAATATCAAACATATATGGCAAGAGAAGCCACAATCTGCATGCCGATGAAGTGCTAGAAGATTCTACCCTTAATCTTATCTGTCAAAGATTTTCTCCATGAGCAGATGATGCTCACAGAGTGATTATTAGCTTTCTTGACCCACTTCTCTTACTATTTTTATACTTAAATATTGTGCTTATTTTCCAGACAACCTCACTGGTCCATGCTAATGCAAGGTAAATAAATAAAAACAGATCACTTAGATAAGAAGCATTCAAAGGTTGTAAGAATCCTTCATTAGCTGTGAATTCTTTCCAGAATAACCTTCCCATTCTCTACCTCTCCCCAAACTCCATTCTCTGGCTCTTGTTTCCACAGCACCCTCATCACCAAAGAAGACCCGTCTCAACCATCCTCCAATAAAAATTGTCCATACAACGTCTCCCTTCATTATTTCAGAGTTGAGGACAACCATTTATGAATAATTATAGCAAATAATTAATATATTTCATAATTTCATTAGTAATTCATTTTTAAATTGCATTAAACGTTAATATTTGATAAAAATTGTGTATGTTCAAGGTATATAACATGATTTAATATACACACGACATTGTCTACTGATTACCATAGTCAAATTAATTAGCACATCCATCATCACCCATAGTTACCATTTTTCTGTGTGTATATGTGATGAACACACTTAAGAATCTGCTCTTATCAAATTACAAGAATATAGTACTGTTATCTGAAGTCCCCATACACATTAGTTCCCAGAACTTATTCATCTTATAATTGAAATAATGTACTCTTTGACCAACACGTCCCCATTTCCCTACCATTCTACTCTCTGGCAACCACCATTCTACTCTTTCCTTCTTTTTTAGATTCTACATACATAAGTGAGATCATATTTGTGAGTGTTTGACATTCTATGCCTGGCTTATTTCATTTAGCATAATGTCTTTCAGGTTTGTCCATGTTGTTGCAGATGGCAGGATTTCCTTCTTTTTAGAGCTGAATAATATTACATTATGTTCAGCCATGAAAATGTACTATATATATTCATCCATCGATAGACACTCAGGTTGTTCCCATATCTTGTCTATGATGAATACTGTAAAATAAACATGGAGGTACAGATATCTCTTCGAGATACTGATTTCATTTACTTTGGATATGTAGTAAGAGATATTCTTGATAAAGCCAGTATCACCTCAATTATATTTTACAGAAAAAAAAAACCTAGTAAGACAAAAGATATTCAAAGAAGACTGGCAAATACAGTAATCATTAACTCCTTTTGATCTATACTGTCCAATACATTAGACGCTAGCCACGCATGGCTACTGAGCAATTGAAATTGGCTGGTCTGAATTGAAAAGTGCTTTAAATATAATGCATACTGGGTTTAGAAGATTTTAGTACCAAAAAATAATGTAAACTATCTCATCAATAATTTTTACATCAATAACATGTTGAAATAATATTTTTACATATAGTGGGCTAAATATAAATATAATATTGAAATTGATAACATCTGTTTCCTTTTCCTTTTTTAAATGTATCTACTAGATAATTTAAAACTATGTTTGTGGCCTGCATTTGAGGCTCACGTTATATTTCTATTGAACAGCACTGCTCTTAACCTTATCTAAAGCTTATCATTATATTAAGCTAGGTTTCCAAAAAGCTAGTTTTCTCTCAGTATCTGCAGGGGATTGGGTCCAGGACCCCAATCCCAAAGGTATCAAAATCCAAAGACGCTCAAGTCCCTTACATAAAATGGCACAGCATTTGGATACAACTTACACACATCCTCCCATATATGTTAAATCGTCTCTAGATTACTTGTACCTAAGACAATGTAAATAGTTGTTGTGCTATTGTTTTTTAATCCCTATTATTTTTATTGTTGTATTGCTATTCTTCTATTTTTTCACCTTCATTATTTTTGATCTGTAGTTGGTTGGACACAAGGAAGGAGAACTCAAGGATTTGGAGGGCCACCTGTATGTCTGGACTATATTCCTCTGACTTCCCAAAGAAATGCCTTTATTTTAGTGTTAACTTGATTAATAATATTCTGCTATGTAAATCAAAAGAAAATCTTTGGGATTTGTAGTATGATAATTACATATGTAATAAAAATAGTTTAAAGTCTCATATATTCATGTTATTTTATTAGTTGGGATCTCTGTTTGCTTGTTTTAAATGAGTGTCAGGCAGGACTAAAATGTATTAATTATATGCTACCCAGTTTTCAAAGGAGATGTATAATAAAAGCATCTATAGTTGACCCTTGAACAACATGGGGATTAGGGGACAACCCTCAGGCAATAAAAAATCTGCTATAACTCTTGACTCCCCCAAAATGTAACTACTGATAGACTACAGGTGACTGGAAACCCTACTAATAACATAAGTAATGATAAACAGATATTTTGTATGTTGTATGTATTGTATACTATACGCTTATAATAAAGTAAGCTAGAGAAAAGAAATGCTATTAAGAAAATCATAAGAAAGAATATATTTACTACTCATTAAGTGGAAATGAACCATCACATAAAGGTCTTCATCCTCGTCATCTTCATGTTGTGTAAGAAGGCTGGGGAAGAGAAGGGATTGGTCTTGCTGTTTTAGGTGTGGCAGAGATAGATGAAAATCTGTGTGTAAGCATACCTGTGCAATACCGACCCATGCTGTTCAAGGACCAATTGCATACGGTAAAAATTAAAACAAGAGTAAAAAGATAAGAGCCAGATTAAATGGGTAATGGAGTGGGAGCTGGCTGTGGAACATGATGATTATATCAGAAACTTCAGTTTAAAGGAAGAAAGCTACTTCAGGTGAGCACACAACTCATCTGTAGGCAAAAAGGCAGGGAGGCAATAGGAAAGCCCCTGAGTTACACAGCTTATTGTCTGTTAAAAGGAACTATCTCCCTTCCTTGGAAAAAGCAAATGTTTTCCTGACTTAAAACTCTGAGAGAAAGGTACTACGTAAATTGTTATGTAATAACACTACTCTTTAGAGCAGATGTAAAGGTATGTGCAGATAATAGTGTTTTTAAAAACTTTTTTTTGAAATTATAGTATACATAAAATATACCATTTGGATCATTTTTAAGTGTACAGTTAATGGCATAAAGTACATTCACATTGTTGTGCAACCATCACCCCATCCATCCACAGGATTTTTTTCTTTTTCTTTTTTTTTTTTTTTTTTGAGACAGACCCTCGCTCAGTCACAGGCTGGAGTGCAGTGGCGCCATCTCGGCTCACTGCAACCTCCGCCTCCTGGGTTCAAGCGATTCTCCTGCCTCAGCCTCCTGAGTAGCTGAAACTACAGGTGCACACCACCATGCCCAGCTAATTTTTGTATTTTTAGTAGAGATGGGGTTTCACCATATTGGCCAGGATGGTATCGATCTCTTCACCTCGTGATCCACCCACCTCAGCCTCCCAAAGTGCTGGGACTACGGGTGTGAGCCACCCGACCTGGCCAGATTTTTTCATCTTATAAAACTGAAATTATCTGTTAGCTCTCTGCTTTCACAATGTATTTTAAGTTGCTATTTTTTAAAGACAATTTGTGGTCAAAGTGACCCAAGCGTCTATTGACAGAATAATGAATAAACAAAAGATGGTATATCTGTACAATGAAATATTATTCTGCCTTCAAAAGAAAGGAAATTCTGACACAAGTTACAACCTGGAAGAACCCGGAGGACATTATGCTAAGTGAAATAAACCAGTCTCAAAAAGACAAATGCTGTATGATTCCACTCAACATGAGGTACTTATGAGTAGTCAAATCCATAGAAACAGAAACAGAATAGTGGTTGCCAGGGGCTGGGGGTGGTGGAAAAGAGGAGTTATTGTTTAACGGATAGTTTCAGTTTTAGAAGATGAAAAAATTATGTGGATGGATGGGGTGATGGCTGCGCAACAATGTGAATGTACTTTATGCCACTTATTGTACACTTAAAAATGATCAGGGCCAGGAGCGGTGGCTCATGCCTGTAATCCCAACACTTCGGGAGGCTGAGGCAGGGGGGATCACCTGAGGTCGGAAGTTCGAGACCAGCATGACCAACATGGAGAAATCCTGTCTCTACCAAAAACACAAAATTAGCTGGGTGTGGTGGCGCATGCCTGTAATCCCAGCTACTCGGGGGGCTGAGGCAAGAGAATTGCTTGAACCCAGGAGGCAGAGGTTGTGGTGAGCTGAGATCGTGCCATTGCACTCCAGCCTGGGCAACAAGAGCGAAACTCCATTTAAAAAAAAAAAAAAGATCGAAATGGTATATTTTATGTATACTTTATTATAATTTCAAAAATTAATTCTTAAAAAGGCTATTATCTGCACATATCTTTAAATCTGCTATAAAGAATAGTGTTATTAATAGAGCCAAGGAATGGAGAAAAATGGGCTATTTAATGAGTATGAAAGGCAAAATCATGACATTAAAAAAATTTTATAATCAGGCTAATAACATTGACATTAGCATTTCATTGTTTAGGGTTTTAAGATGCTCAGTACAAATTTGAATCTTAAAGGCTCATATTTAAAAACCTTAGATTAGGCTACTTCCAATGATGTATACATAAAATATCACAGAAATTCATTCTTTAAATTCTACATGTTAGAGTTCTAACTCAGACAAGTCTCTAATCCCAGCTTAGCCCAAAATAACAATACTTTATTTACTCCATCATTATTCTATGTGAAATCTTAAGCACATTTTTCAGTTTCTATCTTTAAAAAGTAAGAAACTATAAATAATACAACCAGAAATTCTGTAGAAATATACTGAGTACTTGACAAAATAATACTTAACCTCATTTATATGAATATAAAACTGCAAAAGACTTATTTGAAAAAAATCAATGCATAGAGTAAACTCTTATCTGGATATTTACTAGCCTTTGTATATACATATATCACAGTGTAAAATAACTCTATTCATAATTTTGACCATGAGGCAATGCTAAATTCTGAAGAACTTCCCAACCTGTGTGTGTTCATAAGTTTGTGTACATATGTAAATAGCTGAAGTGTTATAGGACTTATTGAATTCTAACTCTTTGAGGTATATCAAGCATTTATTAATTTTGATACCCTAACTTCCTACAAGTATCAAATAGCAGAGTTTAAAGTCATGATTAAACAACCTAATTGTCTCACACTTCAATCCTATATTGTTGGTATGTATACTGTCTTAAAATTCAAGTTTCAAACATCATATGCAAACATATCATAAAAAGACCTACCACAAAGCAAAAAAAAAAGCTAATTTTCGCTACTTGAGTTGCAGTAAGTTTCCCCACAGTTTTCAGTATGGATTCTTGTTCTTTCACAGGATATGACATGCGAGACAACTTCGCTTCCAATGCATGGTTTGAGGGAAGCTGTCGAATCTCCATGATATTACTGAACCTCACACGAGACTTTTTGGGGGCTTAAAAGGAAAAGCATAATATGAAATAATTAAATAATTCCTCTCCAACAAAAGTCACAAGTTTTAATTTACTGATAAATGTATAAGTTCATCTATGATCAGAGTAAGACAGTCAAAGTAAACCAAAAAGAGACAACTTTGTTCACTTAAAAGAGTTAAAAGGAAAAATGATTTCATTTACAAAAATGTTGTAAAAGGTTTAAAATGAGACCAATATTCAAACAAGTTTTCTGCAATTGTGTATTGTATATATACAACTGCGTATTTCAGGATTTTAGTTTGATTACTATTTTAGTATTTCTAGTAAAACTTTATTTGTATTTTTCCTCATGCATACCCAATTTACAAGAATTAGTTTCTTGGGCAAGCATGCAGAACAATTCTCTATAGGTCCATTCCTTGCAAGGGAAATTAAGGATAAATACTGCACCTTATGTTAAAGGTGGCATTCTTTACTAAATTCACAGAACCAGCAAAACTCTTATAATTTGCTATCAGGCTCTTCGAGGGCATATTTAAGAGGATATTATTTGTTAATATAGATATATATATGTGTGT